>NW_021319455.1:2153043-2234334 GCF_001605985.2 Dendrobium catenatum
ATTAAACTAGTCCGACGCATGTCGACAAAAATAATCATAAATCGTCGAAATGGTCTCCATTCAAAGAACGGATAGCACCAGCACATTCCGAACAACTAAAATGGGTAAAATCGACACCCATATTGGTCAAGGCTATTGATCGACGAATATCAAAATTTTGCGTGCACAAATGGAAGTGAATCTGAAGTACCCTAATGACGACCCGATCAATCTAAATAAATATTCATTAAAAAATGGAGATTTTCTTTTTATTACCTATTTAAAAATAAATTAACTAATTAATCTAAATTAAATAAACCCTAAACTCACACTACCCATCTCATTCCCACCCACGCCTCATTCACGCATCCGCTCTCTCTCCCTCTCAGCTTCCTCATTCTCTCCCGTTGCCTCTTGGTTTGCACAACCCCAGCCCATCGCCCCTGGCCTTCCTCCACCGCCGTCAGCTCAACCTAGGTAAACCATTCATTTAGATTGATCGTGCCTTGATATGACCACTATGTCGTCGCTGTTCACGTACATCGGGTCCACCTCGATTCGCACTCACAAAATTTTGATTTTGATCATTCGACATTTTTTTTTATTTTGGTCTTTCGACATCCTCGGCCAATATAGATGTCGATCTTAGCTATTTCAGATGCCCCAAACTCATCGACTCTGTTCGTTCCGTGAACGGATGTTATTTCAACAATTTAGATTTTTTTAATTCAACGCGTGTTGTGAGAGTTTCATTCGACGTCGTGCTCTTTCGCTTTTGAAACTCGCCGTACGCAGTCGACTTGAATCCAACACTAATATTGAGGTCAACAATATTATGAAAGGAGAAATATAGATATATAATCGCTCAGATAAAAGATAAGAAATATAGATATTTTACTCAATTTAGATGTATTAATAGTGAAGATAATAGGATTTGGGTTAAAGATGAAAAATTACTTTGAGAAATTACCAAATGATAAATTTAAGAAATAAATTATTTTAGAAAATTCTACCGAACAATATAGTAAAATATATTATAGATTGTTCCATAAAAGTGAAATAATTTTAACTTTAAAAAGGATGCATAAAGACAAAGCTTTAAGTCGAGATAAAATACTTATTGAGATTTAAAGAGTTATGGAAGATATTGCAATAATTTGGTTAAAAAGACTTTTTAATAAAATTTTAAAAATTAAGAGGATGCCAAATGATTGGAGAAGAAGCATGTTGAAAGTAATATTAAAGAACAAAACCAATGGTAAGACTCTGCTAAATATAGAAGAATCAAATTTATGAGTCATATATTGTAACTAAGCAAGTGAGTGCAGGAAATGTTGAAAAAATAGAGACATTAGAAATAATTAAACAAAGATTAAGTGATGGAACCACTTGGTTGTGGGCTTGATATGATGGGAATGATGCAGGTTTGATTGTTAAGATGTGAAGGGAGAAAGTTAGCACTAGGGGACAACTGAGAAAAATAAAGAAGCACATCATTCAATAAGCCTGTTTTGCTTAATTTGTTGAGAGATAACTTGCAGATTATTGAAGGCAAAAAGATTCTAAACACTAGCTCTAATGAACAACTTACACTACCAAATAAACTAACAGAAACAAAAAGTAGAGCGGAGCAAATAAATATCTCACATAGCAATCCTTTCCTTCTGACCGGTAACGAGCCTCTCTTAGATTTGCAACACTACCCCGCACTTGCTCACCACGATATTCAAGAACCTGAAGATAAACACAACGCCTAAGTTAATATTTGTATTGCTTTTATAGTTGAAAGATGAATATTTTAGGCAAAAAGAAGTCCACCAACTGAATAAACGATACAAACTTGATGAAACAAAACAAGTATTTAGAAATGTTAACAGTGAATAATTGTATAAGAAGTAGCTCTTGAAGGACATTGAATAAAACCTGATGACAGAGTTATTATTATGTTATTCTCAATGGAGAAAGTGTAAGAAAAAACAAAACCAATGCAATGTTGAGAAATAAGCTATAGCAGAAAATTAGAAACAGGAAACATAAATGAAACTACAGAAAGCTGTGAAGAACTGAGAAACTTCATCTTCTTCCATTAGCATTGTAAGCTGCAGTTATGTATATATATATATATAAGCATCAATACCAAAAAGAAAAAAAACAGAGAATGTTATAAAGTAACGGTAGTGGTTGCTGAAGACAGTAAACCAACGCTTGAGATGATCTCTAAAAAAGGTGTGAGGCAGCTGTACAAAGAAAGTGGAATAGAGAGTCGGTGTATCATAAGTGGAATAACATATCTTCAGCAGCTTATATCATATCACCGCCCCTCAAAGTAACAATTCGTTCGTGAATTATTAACTTGTCTCATAAATGAATAAACCGACCAGATGGTAAAAAAAAACAAAAAAACAAAAAAATAAATAAATAAATAAACCGAACAGACGGTAGAGATTTTTGTGAAGAGATCATCTGGTTGGTCTCACGAAGCAATGTGATGCACGGAAATGTGTTGTTGTTTGATACAATTCTGAATAAAGTGATAATCTATTTCAATATGTTTAGTGCAAGCATGAAAAACAAAATTATTGGCCAAGTACAGAAGTATTATCACAAAACAATTTGGTTGGAGTTGTCAAGGGGATCCAAAACTCCAAAAGTAACAGGCATAACCAAATGATATCAGTAGAAGCAGTGGCTAAAGCTCGATATTCCACCTCGGAGGAAGACTGAGCATCTAAAGTTTGCTTTTTAACTCACCAAGAGATTAGTGTAGATCCAAGGTAAGCACAATAACCCGTGATAGAGTGACGATCTGATTTTATGCATGAAATTCAAATGTGGACCTAGAAATTGGGAGTTCAAGGTGTGTTGTACGACGAAAATATCTGAGAACTCATTTTAGCAGCTGAAAATGTATAGTAAATGGTTTGTGTATGAGTTGACATAAAGAGTTAACCGCAAAAAGAATATCGAGTCCGGTGATCGTTAAATACTGTAAGGAACCAACCAATTGTTTGTATTAGTAAGGCTGAGAGAAGAGTTCAGAATCACCTGTAATTGGAGGAAGTTTGGAGTAAGTTTGGACGGCAAGAGAGTAAGTAGCGGTTTGCAATCTTTCATATCAGCTTTAACAAGCAAATATGTAGTGTACCTAGCATGGTTTAAATGGAGACCAGCTACTGTGGAGAAAACTTGGATGCCTAGAAAATAAGCAACAGGACCAAGGTTTCACATAAGAAACCGTGAATGGAAATCTTGAAGTAGAGATTCAATGGCCTTGGCATCATTGTCAGTGAGTGGATATCATCAAACACTAGAATGTAGAGACAAACTAAGTTATGATGATAAAATAACAGCGATGAATCAGCAATACTTGTAGTGAAACCATAGTTTTCAAGATGCATGGAGAAGTTAACAAACCATTGATGAGGTGTCTGTTTAAGTCCATATAGGGCATTCTTAAGCAAACAAACATGATTAGGAAGTTGAGATTCTTGGAAGCCCGGGTAATGCTTCATGTAGACAATCTCATCTAAGTTGAAGAAGAAATGTGTTTAAACATCAGTTCAAGAATGGTCCACTTGTAAGTGACGGCCTCAATGAAAAATATACTAATTGTTCAATTGGAATAAATGTATGATGATAGTCTAAGCCAAACTCTTGTTTAAAATCTTGAGCCACTAAAAGAGCTTTATAACATGCAATGATTCCATCATAATTGTATTTTGTTTTACACAATCATTTGCATCCTAAAACATTTTGCTCAGGGGAAGGGGGAACCAAAGTCTAGGTTCCTTGTTTTTGTAGAGCTTCAAATTCTGCACTCATAACAAACCTCCAACAAAAATTATTCTATCTGGAATTCATACCCCAATGAAAATGTGTCACGCCCAGTACCGAACTTATACCGAGCAGTACTCGGTACTCGGTACCGCTCGGTACCTGAGCGTAAATCGGACGGTTCTCCTGTCCGGTATCCGCACAGAATAAACTCTCCCAAAATTCATGTTTAACAGCTTCAGAGTAACCAGAAGGTGAAGTAGAAACTATGTTAAGATGAAGGTCAAATAGAGGTTTGAGTTTAAGTTTGCATGTTTGAAACCTAGTGATCATGGGATGTCGAGACTCGAGACAAAGCTGATGAAAATGGGTGGATGATGTGAATCAGTGTAGTAGATATTGTATTAGTTGATGGTGGAATGGAATGGGAATTCGGTGAGTGTAGCTGAAGAGATGGGGAAGAAGTATTTAAAAGTGGTGATGAAACAGATGCAGATGCTCGGGAGGAGATAGTCATACTCGGTGAAGTTGTAGTAGGTATAGGTGTGATAGGGGAAGATGCAGCAGGCATTGATGGAGCATGTAACATGAAGGTTGGCACCAAAAATGGACGAATGGTAGGTGTAGCAGTTGTGGTATTGAAATGTGTCTGTGCAGCTTGGCATGGGAAAATAGATTCATGAAATTGTACATGCCGAGATATATAAATACAACCAGTGGACTGATCATAGCATTTACATTCTATAGCTTTAATAGCATAGCCCAGAAAAATGCATGGTTGTGACCTTGGCTAAAATTTATTTCGAGTTTTAGGGGAAAACTAGGGTTAGCATAAACAACCAAATGTTTTCAAGTGGTTGAAATTACAAGGTCACCTATGCAAGCATTCATAAGGTAAAATATTGTGGGTGACTTTGGATGGCAAACGATTACTTAAGTACGCATTCATAAGAAGAGTATCAACCCAAAAAACAATAGTCAAGTGAGCATCAATGAGAAGTCCTCCAACCGTTTCAAGTAAATGAGAGTGTTTATGCTCAACAACCCCATTTGGCTCTCGAGTATAAGGTCAAGTTGTTTGATGAATAGTGTCGTTCATGTATTCAACACCACCGTCGGAATCAGGTATTTTAATGGATGATTGAAAATGTTTTACCACAAGCAATTTGAAATGAAAAAATATGGAACAAGTCTCATATTTGGAATGAAGAGGATACACCCAACAATATCGTGAAAATCGTCAACAAATAATAGATAATACTTATAAGATTGAACTGACAAAATTGGGGATGGGCCCCATACATCAATATGGATTATTTCAAAACAATGAGTAATTTTGATTACAGATAAAGAAAGCTATAGCGCAAGCTAAATAATATGGAGTGGTAGGCGACTGTGAAGTGGGTAGAAGAGTTGAACGAAGTTGTAGAGTAGAGAAAACCGTATGTCCAAGCCGCTTGTGCCAAATAGTGTTGGTAGAAGTTGACAGAAGATATGGATCACACCTGTGAGTCTCAAGAACTCCCTCTGCTCCTTCAAGATTTTAGGTAAGGGTCACTCCAACATAACATTTATCTTGGAAAGATCTGCAGGTACTCCTAATTTGGACACCACGTCCCAAATGCTCCACCCTCTAATATGCAAAAGAATATTTCTTCAAATTGCAAACAACTTATGCTCCTTTAATGTCACAAACATAACTCTCAAGTGCTCCAAATGCTCTGCCTCAGACCAACTATACACCAAAATGTCATCGAAGAAAACTAATATGAACTTGCAGAGGTAGGGATGGAATACCTTGTTTATTAGTGATTGAAAAGTAGCTGGGGCATTTGTGAGCCCAAAAGGCATCACTAAGAACTTATAGTGGCCTTCATAAGTCATGAAGCATTCTTGTGAATGTTAGCGGACCACATTATAATATGATGGTATCCCAATTTCATATCAATCTTGGTGATCTTGAAGAATATTACCGATTCATATAACTCATCCAGCAACTCATCAATGACTAATATAGGAAACTTATCCAACACCGTTTTCTTATTTATAGCTCAGAAATCTACACAATCTTCAACTTCTGGTCTTCTTCACCAGCAACACAAGGCTGGATAAAGGGCTAACACAGGGATGAATGATTTGGGCCTCCAACATCTCCTTGATTAACCTCTCAATTTCATCATTCTGAATATGTAGGTACCTGTAGGGTCGAACACTGATAGTGGATATCCCTTCTTTCAAGTTGATGGTATGCTCATGCTCCATTTGGGGAAGCAGACCTTGAGGCAGCTGGAACACCTCACTGAATTGTTATGAGAGTAAATGGACTATCTCTGAAACCTCCTCCTCTTTCTACATGCCTTCCTCTCCCACGAGGCTATAAAGCTCAACCAAGAATCCCATCCCTACCCCCTGGAATTCCCTCACAATGGTATTCAGAGAAACCCTAATTTTAAATAGACTAGGATTCCCCTAATCCTCACCTCCCTCCCTCCTACCATGAATTTCATGGTCAATGCCTTCCAATCCACCTTGGTCTCTCTCAGGGTCTGCAACAACTTCATGCCCAAAATTACATATATACTTCCCAACTCCAAGGGAAGAAAATCCCATACTATATGTATGTCCTGGAGTGTCAGCAACAACCTCCTGCAAATCCCTCTACTCTTTTCCACCTTTCATGTTCCATCATGACTCTAAAGATCCTTGTCTCCACCAAGTTCAATCTCAACTGGTCCACAACCCACTTTGAGATGAAATTATAGGTAGCCTCACTATCCACCAAGACCATCACAGGCTGCTCCATGATATGTCCCCTCACTTTCATGGTGTGATTTGGAGTAAATTCCACCACTGAATTAAGGGGCACTTCCACCTCATCAAGGTGTGGGTGCTCCCCTCCCGCTTCTACTTCCTCCACCAGATCTCGGTGTTGGTCTCCTCCTCATCACAAACCATAAGACATGAAATGTGTGGTCTTTGCACCGATTGCCTAATACATAGTTTTCATCACAATGAAGCACAGACCCCTTCACTCTCTTATCATGCACCTCTGCCTCTGTCAGGCGCTTAAAGTTGGTCCCGAGAGGAACTCCCTCACTTTTTTTCCCTCGGTGCCTCCCGCTGAAATGACGTTGTCTGGATTTTCGATGCCAGTGAAGTCGATGTACTTCTGTAAGAGCCTCTCGCTACCCCGCTCAACCAGTGGTCCGCTCGTAGGTCAGACCTGAGGCCCTTGATGAAATTTCCCTCAAAAACAACCTCCAAAATTCCCCTCAGCCGCCCCAACAGCAACTCAAATCTCTCCTTGTACTCTATGACAGTCCACTAGGCAAGGAATTGCCCATATAGCACTCCTTCCCAAATGGCTCGAAAACATTCCAACAAGCAATCCTTAAACTCTTCTCAAGAACAGATCTGATATCTAGCCTCCTCCACTGGAATCAAGAGAGAACTTACCCTCCAAACATAGCCCTGTGGGATGCGGCTATAAGATTCTCCTCCTCACTCAACCCATTCACCATGAAATACCTCTCCACCCGATATACCCACCCAAGAGAATCTTCCCTTCGAATATTGGCATCTGCCACCGATGGTTCCCCCCATGTATCGAGGGTGGGAATCCCACATTTCTTCCATCCACCTCCCATAAATCCATCCCCATGACTCGGCTCATCCCGTTCCTCCAATAGTCCACTCTTGCCCAAAAAGGTCTCCCACAATGGTCAATCACCCTACCACCTCCACCATAAAACTCCCTTCCTACTATCCCCTAATCCGAAAATGCTATTTTGCCCTTTATCGAATTATTCTCGTCTAATCTCTTTTCTCTTAGATTCGGCCAGGGGAATCCTGGCCAAATCGTGATGAGGGTTAGCAATTGAAACACCGGTGAAACTTTGGATTGCATCTCAATGAGTTTCCTCATCATCTCCTTCATCCCTCCAAATCAGCTCTCCATCCGATACTCTATGGTTGAAAACCTTCCTTCATGGTTGAGAACTATCCCATCCCGAATTTGATTTTCTCCACTTTGCCTTCTAACGCATTCACCTTCTTTACTGACATCTCTCCAAAACCTCACTCTGATACCAATTTGATACATCTTGGAAGTAAAAATAGCAAAGTAAACAAGGAGAAACTACTGGAATACGAAGATAGGTGTTGATTTTGTTATTATCTCTTCAACAAGAAAGAAAGATACAAGTGATCTATTATTCTAGAGATAGATCGGCTCTCCCACCAACCCTAGGCATCGCTAGGAACTCTCCAAGAAAACTGCATCAAAAAATAAATTACATAAATTAAAATAACAACATAATTATCCCTAAATAAGCTCCCCTAATTCCCTTCCAAATCAGCCACCTTCCCTAAATAATTCCCTCCCAAATTTGATTTCAATTTGAATATATTTCCCTAAATAATTCCCTCCCAAGTTTAAATAAAACTTTCCTAAATAACTCCCTCTTGATTCCTCATCCTTACATAGTGAATATTAACTCCCCTAAGCCCCACAAGAGGGTTAAAAACTCCCTTCCAATTACACAGGTTCCCACCAATCTATTATATGCTAGGTTCAATTGGTCACAGCCGAGCGGCTGGCTCCCGCTCGCCCAAGGCGTGAGCGTAACACAACCTTTTGCATGACTTCAAACATATACTGAACCATGGATTTTTCATTCATTTGGAGCTAATGTAGCTCTTTCTTTAGCTGAAGGATAGGAGAACGATTCGTGGATTGCAGGCGATGCTCAATGGTGAGCTAAATTTCATGATAGGAATCAGGATTGAGAAAATAAGGTAATAAAGAGTGATAAATAGTTGCTGCCAAATTTTGATCTATAAGAGTCCAAGTAAGAAACTGCGGATTAGTGGAAATGAAATAAGGTAATAAAGAGTGATAAATAGTTGCTGCCAAATTTTGATCTATAAGAGTCCAAGTAAGAAACTGCGGATTAGTGGTAATGATATTATGAGATGACACAAGTTGTTTAACTGGTTTGATAGTGGAGCCATCAAGGTAACCTTCAAAGCCATTGACACGAAACATATTCAGAATTTGTGATTTTCAAATGAGATGACTATCCACATTAAGTTGGACACTGATTACATTTTTTATATTGAACATGAGATATATGAGTTGAGGCAGGATCGGAATATCACTCAGCATTTGAGGAGAGCCCGCTGAGTGTGAGCAGTGGTAGCCATGATAAAAAAAAAACCTCAGGTAAGCAGGAACCGAGAGAGGGAAGAAAGAAAATAGACTATTATAGCGATGGCCGATTAGGCTCTGATACCATGTTGAGAAAGAAGCTGTAGCAGAAAATTAGAAACAGGAAACATAAAATGAAACCACAGCAAGCTGTGAAAAACTAAGAAACTTCATCTTCTTCCATTAGCATTGTAAGCTACAGTAAGATATATATGTAAGCATCGATACATAAAAGTAAAAAACAGAGGAAGTTATAAAGTAACAGTAGTGATTGTTGAAGACAGTAAACCAACGCTTGAGAAGAAATTCTCTGAAAATGTGTGAGGCGGCTGTAACATATCTTCAGCAGCGTATGTCTTATCATGCAACACCTCTCTGAGCTAAAATTAGCAACCATATCTAAATATATCACTTTTCAAAGCTAAAATATTAAATTAAATCACAAAGTTGATCCAATTTCTCCCCGAGAGACTGTTTGGGTTCAATTTTGTACCGTTGATGGAATAAATTATAGAGGAGATGGTCTGAAATTAAATTGGTCGCATACAAATAGTAGGTGGACCATTTTGGCTAAAAAAAATAGCTGTTTGAACGTATGGAATTTCTGGTGGTATGGAAAACCAATATGATTGAATAAGATAATAGTAAGTATCTACCTCAAAGCAAAACCTCTTAAGACTAAGGACTCACCTTCTAAAGAATAAATAACTTATACATCTAGCGAAAGACAAACTAGGAACAATGTTAGCGTTCAGAAATTACCATTTCACCTTCTTGAATATTCCTACGTGCAAACATGCCCCATCCATGTATTACGGATCTCCCAAAACAGATCCGACTATTTTCTGTTAACTGGAGTGGGAAAAGTGTGAAAATACAGCCTGAATAAAATTTTATAAGAGAAGTGGTGACGGGCAGACATGCCTGTAGATTGTAAAGGCGTTCACTGAATGAGGAAAACGATTTGGGATCCTCCTATTCAGCATTGATAGAAATGTTCAAAATAAGGGCCCTTCTTTTTATAATCATAACAGAACAAAATCTTTAAACAAAGTTAGTAAAATATTGTGGATTGCAGAAGAAGAGTCACCATAGGTGCATTCAAACTTTGAATTTCCTCCAAAGGATGAACACGAAGTCCTGTAAGATGATGAACAATAGGCTCTTCCTGCTTACTCTGAAAAACATTAGAGAGCAATAAAAGATCAACTTTAGAAGGATCTATGAAGAGTTTTACAAGAAGGCCAATAATAATAAGTTGTCTAAAATACAATGATGTTGGTGGCTATTAATTTGTTTGGTGGTGATTGTGTATGTGTGATTGAAATTTGGCCATGTGTGATACATGTCAGATTTCTTTTCATAATATTATTCTTACTGAAATTTTATATCCGTTCATTATTTTTTAAGTGAAGTTTTAGAATATGACAACTATTAAATTATTGTTTTTAATCAAAGATGAATTTATGTAATCTTCACACAAAAATTGACTAATCATTGCTAAAGTAAAGACTTCGAAGCCTATAGGTTGTGATTTTTTTGTGTTTTCATTGTCCTTCAGATCATATTGCATAAGTAAACCCAGACCTTTAATGATCCTATATCAAATTGTATCAATTATAGATGTGTCATCATGTTGACTAATCGTAAAATAAGTTAATTAAGACGATCAAAAAATTAATAAAGTATGTGATATAAACAAAATCAGGTAACATAACATAATTATTATGAAGATCTAAATTATGTTCCCACATTTAATAGTAGGTATAATCTTGAAGAAATTTCAAGTTAGATCAAAAATTTGAAAAAAAAAATTGCTTATATATCTATGATCCATCTAATTTTGAAAAAGATGACCGTGCTGAATATAAATTAGCTCATCATGCTCAACATTTTGGCAATATACAGCAAGTAAAACAAAATTAATATGGGCTAAATAGAAAATAAGCTTAAAGAATAATCTGTCATATCGAAAAAGTAATTCTAATATTAGCATATAATGATAGGTTTATAAATCTTGTAATTAAACATGATTTGCCTCAAGATTAATATAGCATCATAATGTATTTTGTTACAGAACTTAGGCAAGATATTAGGGTTATATTAAACTACAATTTATTAAGAACCCTAAGTGCAATTTTAACCAGATATTTGAATAATGAAGCTTGCTACAAACAACCTGTTAGTAAGGATACACCCATTATTAAAATCCCTAAATAAAAATCTTTATCCTCTCCTCTCAAACATGCCAACCCTACACTGACATCAGAATTATGCTTAATGGAATCTGATGTTATTAAATAAATTGTAACACAAGAACATCCTTTTGAAAATGAATTATATAAAGATTCTAAATTATAATTGGATTCTTTTAATGTTGTGCAGATTAAATTTACACCAGCATTAAATACAGTCATAATTGAATTGAAACCTCTAAAGAAAATTCAGTATACAACTGAAAACAAAATGTAATCTATATTTAAATACAGTCAGAATTCAAACCCGAAATCAAACTTCTGTTTGAGACTAAGCTTCGTTTGGACGGCTTTATTCATGCTTCTTAAAGTAGCTTTTTAGTACAAACTAGAAGCCGCTTTAAGAAGCACTAAAAAAGCCGTCCCAAACGAAGCCTAATTGTGAAACTTGCATTGAGCTTACAGTCATATATTAACCTAAATTGAACAACTCGTGCCTACTAAAGTTTATAAATTAAATGACCATGCTGATTTAACTCCTAAATCAATTTCTAATAAAATTGTCTCCATCAATCAAACTAAAATTGATTTTTTCATGGTTTTAATTATTTGACATCTAAATTAATAAAGAGAGTTTTAGTGAGAAAGTCAAATTGCATCAATATTTCAATGAATTTGTGAATAATGACTACCAAAAAATAATACCACCTTTGACTACCATTGTACTCAAAACACCACCTGTTGTTGCCTATTACTTTGAATGAATGTATATGTATTGAAATTATGGAACATAACGATGATTCATATTATCTAAGTGTAGGAAAATTTGGAACTCTAGATTTTTATTGGATCTTAGATCCTATTTTGGGCACTTCTTGTCAAGACAAGTAAAAATCAATGAATATCATGTATTGAAATAAATTTTCTTTTTTTCTCAACTCTTATGTGTGTGTTGGTTGGAAGTCTATCCTTGGTGCACTTCACAAGTCCTGCAACAGACTATGGAGGTGAATCTCCATGTACTGAAATAAGGCATAGATCTTCTTTTTAGTAATTTATATCATTGTTCTTGATATTAATTTTTTTCGTGGCTCATGTAAGTGCATGAATGAAATTCGGTCAACTATATGTATATAGGAGCCCTTTATGTATCATGAATCTTTATCATTGTCAAATTTTTAAATTTGTGCATTATATTTGTTGTGGAATTTCAGATTTTAATGGCTATTAAATTACTATTTTGAATGACATAGAAGTGTTTGCAGTTTTTAGATCAAAAAATGACTAATTATTGTTAAAGTTAAAGAGTTAGTTGCTTTTGGATTGTGTTTTACGTGTTTTCATCATGCACATCATCCTAAGTTGCATTAGTAAACCTTGAACCCTCTACGATCCCACATCACATATGCAGAAGCATTGCTAACAAAGACAAAATTAAATGAAATTAGAACAATTCAAAAATTTATTGAAATTCAATTAAGCAAACATATCAGCCAGTTGAATCAATAATCTTCAACTCGCACAATCATCTCTTAAGTCCAACTAAATTTGTTTCAAACGCTCAAAGCACAAAAAGAGTTACTGGGTTACATTCTCCACAAATAGAGACAGCTCAGTCCACACAGAGATAATGGTTCAATACATAAATTTTACCATATGCCTAAGTAAAGTTTTAGCAATGTGTACCTTAGAATCCATCTTGTTATAGCTTCGACACCTTGCAGCTGAAGAAGTTTCTAAAATAGGCGTTGTGATGGTCACGTCGTCGCAGGTGTCTTTACGAATCAGTCTACAACAACTTTCCTTCTCCTTTTTATGAAGTAAACTTCTACTAGCGAAGACTCCGAGAGGAGTTTGTATGATTAAAACGTTATCAAGATTTGGAATCCTGCATTGATTGAAATTAAATGTCTAGACTTTCCAACCAGAATACAGTTAACAATAAGAAACAATATTTAAGAAACAGATTTAAATGCTTCAAGATAGCAAATCCAATATTGATGAACAAAAAGAATTTCTATGGTTAGTGCAAACAAAACCTAAATGGCATGAAAAGTTCACCTAAACTATCCAAAATCTAAAACAAGCTGCAGCAAAATCAATGCTGCTTTACATAAAAGAAGCACACCGAGCATATTGAAAAATATAACTTAAAAAGTAGTATATGCGAGGTTTACCTGTGTTGTGCACAATATGATACCATTTTTGTCATTTGTTTGTCATTTTTCACTATGCAGTGTAACTGCAAAAACAATAATAAAAGAGCTTTGATTTTCATCCTAAAAATATAGACTAAGAAAACACTTCAAAAACTTTTATCCACACATAAGGCATTCATAATTGAGTAAAGGCTAAATATGCAGAAAGAACATGCATAAAGAGTGACATTATACCCCAAAAAAAGCACCAATCCATAGCAGAAAAAAATGAACAGTTACAATGCATCTCAAAAGTATGAAAAAGAAAGGCACATTATATGGTACATCGTTGTCCCTTAATGATATTTTTTTAAAGCACGTTTTCTACCTTCAATGGGATAAAGAACCACCAAATTCAGCAATGTTAAGGGAATTCATGCTCAACAGATCATAGGAGTAGCAGCTTTGTCAGAGTGATGAGTTTTAAAACTAGAAAGTATCAAATTTCAAATGACTATTTTATTTTATGAAGATGTGTAAGTAAGAGCTTTAAGTTTTAACAACTCATCGAAGATTAAGAACGAAATAGATAGATCAAAAGTGATATAGCTATAAGTAATGATAGGGTTTTATTTATTTAGTCTTTAAATATTTTAGCTAGTTAGGTTCCTTAATTTTCTTTTTTTTTCTTCTTTGTTTTATTTTTTTTATTTTCTTATTTTCTTTAAGTAGGGATGGAGTGGTAATTTGTGACCACTTGGTGCTCTTTGGTTATTGATAAATATATCATATTCTTTTGGGAGGAGGATATTTTTTTAGAGTTGTTTTCAGGTTATCCTGAGATTTAGGGTGGATTCTGTATTCTAGGTAAGGCAAGGTGTGAAGGTGGGAAAATTATTTGGTGCGGAGTCCAGACGATAAATTTGTACACGTGTAATACGGACACGTGGAGATTTCATTGGCTTTAATTTTTTTAGGTCATTTTATTTTTCGTCGAAATGCATCAAAAATAAAAGCACAGCAAAGTGAAAGAGCAGCAAAAGCGAAATCAAAGCGCAGCGCAAGAGCACCAAAAGTGAAAGCGCAGCAAAAGCGCAGCAAATTACACGTTTTAAATTTCTAAAAAAAATTTCCTTACAACACAGTAAATATCCACGTGTCCATATTACACGTGTACAAATTTAATTGAAGGCCGGACGTAATGTTGCGTCCGGACTCCGCACGCCTGGACTCCACACCAAATAATTTGTCGTGAAGGTGACAAGGAAGTCATAATGGAGTTCAAGACTTACAAAGATTGATTGCCAAGATCCCTTAGTCCTCCCTAGTAACAGTTGGTCTCCTTGCCAGCAGTTTCCCAGCAACAAGATGGTGTGGGCAGCCAATCTTTGAGGAAGAAGTTCTCGGGTTGGGTTTCTTCTATTACATAAAGGCTGACTGGATTCTCCAAATACCTAGAAATCCAATTTTCATGAGTTGGCGAAATGTTCCAGTGAGTAGAAAAGGGTATTTTGCTGTTTTTACCAAGTTATGGATGGAATTCCAACTTGTAGAATAATTGGGCAGGACAAATTGGCCATGGAACACATTGGCAATCTGACGTTTTGTAATCCATAAGTTCATCAGGCAGCAGATTTCAACAGCTGGTGATTCAAGAACGTCCCTAAATCAGGTACCCTGTTTCTATATTTGTTCTTAATTAATTTCTTTTCTTGAAAACTGCGACCTACCTTGTTATTTACCTCAATGCGGAATTTATTACCAAATCATGCCAGGTTCTTCTCCTAAAAGCCCACTAGTCTTGATTCAAGGAAGACGTCGGTCATCAGGTGGGCTGGAAAATTCCAGCAATAGGTTAAGCAAGAAGGCTGACAAGAGTAGCTATTTTCATCCCAAAACCACAAGCTAATGCAGCATTCAGGAATTTGGAAATTGATGCAGTAAGCCTTCCCAGAACCAAATTTCAGAGAATGCTCATGAGTTCATTATTAGAATTTCTCTTTCTAGTTTCTATATATTGATTAAAAAAAATTTAGCCAAGGTCTATATTAGCTTGTTTAGGGTATCATTCGAGGGACTTGTCTTTATAATTATTTTTAGGGGTGTCAATATTTGACACGATCCGAAAATCCGACCCGAAAATTCCGGGTTAAAGTCAACCCGGACCAGAAACGGGTCGGGTTTGGGTTCAACAATTCGAGCAGTTTTAAAATTTGGGTCGGGTTGACACTTTGACCCCAAATTGACCCGTTTTTTACTTGAAAACTCATTTTTGACCCGGAAACCCATATTGACCAGTTTTTTTTCCCGAAAAGCGGGGATTGACCCATTTTTTGACCCAAAAACTAGTTATTTTTTCTCAGTCCCGGGACATTCGGGTCGTGTCGATTGACCCGGACCCCAAGCAGGTCGGGTTCGGGTCAAAAAAATCAATCCGTTTGCAAAAATGGGTCGGGTTCGAGTTGACCCAAATAATGTTGGGTCAGTTTCGGATTCAACCCGAACCCGACCCGTGACCCGAAATTGACACCCCTAATATTCATTTTGGCAACAAGTAGTTTGTTTTCCTTCCTTGTCTATCATCCAATGTTATGGAATCAATATCAAGTAATGGAAAAATACACAAAATAGAATTAAGAACTCAAGTGACACTAAAAAACAAATGGAGGAAAGGAATTCACAAAGCTGACCCCTAATATGATTATGATAATGATAAGCATGATGATGCTTTAAGGATTTCTTCATGGTTGTTTGCATCCGTTTGACAATTCTTGCTGCTAACAAGAAGCATCAAGTGTCTTTTTACTGGATTATTTGACAAGATGATATATAAGAAAAATTTATAGCACCATTCAAAAATCACATGTGATTTCGTTAAGAAAAAATCATTATCTTCAATATTTTAAAAGATAAATCTTAAAACTCCATTTATAATTTAACCTTTGCTGTCATTTTAATTTAATTATTGCTCTATTATACCCCTCGGTTACAAGAGAGAAGTTGATAAGTAGAGATCAAAGATCACTCATTCATTTGTTTTAGTGATACCACTATCCATATCCACCTATGAGAGAAGCGAGGATCCTTCCGCATTGAGAAAGGCAGAGATCCTTACTTGCCAGGAGAAGCAAATCTCCTTGTCTCCATTAGCAGCTTTTATCACACTAGTAGAAACACAGAAGTTGAGATGGCTGCACCATATAGAGTATCGAGGATCCTTCCTCACTGGGAGAAGCGAAATCAAGATTAATTTGTGCTAAACATTTAAGGAGTTTATCATAACTAGTGCTTGATATAAGTCATCAACTCATATCCCTCCAAATGTTCAATCTCTGAGTATTGGTGTTGGCATTTATATGCCTTCCTTCAGTTTACTCATTTATCCCATCTCTTGTAAGTTTTTCATGATGATTAGTGATAAGACAACTATATTTTCTTGCTTTTAAGTTTTCAAAGCAATATGTTACAATCTTTTGTTGCTTCTAGTCATTATATTTGATTATTTTGTTTCCACGACATTTTGTGTGTTCTTTGTGCTTATTTGCAGGTTCTAGTGAATAAAAGTTGTCATCTTACTATTTTCTTAATAGCAACAGAATAATATTGAAAGATATTACATCAAGGGGCTGTTTCGTTGCATGAAAAAGAAATGCAATGTAAAATAATTGTAGTGTATTTGAAATAATTTAGAGTTGTTTGGTTGAGTATAAAGTAAATGCAAGCTTTTGCCTTTTTTTTGTGCTTGAAGTAAAGAGAATGAAGTGTAAAGTAAGGTGGCGGGTGACGCGTGGTAAGTCAAGATTGGCCTGCTAGGGTGGCTGGCGTCCGTCGGCGGTGGCGGGGGTGACCAGCGATAGACGGCGGCGGCAAGGGTTGGCTGCGACGGTATGCCTCAGTGGCAGAGGTAGCAGTCGGCGGTGGCAATGGCGATCAGTTTCCAATGTATTTGAAAATCGCTAAAATCTCAGAAGTTCCAAATACATTGTGGATTTGAACTAGAGGGTGAATTCCTTTTACTTCAAATTTTACTCTGCATTCCTTTTGCGAGAAGTTGTACACTGGTGTATGCTTTTTGCTGATGATATTCTTCTTCCTGATAAGACTAGAGAGAGAGTTGAAAGTGTGGCTCCGAAAATTTTTCGCCCCAGCCTCTCTGCAACCCTTTTCTTTTTTGTGTCGTTGAGGAGAGTTTTAACAAGTTTTAAGTTCCGGAGTAAAATTTCAAAAGGCATATTAGGTTTTAGATAAAACATGTTTACTTTCACATGTTCTACTTTACAATTAATTGTATATGAAATTTTTTCTCTCAAGTATAAAATATATTTAATTGATCTTGACTTCTAAGGTTAATGTCAAATGTTGAGGATAATGCCTTCATCATGCCAAATGTTATTGGAGTGTACCGCCTTCCAAATTTAAGATACGACAATCTGTCTAAATAATTCAAGAGACTCATTAGCTCCACAGTAAGTATGACAAAAGAAATTTAATAGCCTAGAATATTCCAGCATATTATAATTAACCTAGATAGTCCATTACATGTTCGCCGGCATACCTCCATGCGATATCCAGCTCTTGATGCACACATAGCATGATAGTAGGTGGAACATCTATAGCATTGTGTGCAAGAACCATGCATCTGCTTACATATCGAACATGTCTGAGAGGGCATGAAAACATCAGCAACTAATTTATGGCTTTAAAAATCATTGTAGAGCATGAACTATAAAACATTGCAGAAATCATCTAATCCAAGTTCACAGTGTTATTTATAGTATTGACCTTTGCCAATGATTGTAATGGGACGTTCAATATTCCAACAGCAGGCTCCATCTTTTCATCACTTAAGAAAGAGACTTCTGGTTGAAACCATGCACATGTAACATGAACCCAGAGTTCCTCAATATCAGTTGGCTTCAAAGCACCACCTATCAAAATTCATTACAAAGTTAATGTTTCATACTAATAAGCATCCATTTATTAAAAATTTATCTTGTAAGTACTTAAGCACAAAGTATTATAACATTGAAATGCATTAACTACTACGATTTAATTAGGCATAATTGGTGAACATGAGATTTGCTTTATGTAGAAAAACAAGAACTGGACCATTTACTCAACATAAAGTTAATAGAGTATGCATACTTAAGCATATTGTTTTGATTCCTCTATTATAAACAGAGGGATTCTCTATTGACTAAGAGATATAGTCATGTTGAATCTGAGTTCCAGTAATTTGCTAGTCTGAGGTTCTGCTTCTACAGCTAATAATCATTGTACATTGAATATTGTGACATAATTCTAATTTTCCTCAATTATTTTGATTGCACTAGTTGGATGTGTATTTCTCAAGTGCTTCATAGGTATTGGTGAACACTTTAGGAGTCTCTCCTTGTACCAGAGTGAGGTTTGGTTCTTCCTTTAGGTGATTTCTATCTTTATCATTTTTCTAATTTCTTTAGAAGTTGATTTTTGTGTGCAGTTGGAATTTTCTCAAGTGTAATATGTATGGAACTTCCTTTTCGTTGTGTGAGCTTTGCCATTGCTAAAATTTTAAGTTATTTCATTACTTTATTGTGGAATTTCAAATTTTGGCGACTATTAATTTGAAATTGATGAAGCATGTTTGTCATATTTTTATTAAAACTGATTTTTATCAAAGTAACGATTTCGTAAATTGTAGATTGTGTTTTAATGCGTTTTCACCATGTATATCATCCAATATTGCATTAGGAGCACTAGACTCCTAATAATCTTACACCAACCTAAAAACTGTTTGTATCATCATGGCAACTAAAGTAGAACATACCAAATTAGTCAATTAAAAAATCAACAAAAGAAATTAACATGCATTATATTATATATATATATATAGAGAGAGAGAGAGAGAGAGAGAGAGAGTTAGTGGAGCATGTTTATTGTGGTATAAATTGGCAAATTGTATTAATTCTATTAGCATATGCAGAAGGGTTCTATATTGAATATATACATAGAAATCTCTTTCCCATCAATAATTATCTAGAAATATAAAAGTACCTTTCACTGGGCAAAGGCAACACTCTCGTTTATATTGAGGTTTTTCGCAAGCTCTACACACCCAGGATGTGAAATCTCGAATATTTTTGGCTCCATAGCATTCTTGGTGAACAGCTACTTGACACCTGGGAAATTAAATCGATAGACTAGTATTTTTTAATTTTCTTTATAGGTATGATTATTCAGGTATATTTAAAGCAATAATGAGCAATGCCAACGCTTTTTTACAATTAGAAGATCAACTATCCCCAAATATCTTATATGTTAAAAAAAACCAAGAAAAATACCTGTTACAAATTATAATCTTATTGTAATCCCAGTCCTCAACCCATCTACAGATTGCGCAGCGCTCTGTTGTCCATTTAGCAAACACTGGCTGATATCCTTCTGTTGAGATGAAATCAAAATCATAATCAACTCATCATGCATAGATATCCATAGCAGAAATGGAGCAAGATTGATGTTACTGTTAAAATAAATAAGTAAATGCTGGCTCAAATTAAAGCTTTTTACCATGTAAACAAGCAAGCAATTTCTCTTTTCTCACTTTTAATGATGGGCCCTTAGCATGGTTTGGGAAGTGCGCATCATAATGATCCAACTGTAGAACAACATTAGGATGATCAACAAATCTAGCTATAGGTCAAGTCATTAACGATTTATGGCAATATCCATAAGAACAATTAAACTAGAGGAATTATCCAAGAAAAGAAAAGGAAATGGCATCACAAGAATGCTAACAATGTTATGTGTTGAATTGCTGGTCACAAAGTATGTACCCATTTTCCTAGTGCCAGCATTGTACTTTTAACTTTTAAACTACTCTTCCACTTCTTGCCTCTGCAGCCAGTATGCCTCTCCCATTCACTTGGCGTTAGCTTCTGAAGCTTGCAAGAACCACAATGGCATAATACCCTACACAAAAGCAATGTCCTTCATCAGGTCTCAGGGCATGCAAATATTGATCAATATCTGAAAAGAAAAACAACGCTCGACGACTCGTTTATGGGTTCGCAAGCCAAGCTTATTGAGCTCAGGAGTCGAGTTCGAGTTCAAGCTTGAGCCGGTTCGGCTCGTGAGCTCGCGAGCCTGCTCGAATAAATATTAATATTTTAAAATAACTTTATTTTATTTATTAAATTTAAATTTTAAAAAAATTAATAAAACCCACCTAAGTTTTATTTAAATGTTAAACATTCCTTTTTTTATAAATTTTCACTAAGTTTTAAAAATCCCGCTTAAGTTTTAAAAATCCAGCTTAATTTTTAAAAATCTCGCCTAAATTTAAAAATTCCCACCATGGCTCGCAAGCCGACTCAAGCTTGTTTGCAGTGAGATGAGCTCGAACTGGAGCTCGCTTTCCAACTAACAAGTCGAGCCAATAAGGACCTAAACTCGACTCGTTTATAGCCCTAACCAAAACTGCAAGATTATAGGGCAGGAGCTTCTATTGTCGTCTATGCTCATAAGCTGTACTTAAACATAACAATGTAACTTGGACAACATCTCCCAGTTTGAAGAGGGTGTTCGGATTAGTCAAATTCAATAAATCCAAATGACTAGACATGAAGACATGTGCTTCCATAGCCTGTATAATATGCGGATGATAACCAAAAACATGGTCTAACACTAGTTCAGCATGGGCAACTGTATCAAACTAGAATAGCCTTCAATGCTTATATTTAAGAATTAAAAAGATTGTAATTTGTTATGAGCCTAAGATATACAGTGATAAAAAAGTAAATGGTTCATCACAAAAGGGGGGATGAATTCAGGATAAAAGGGTGGGCTAGAGTCCACCTGTTCAAAGCCAAAACCATTTTTTCTCCATCTAAGCCAAAAAAAGGTCTACTATGGAAGCTATTCATTTATTGAGAGGGTTGATGGAGAAGTTGAGAGAGACAATAGAGGATATACATATGATATTTATTGATTTAGAGAAAGCATATGATAAAGTTCTAAGAGAAGTGCTATGGAGAGTTCTAGAAAAGATAATGCTTACATTCAAGTCATCAGGGATATGCATGTAGGAGTTGTTACTTATGTTCAACCACAAAGTGATTTGTCCAAGTATTTTCCTATTTCAGTTGGATTACATCAAGTATCAGCCTTAAGCCCTCATATTTTTTCTTTAGTCATGGATGTTCTCACTAGACATTTGCAAGAGGATGTACCTTGGTGTATGCTTTTGCTGATGATATTCTTCTTGTTGATAAGACTGGAGAGGGAGTTGAAGGTAAACTCGATTATGGAGGTCACCCTTATAATTTAAAGGTTTTCATTTGAGTAGATCTAAAACTGAATACATGGAGTACTTTTAGTAGTAATAGATCTAGTGGGGGGTTTGTAACTTTGAGCAATCAAGTTATTAATAAGTGTACTCGTTTTAGATATATTTGATCTATTGTTCAAAGTGTTGGTAAAATAGATGGGGATATTATTAGTAGAATTCAAGTTGGATGGTTGAAGTGGAGGAATATTGCAGGTTTGTTGTGTGATAGAAAAGTACCACTCAATCATAAGGGAAATTTTTATAAGACAGTGGTGAGACCTGCAATGCTTAATTTATGACGTAGAATGTTAGCCATTAAAAGAGAAACATAATATTATGTTAAGTGTTTGCTGAGAAGAGGATGCTCATGTGGATGAGTGGGCAGACTCTTAGAAACAGGATACAAAATGAGCATATCCGGGAAAAGGTTAAAGTAGTTCCAGTGAAAGATAAGATTAAAGAGAGTCGCCTTAGATGGTTTGGTCATGTAAAACGTCGGCCTTCCAATGCCATATTTTTGGTTAGCAGATAACGTTGGCACCTTGTTATTGGGTTGTAATTCTAATAACTATGGCATAATTAGCTAAGCATAACACATTCAGATGAGTCTACATATTAATTACGCAATATTTTTTGAACAAGCGTAAACCCAGATAAACCAATTTTATAGTTAAAATCTACATAATCTATACTACACCCAAACCTTTCTTAATCAATGTTGTAACCGCCAACTCTAAGTTACATCTTGGTCGCTTCAGCAAGCCTGCATAAGATTTTCTTTTCAATGCCCGCATATGAATTGATACCAAACAATCCCAAAGAAGAATTCTTGCAAATCAGCGTTGTAAGTATGCTTCATTTCCTTCTCTGAATATATTTCCTAAAATGAATTTGCATGTAGTTGGGCTGGTAGAAATAGAAATCTATCAATTTACAAACTGATTCTAGACCAATCAATTAAACAATCAAAATTTCAAAACAGACTGACAGTTTTCTTGCAGTGTGAGATATTCTACACTCATTCATCAATTGATCGCAAGCCATTAGAAAGATAAACATCCAATTTTTAGAAACTAAATACCAAATATTAGTGCAAACGAAAGGAAGGGGTTTTGATATTCACTGTTCAAACCATATCCAAGTAGGATTATGACTACTACTGCCAGGAAAACACTCAGAACAAAATTTATCATATGTGATGAAATCAAAATTAAATCATAATACAGTTTAAGGTTAGATTCAGATGTGCTCACATGTGCTGCTCAACGAAGTATGTTCCATCCACACCACAGCAAACTACAGCTATCTCACCAGGTCGTGCCACTTGCAAATTGTTAACATCTCTGTTAAGAAGAGAAGAAATATTAGTCTAAGAACAATACAAAATCATAAAGAATTGGCATAGATATGAACCTGAAATCAACATATAGAAACAAATACAAGCAAAGCATAATTACCTCGCTTGAGAGTGCTTCTTCTTTGCATTTGTTGATTCAAAATTAAATTTTGACTTGCACTCCGGACAGTAGTAATCTGAGTTTTCAATATCCTTCATAACATGAATTTATATTATAAGAACAAAACACATACAAAAGATGATGGCCACAGTAATCCCAATGATAAGTTAATACTAACAAGATGACTTCAAGCTGACCTTAAGGTTGTCACATATTTTGTCACATTCCGCATGAACCCAAATTTGGCATCCATCACAGCAAACCTATAATTTATTGAATGGTTCAGATAAAGGCTTAGGGCATCCCCAACCGAAAATCTCATTTTTCACTCCAAAATGCAGTGTAACAAAAAAATGGTGTGATTCATCTTCAATCGAACTCCATTTTGCGCCCAGGTAACCGTCTTTCTCCTTAGCACATTTCTTCGGCAAATCTGATAGAGACAGAAAAATAACGCAGGTGAAGAGTGCAACACCAATATTGACGTCGCATTGTTCACCTGCAACCAAATACCGGAAGTTTTGCCGTTCGGCTGGAGCTCGCTAGCGACATCATTCATGCATTTGAAGTTCGGTTGGAGAAAGACTTAACAAATTTGAACTGGCATTTCTATGAAAATCAAAGACAACCATTTTGACAATGACGTAATTCAACTTACCCAACTACCACCATCTGTGTGATGCCAGATCTTCTTACATATGCCACAGTATTGTTTTGACCTCAACAACTGAAAAGATTGTGCATGATGAAAGATAACAATTAATACTTCAGAAGATGGTCAGATCATAAATCTATATTTAGCATTGGGGAGATTCCAGGGAATTTCCTTAAAGAAGTCAATGGCGGAGTGAATAATACCTTTGCACAGTGCCTACAGACCAATTGTTCCGACAGCATCTTCATCTTCTTTGTGCCTTTGGATTGAATGATCAATCCACAACTATGACATCGAGGTCCTGATTTGTCATCGCCCTAAACTTAAAAAGTAATCAGGTAAACTGAACATCTCAGCCAATTTTCGTAAACAGCAGTTACATATAATGGTCGCACACGTCTAGGATTAAGAAAACATGCCATATTTAGCTGGTATAGAAATAGCTGCAGTGATCAAGAAAATGAATATAAGTTAAATAACGGTGACAAGTTTGACAATGTGGCTCAAGCTAGGGAACTCGATATTTACTTTGAGAAATATTTAACATGAAAGTCTCCTACTACCACATTAAGGCTTCGTTTGGGACGGCAACGGAGTTTTAGTACAATTTTTTTTTATTTTTAAACTAAAACTCTGTTTTAGAAAGCAATAAAAAAGCCGTCCCAAATGAAGCCTAAATAATGTTATATTGCTTTGAGATGGTTTCCTGAAAATGCCATCTATAAAATGAATAAGACAGAACAAATATGCACTCAACACAAGAAGCAGGACTAGCCACCTCGCCTTACTTGCCTGGCCACTCGGCATGCCCGCACGAGGGACGGAGGACGGGCAGAATTCAAAATAGAGCAGGTTGGCGGGTTGTGTCGAGTCAATCATGTAATCCGCGTAGGTCAGGTCCGGGTTGGCAATCCTGACCCATTTGCAAAATCGGGTCGGGTTAGTGTCAACCCGTTTAAACCCGGGTCAATCCGGGTTCGACGCCAACCCAACCTGCGGACCCATTTTGACACTCCTAGAGCTAAACATGTGCTAGCTAGCATTGGGAGAGAGAAACATTAGCAAACCAAGCAGCCTGCCCACTTTTTTTCTAATTTTTCAAAAAAAAAAACTGTAATTCACTTTCAATTTTTTTAAGGTACATTGTTCTTAAACATAGTTTAAAATCTTAAAACATAATTTATAAATGCTACATGATTTATTTATGTTACATCTATAATGACATTATGCTATTGTTTGAATAAGCAAATTTTTAATTGCATATATTAGTTCTGAAAGTACCAAAACCAACAATGATCAAAATGAAAGGCCAAATGTTCTGATACCGATACTCCACAAAGGAGCCTGAACTCTGAAACCAATATGAAAATCAGGCTTTAAAACCTTAGTTTCATCCAAAATAGGATTACAAATTTTGTATTTCAAAAACTTGATATCCCTGAATAAATGCCTACTTCACATATTTACTCATTCCACGCAACTATAGTACTACAATATATGATGTTCTAATAAGTAAAAAAACTAATGTCCGCAATAATCTTGCCTGTATATGTGAATGACATTCCAGGTCATGGTTTGAGCTGGTTGCTTCTTGGATCCCTCTAAGAACAGATTGATCATATGGCATTTGCCCGATCATGCTCATTTCATCAACTTCGGCACCTACAAAACCATAATCGGCTAAGAAGGCTTCCTCAATAGCCATCCGGAACTCACTGGGTTTGCTCTTGTAGAGCTGCGTCTGCCCTTGAAACCTGACACAAAAAAAGACTAGTAATTCGAAACAAAAAACAATTAAAGAAACAAAATTGCATTATTACAGAGCTTAAGTTACGAACTTATCCAAATAATCTATGAATGGAAATAGCATCCCTTGTTTCACCCAGCCGTAATCCTGCCCATGAATAGCATAATGGAATTAAATAAATCAGGTCGAGAATTAACATCAAAGTACAGACAAGAAAAAATACCCTTTCTTGTCCATTTCCAGAGAACCCAAAGAACATCACACAAAGAGCTCCAGGAATGCAGGAATTGAGGACCATAGCAGGAGCTTGCTGCATTGGATTGATTACAACCGCAGGCCAAGCAGGATACTTCTTCCCTGATTTCGCCCAAACCACATCCCCTAAGCTAAAATCCCCTGGAAAAAAGTAATCCTTCCGTCTTTCAACAATCTCCCTTCCCAAATTAGGCTCCTTGCTAACTGCGTCGGAATAAAAGCTCGCGGGATCTTCCACCCCCAGAAAACTTTCGGATAAAGAAGTGAGAGTACTTCGCGAAGCAGAGTACTTCTTAACACGAAAGTTCCTGCAAGCGCTACGGTAGTCCTCTTCGCTAACCAATGCAAGGGAATTAGATTCGGCGGGTACGATAAAAACGTCTTTTTTATCGTCAAAGATCCTTTTTTTACGCTCTGGCGATTCTTCTACATTGCTGATATCCATTGGAAAAAACATGTCCACTCTCCGATTCTTCCCGCTGCTCTCTACAGTCCCATTGCCCTCGACCTCGCCGCCAATTTCAGCCTTGCACCGCTTCAGGCTCGGCATTTGGCCCCTTAGGCTCCGTTTAATAATCTTCTTCTGCCCTATAGTTCGTCTTAGAGTTCCAAGCTGATATTTTGATCACGAAGAAACATCAGAAACCCTAACACGCGCCAAAAAAATAAAGTAGAAGAAAATATTGGGGGCAGGGATTGGATCGCAGACTAGACCCTCTTTGATTTCTGTCAATTTCCCTCCTACGAGGGAGCGAGAGGGCCAGAGAGGGACTCCAAGCTCCAAAATGGCGAGCGGAATCGAGAGCTAGATGAAAAATATGAGGTGAAACTGAACGGCATCGTTTACCTGTTAACGAGGCGCGAAACGAGTAAAACCCGTCGGACTGCGATCACCGAATCTAGTTTTTTCTTTGAACGGGCGGGACATGGAAAACGTGGGAAGGGAGAAATTCCATTTTGGAGTTGCGGGAAATGAGTAGGCGAGTCGCAATGAATTTGAGTCGAAGCTAGAGTGGGGTTGTCGATTTGATCCTGGGATTTTATTTTTTTTTTTTATTTTTTTTAATATTATATTTTTTTATGGTGAGAAAAGGATGATTTTTAAAATCAAATTAGATTTGTGAATTTCTTAAAGCAATTTTTTTTATTTATTTTAGATATCTTAGTGTTTTGTTCAAAGTGATGATGAAATAGTTGAGGATATTATTAGTAGAATTCAAGTTATATGGATGGAGTGGAGGAATGCAACAGGCTTATTATGTGAAACTTTAGAAAATATATTATAAGATTGTGGTTAGGCCTGTAATGCTTTATGGTGCAGAATGTTGGTCATTAAAAGAGAAGCATGATATTAAGTGTTGAACATATGAGGATGCTCAGATGGATGAGTGGCTTTACACTTAAAAACACAATATGAAATAAGCATATACGTGAAAAGGTTGGAGTAGCTCCAGTGAAAGATAAGATTAGATAGAGTTGCCTTAGATGGTTTGCTCACATAAAACAGCGGCCTTCTGATAACCCGGGTAGGAGAGCAGATGTATTAGATTTAACTTATGTCAAGAAAGGTAGATGTAAACTTAAAAAGACTTGGTTATGAGATATTAGAAATAACTTTTTTATTATATCTAAATGATAATTTGACTCGTAATCAGACACAATGGATAAAAATGATTCATGTAGTCGATTCTACGTAGTAGGATAAAGACTTGATGTTATTGTTATTATCCACTAGCTCATTTAGATGGTTCAAGTTCACCAACCATAGTCCATCCTAACTTTTTTTTGTTTTCTTTGAGATCAGCATATGATATCTAAACGCTTATCCCCCATGAGATACAAATAGTACAATCTCAGCATGTTTCCTCTAATTATTAAGGAAATGCAAGGCATATGTAAAGTTTCTCTCATTTCTTTTAATTAGTTATATTTACGGTGAGGCACAAATTAAAATTTTGAAATTGATTATTTGTTGTAATTTTGACTTTTTTTTATTTTCAATTATTAGTTAAATTCTTATTTTTATAAAATTAAAAGAAAAATTTTAATTTATATTAATTTATTTAAATATCAATAATTGAAAAAAAATGGGATCTTAGAATGAAATGTATTAATCTTAATCCCTCCCAATCTAAATGCCTCATACAAAAATAAATCAACACGTGTTTACTTGTAATGCATAATTAGTAAAGGGGAACAGAAGAAAAATAGGAGTTTGTTGTTAGAGAATATTACATCTTAGGCTTCATCTGGGACGACTTTTTTTATAGCTTCTTAACAGTAAGAAAGTCGTACCAAATGAAGCCTTAAACTCATTTGTCTAATTGCGTCCATTTTGATATGACTTCATGTGCATGAATATTTGTTTCAATGTGGATAATATTTATTTCACATGCTAATTTTATAAAATTTAGCAAGAAAATCTTAACTTTTTTTTGTTGATATATGTTATTTAAGTTGAAGTTAACTATGTTCATTAATAAAGATAATTAAATTTTGATTCATCCACAATCCAATGAAACTCAATGAACTCAGCATCAATTTAGTTCAACACTACTTAAAAAAAAAGTTGGGTTAATATTAACTAAATCAATTGATTTCATAAATATAGAATTGAAATCCATTGATTTAGTTAGGCTTCGTTTGTGACAGCTTTCTTACAGCTTTTTAAAGCAGCTTTTTAGTGCAAAAATTTATAGTTTAATAATTTTTTTACTACAAAGCTGTAAGAAAACTATCCTGAACGAAACCTTAGGCTTTGTTTGGAACGACTTTCTTACTGCTTTCTAAAGCAGCTTTTTAGTACAAAAATTTCTTAAACTAAAAAGCTGCTTCAAAAAATAGTAAGAAAGTTGTCTCAAACTAAACCTTAATCTAAAAATTAAACCAACCAAATGCACACTACTAACAATATAGTTGCTCTCTATTAACTCCCTATTAGGGATGACAATCCATAGCCCCATTACTTTGTTGTGATATTGAGTATGAGATCTCATTCAAAGTTCAAATACTTCTTGGTGGTGGTTTAAAAGTTCTCTTGTAATTTATAAAAGGAGTGTTGATATAAATTCACTAGGGAATGAGACACACCCTAAATTTCTAATATAGGAATTTTGAAGAATTGAAGTTTGGTCTACATTCCCTTTAACTATAACAAATCCCTAAACATCTACAAGAAGACTTAAGTCTAAATAGGCTCACAAGCTAATTTTGTGCTTGCCCCAATTACAACCATATCCATGATGTTACCATGAAAGTCCTTTAACAATGTAGCCTAGGTTTCAAAAACTATCATGAAAATGAAAAGAGGTATTTACATAAATATCATTTTATATCATATTATTTACATATCTAACACATAACACTTTAATATTTCATGTCTATCACTCAGAGATGATTTTAATATCAAGTATATCACTCTTATATTTCATTCCTACCACTCATATCACCCTATAAACTTTCATGTTCCATTCCTTGGACTCATATTTGATCTATGAGTGGTAGTCATGAAATATTAAAAATTTAGATGTTAGATATGTAAATAACTTAATATGAAGTGATATATATGAAAATCCTACTCCAAACAACTTTGTCCTGCCCGACCTCAACTCTATAGATGAAGGTTTCATTTATGAAAGCTTTTGTATTGTTTTGGTTTTCAGATCGCAAACATAATTTCAGTTTTCAAAAAAAAAAAATTTCTTTCAATAGCATTACAATCATCTTTATAAAAATTACAGTAATCTCAAACGGATCTTAAACTCACATCAAGCCTTCACCCATAGTGCTAGCAACATAAGCCGTGCAATCCACCATTGCACCTTCTTCTCCGCCCACAACGTTTAAAGCACCCACATTTGATTAATATAAAAAGATTGATCCACCAAATGAAGAAACAAACCTAAATCTACTAAAAAACGATATTGGAAAAACTATTAGGTGCAGGCAACATACGTGTTTGGCTATCAGCAATAATCATCGAGATAGAAATGCTAGATCTGATTTGCTGCAATTCCCATGTATTAATTTCTCCACAAAATGGTTCATCGACAGCCGAGAGCTCATTAGTTGCTAAAAAGCTGAAAGATAGGAGTTGATGAGCCGAACGATCATTCAAAAATTGGTCAGAGTAATTGTCAGCCATACTGTCAAACAAGAAGCTAAGATGATTCAGGATATTCCAGTGAAGTTTTGTCGCTCTGATTGAAGAGAAAAGGACGAACTATGATTGAAAAAGATGAACTGAAATTCATCAATAATACAACACAATTGTTTCGGCAAGTCAATAATCAAACAAAATCTACCTCCAGATAATACTATAAAAGGCGCCAATCAGAAAGCTCCAACAAAGCTATAAACTCAAACGTACAGTTCGGAGCAGAACCGGGAAGAAACCTTAATTTCATCATCGTCCCCGCTCTCATCTCCATCCAAGTCAAATCCCAAATCCCTCATCACATCCCTCAGCTTCATCACCGCAGCAGACCACTCGTCCTCCGGCCATGTCGCGCACATCGTCGCCTTCCAACCTCTCATCTGACACTCCACAAGCATCGCCGCCCCAAGGCCCGCCATCACGCTCCCCGAAGGCAAGTACTCCCAATCCCGAATCAAACGATCATCTCCTAGCCTCTCCGACGATGTTTCCAGCTTGAAACCCACCGCTTCATCCGTCAACAACCGGCTCCTGTAACTCTCCACCTTGATCGAATCCAAGATCAGGACTCTCTCTCCGCGGATCTCATCCAGCAGCGCCTTCGCGACGGCGCGAGACCTCTCGTAGGAGACCTTGTGGTTAAGGGCGGCAATGATGGCGGGAGAAGGTTGCCGATCGATGGAGTAGATGTTGCACGATTTGGAGGAAATATTGGTTTCTGGGAGGATTAGGCTTCCGATTCTTGTTTTATGGGCGATGCGGCGGAGAAGGGCAAGAGAAGGGGCGGAGATGGCGATTATGAGGATGGAAGGGCGGAGGGTAGGGGGATTAGGGTTTAGGCGGAGGACTGGAGGAGGAAGGGAAGGTGGTGGGGTTGCGAAGTTGTCGAGGTCTTCTTCGAAGAATCTCGATGGTGGTGGAAGCTCCGTAAGTACATCGTCCATTTTCTTCTGTATAGGATTTGGAAATTGGGGTTTTGGTTTCCTGGTACTTCAATGGATCGCGTAGGATTTATATAAAATGGCGAGTTTCCTAAATGTGCGAGTTTTTTTTTTTTTTTAATAAGTATATCCATCCACTATCATCTCTGAAAGGAACAATTATTAGGTCATATGACCTCACGTATCTTTATATTCTGACGCTAATAACATGTCACCGCATGTTCTTACTCTTTACCGAGCAGCCAGACGACTTGACCCGGACCGAAACCCGGGACTGCTATGTTCACGTATTGCTAGGTATTGCTCGGCATTGCTCGGTATTGCTAGGTATTGCTCGGTATTGTTAGATATTGCTTGGCAATAACGAAGAATATCGCTTTGTGAAGACCAATACCGAGCAATATCGAGTTTTTCTCGGTGTTGCTCTTCACATAATGGTATTTCACGTTATCGTCGAGCAAAATCGACCAATACCTAGTAATACCGAGCAATACCAGGTCGTCGTGGATTTAAAATATGCACGTGCCACATACCCACTACTCGTTGGGTCGGGTCCGCAATATTGTGCCTGCTACATGGCACTATATCAGTGATGACCGAACGTAAAGCTACGTCCGGTCACCGGACCAAATAAAAGTTCCTCTGAAAGAGTGCTTGGTAGCATAAATAATTCTCAGTTGACTTAAAAAAGGCACTCATCTTTGAAACTTGTTAGCCCGCACTTGATTGGGCCCCACTTAAGAGGGATCTCTGGAGCTTTATTTGTTTGACTTTAAGTAAAACAGTTGAAAATATTTTAAATGTAGGTCTGAAAAATATCGATATTTAATTTGAAATAAATAAAATATAATGTAAATTAATGTAAATTATGGATGTATTTGAAAATTAATTTTTAGTTTTTTTTCTTGTATTTCGAATTCTTTCGATTTTGGTGATTTTCAAATATACTGGAACTCCATTATTTGATGTTGTCCTTTACCGCCGCCGACCACCACTGTCATGGCCATCCACCTCCACAAACTTTTTTTTTAACTTTACACTGCATTTATTTTAGTTCAAATCAAATAAAAAATAATTTTACGTGCTTATTTTACACATTCACACAACTCAAAGTTATTTCAAATATACTGTATTATTGTTATACTACATGCATCTTCAGCCAATTAATATTGTTGCATGCATACCAAATGTTATTCATAAGTGAGTTTCATCTCATACAAACTAAGGTTAATGCCATTCAATTCCTTCTGAAATTATGAATTCTTAAATATTTGTAAAAATCTTATTAAAATTACCATTGAAATCTACATATGTTAGTATATCATTACTATTAACATCGAATATAATTAATGCAATAATATGATTTCACTTTTATATGGTAATAATATATTGAGTCATATATCTGATTATATTAAAACTTAATTGTTATTCATTTGATTGAGCATTTGAAACACAAAGTGTTGATAAAAGGCATAGGATCATATTAGCCAACTTGATATATTTATTTACTTGGCATAACATTAGTGTGTTATGATATGACTAAATGTTGAATTGATTAATTCATATCTTATTATGTGATATCTCATATTTATAAAGTGATGTATCATGACTTAGGTTTCGTTTGTGACGTCTTTCTTACTGCTTCTTAAAGTCGCTTTCTAGTACAAAAAATTTAAATTTTGTACTAAAAAGCTGCTTTAAAAAGCAGTAAGAAAACTGTCCCAAATGAAACCTTAATAATGAAGCCATAAGCAGATAATAATTCTACCTTTTAACTTACAAAGTAAGTGATTTTTCCAATGTATATAGCCATAGGGTTTCTATCACCAATAATGAATGGTTTAAAGTACTTGAATAGGCATGAAGGTATAAATAATATGCATGATCTTAATATACTTACTCTAATAATTTAGTTTTGTATGAAGGTCAAGTACACAGTTAGATAGAATAGAGAGGTGTACCAATCATAAGAGATATCATAATTTTTATATAGAAAACCCTTAAAAGAGGAATGCCCACAGCGCCTTGCCTAGTTGAAATGATTCCATTAGTATTAATAGTTGATTACATATGATATCCTTCCCTTGGGGAAGATGTTGGCTCAATATAGCAAATATATATTGAATGAAACACATTACATAGCTGGAGAATGACATGATTGTAAAGGCCATTTTTCTCCCAGGATCGTCCGGGACGAAGTTGGATCGTCCCGGGACGATTTGTACTGGTTGTGCGGGAAATATTTCTGGCTGCATGGTTCGTCTGGACGAAATTTGGATCGTCTGGACTAAAATTTTACAGAGCCAAATCGTCCAGGGACGTTAATTAATCTCGTATGGACGAAATTCGTCCAGAGCCGAATCGTCCCGGGACGAAGTTTCGATCGTCCAGGACGATCCGTCTGGATATATAAAGAAATGAGATATTTTGAACAGAGAGAAAAGCCTAGGAGAGAGAAAATCGAAGGAAAAAGAAAAAAAGTGATTTTTGGGCGACTCCGGTCCGTTTTCGTCCGTTGTTGTAGTTAAAGAAGTTGACCGACTCGAGGTAAGGTACATTCCGCCTTTCTCAATTTTCAGAAACAAGGATTTTGACGAGTTTTCTGTTTTGAATTTTGTTTCCGTTAGCGAATTTTGGGTATTATTTTCTTTTGACAAATGTTTTATCGCATAACTTTTGGTATGTCTTTGAGATGATAATTATGCACGTTTTGAGTATTTTCTGAAAGATTTTTACCGAATATTTTGGATTCTGCGGTGTTTTAAGTGAACTGCAAATTATCAGGATGTTGAAAAATGTTTTGTCAGTACAATGAAAGTCTTACAATATTGTTGTGAATGTTCTGTGATAATTTGGTAACTTTCTGAATCTGTGAGTTTTGTTTAAATTCCGTATACTGCCGTTATGCCGCTGAATTTTCGTACGATTTCTGAAATTTCTGAAATAAGATAATTTGAATATTTAAAGTGTTTGTGTGCTATCAAAAGGGGCTATAAGGGGTCAGAATCCGTTAAGATTCTGTAAGTGTCAGGGAAAGGGGTTATAAGGGGCTAGAATCCGTTGAGATTCTGTAAGTGTCAGGGAATGGAGACATAAGGGGTCAGAATCCGTCGAGATTCAGTAAGGGTCTGGAAATCTGATATGTGATATGTTATCTGGAATATGATGTTTGATATCTGAAATTTGTTATGTGACTTATCTGATTTTTTTATGAATTATCTGATATATGTACGATTCGGGTTATTCCGTGCGATTCTGTCTGCTCTGTGACTTTAAAACTTTATGATATCTGTACTGAACGCCGATTCGACATGACTTCGTTTTCTGTATTTGTTGTGATTTATGATTGAATAAGCATCTGTTCTATGATTTTCGTACGGCTTTTCTGATGTGCGTTTGTGACAATTTTGATTGGTGATTGATGTCTTGCTGAGCTGTTAGCTCATCCTTATTTTTTACGTGGTTTTCAGGTTCTGGAAAAGGGAAGGAAGTTGTGGATTAGCGATCCAGAGTCTGATTTGTGATTATGTATTTTGTACTTTTGATTTTTGTACAGTAATGACTCATCTGTTATGTTCTTTCTGTCCGTAAGCCATGTATTGTATCTGTATATGATTATATTGATGAAAAAAAATATAGATGAACTGCGCTGCATTTGGATATTTTTAGTAGCTTTGTGTTTTTCTGTCTGTGTTATATTTGGAAGAAAGTTTTGAAGCAAATTCCAAAGCCAGATCCTGGATTTGTTGGCTCTGTCGCGGCCCGATGTGAGCGGGATCCGTCACGGTCGGGTTGGGTCGTGACAAGCTTTAGTGATATCAGAGTAATAGTTTTGGAATTTGGATTATAATACAGAGCTATAGAAAGTGATATGTGAGTCTGTCTCGGGTAGGTCTGGTTTGTTTGGATTTTTTTCTGTTGTTTTGTGCTTAGTTTTCTGTGTGATCATAGATCTGCCAGACCCAAATATGACAGATGGGCATAGTGCTAGTCAGGCGGCTCCAGTGGGCAGTACAGCCCCAGTGGTTGGTTCCGATACACTTTCTCAGTTTGCTACATTGATTGCTCATATGATGAGCGAGACTCAGAGTAGAGCCTCTACTATCCGATCTGAAGATATATATAAACATCTGCAGTTGTTTCTGAGATTGAAACCTCCGAGGTTTGAGGGCACTGTTGAGCCCAAAGCAGCTGAAGAATGGTTGAGGAGGTTATAAAAGACTTTTAACGGTATGCAGTGTCCGTCGGACAGGAAGGTACCATTGGCAATTTTTCTATTGGATGGGGAAGAAGAGCACTGGTGGATAGGCCAACAGGAGGCGAAATTTCAAGGGAAGTTAAATTCTTTGATTACTTGGGAAGAATTTTCTGAGAAATTTCGATCGTGGTTTGTACCTCCTTCTGCACGATAGCAGATGCAGGAGACTTTTCTGAGACTTGTTCAGGGGAGCATGACTGTGATGCAATATGAGGCAAAATTTATTGCTTTAACCTGTTATTCTCCACAGTTGGTAAGTACTTCTGCTGAGAGGTGCTATAGATTTCTTAGAGAACTACGAGATAGTCTGAGGCAGCCCCTGGTGCCATTTCATATTTCTGATTTCTCTGAGCTTGTGGAGAGAGCTCGTCTGATAGAGAATGATTTGATGGCTACTCAGCAGCGGTGGACTGCAAGTAGGAAGAGATTTGGGGGTTATGCAGTTTCTGGTACTGCCGCTACCGGTACGACCAGTTCGGGATCAGTCAGTGGGACACCTGTGTGCCAAATTTGTGGACGATAACATTTTGGCCAGTGCTTCATGACGACTAGTCAGTGCTTTAAATGTGGTCAGCCAGGACATCGGATTGCAGAGTGTCCACAGGCTGGATTTGATAGACGATCTGAGTTTCGATCTGATAGTAGACCTATTAGTTCAGCAGGAAGACCGAGGACTGTTCCTCCACGTACTGTGACTGAAGGATCTTCTGGTGGTAGAGGTGGTGGATCTAGTTCTGTGGCACGGAGACCACCTACTGGTAGTCAGCGGGAGTCTAGTGGTTCAGTAGCTCCAGCTCCTGTTCAGCCTCGAGTGTATAGTTTGAGTCAGCAGGAGGCTCGAGATGCTCCGGATGTGGTGACAGGTACGATTTATATTTCTGATCAACCCTGTCGAGTTTTGTTTGATTCTGGAGCCAGTCATTCATTTTTGTCTGAGCGTTGTTTTGATGCTTTGCATCTGGATTCTATTTTTCTACCAGTTTCTCTTTCTATTATTTTTCTGGCTAGAAGCAAATTGATCGCCCGGAAGTTTTTGTTTTTGTAAGATTGATATTTCTGGCAAGAAGTGGAAGTCAAATTTGATTTTGTTGTTGATTTCTTCTTACGACGTGATTTTGGGTATGGATTGGCTGAGTCTGTACGAGGCTCAGATTGACTGTTTGAAGAAGCAAGTGAGTTTGTTTATGGATGGAGAAAGATGTGTATTCCAAGGATTACGAGGTGCTCTATCCTGTCTGATTTCTATATTAGAAGTCAGAAGAATGTGGAAGAAGGGTTGCCCGATATTTTTGGCTTCGGTACGAGATAGGAACCTAGAACCCACTTCTATTTCTGATATACCAGTTGTATAAGAGTTTTCTAATGTATTTCCTGAGGAGTTGGTTGGTTTACCTCAGGATAGAGATGTTGAGTTCTCTATTGATATTTTTCCGGGAATAGCTCCGATATCGAAAGCTCCGTACAGGATGGCACCGAAGGAACTTTCTGAGTTGAAAGTTCAACTTCAGGAGTTGGTGGATAGAGGATTTGTTCATCCTAGCGTTTCTCCTTGGGGAGCCCCTGTATTGTTTGTGAAGAAGAAGGACGGAACACTCGGTATGTGTGTTGTTTACAGAGATTTGAATAAGGTCACGATCAAGAACAAATATCCGTTACCACGGATTGATGACTTGTTTGATCAGCTTTCTGGCTCTTCTGTATTTTCGAAGATTGATTTGAGATATGGATATTACCAGGCGAAGGTGAAGGAAGCTGATGTGTTGAAGACAACTTTCAGTACTCGGTACGGGCACTACGAGTTTTTGGTTATACCTTTTGAGGTAACCAATGCACCAGCTATTTTCATGGATTTGATGAACTGAGTGTTCAAGGAGTATCTGGATCAGTTTGTGATCGTCTTCATAGATGATATTTTGGTGTATTCTATTTCTGAGGAAGATCATGCCAGACACTTGAGCATTGTGTTGGAGACTTTGAGGCAGCATCAGCTATATGCTAAGTCTTCCAAATGTGAATTTTGGCTGAAGAGTATTTCTTTTCTGGGGCATGTGGTGAGTGGTGAAATTATTTCTGTTGATCCCCATAAGATTCAAGCTGTTGCTGATTGGCCAAGGCCTACTACGGTATTTGAGGTACGTAGTGTCTTAGGCATGGTTGTATATTATAGAAAATTTGTGAAGGGATTTTCTCAGATTTTTACGCCTCTGACGAGACTGACTCAGAAGTCAGTAGCTTTTGTTTGTACATTGGAGTGTGATGCTAGTTTTCAGAAGTTGAAGGATTGTTTGACTTCAGCTCCAGTGTTAGCACTTCCGTCAGGTACGGAAGGATTTCAGGTGTTCAGTGATGCTTCACTGAAAGGTTTGAGCTGTGTTCTGATGCAGCATGGTAAGGTAATTACTTATGCTTCGAGACAGTTGAAACAACATGAAAGGAATTACCCTACCCATGATTTGGAGTTGGTTGCAGTTGTGTTTGCTTTGAAGATTTGGCGTCATTATTTGTATGGCATCAGATGTGAGATCTTTACGGACCACAAGAGCTTGAAGTACATATTCACTCAGAAGGACCTGAATTTGAGGCAAATAATGTGGCTTGAGTTTATCAAGGACTACGACCTGACGATTCAGTATCAGCCTGGCAAGGCTAATGTGGTAGTAGACGCCTTAAGCAGGAAATCTTCTGGAATCTCAGGTATTTACCTTACTTCTAATGAGTATTTGATACGAGATATGGAAAGATTACAATTAGAGGTGATTTTCTCTACTAGTCCGGATTCTGGTGTTTTGACTCAGATGAACATCTAGGGAAGACTGGAAGAAAGGATTCAGGAAGCTCAGAAGTCGGATTCTGACTATTTGAAATTGATTGCTCAGATTGAATCTGATAAGAAACCTGAACTCCGAGTTTCTGATTCTAGTGTTATTTTCTGCAAGAATAGACTGTGGATTCCTGTGTTTGGATATTTGAGGAAAGAGATTCTGTACGAATCTCACCATTCAGGCTATACGATACATCCGGGAAGTGGTAAGATGTACAGAGACATGAAGAGTTTGTTCTGGTGGCCTGGAATGAAAAATGATGTAGTAGATTTTGTTCAAAATGCGAAGCCTGTCAGTTAGTGAAGGCAGAGCATCAGCGACCAGGAGGTCTTTTGTAGTCATTACCTATTCCTGAGTGGAAATGGGAGGAGATAACGATGGACTTTGCTATGGGTTTTCCTCGATCTAGGCAAGAACATGATGCCATCTGGGTGATTTTGGATCGATTGACGAAGTCTACACACTTTCTTCCGATCAGGCAGACGGATCCGGTGGATAAGTTGGCACATGTATATGTGAAGGAAATTATCAGATTACATGGTGTGCCTAAAGTGATTGTATCTGATCAAGATGGACGGTTTACTTCCAGACTTTGGAAGGATATTCAACAAGGCTTGGGTACGAAGTTGCATTTCAGTACGGTATTTCATCCGCAGACTAACGGACAGTCTGAGAGGACTATCCAGGTACTGGAAGATCTTCTGAGATTATGTGTAATCGCATCGAACGGCTCCGATTTCCTCAAAATCCAAAGTCGACCGTTGCTACGCGAGAGCCCTTTTTCGGTGTTTTTTCGAGCGGAGCAGAAAAAAAAGGAGATGTTAGAAGGATGGGAGGAAGGCTCCGGTTAGGGGATTCTCATCGGTTCTCTCTCTCAGCTCCTTCTCCCCCTCTCACTCTCGGTAGAAGCTCCCAGGCGGACCGATCCCGAGCTCTCATTCTCGAGCCAGAGGCGAATCCCGACCCCTCTTTCTCCTCTCTCTCGCGTGAGTCCAGGCGGATGAATCCCGTCGCCCCCTCTCTCTCTCTCTCTCTCCCTAGTGTTCGCGGAATCCAGCCAAGGCCGAAGCCCCTTTAGACTCCCGCCTCCTCTTGTTCGCAGAAGCCAGGGAGCCGAGGGATGTCTCTCTTCTTCCTTTGGTCGTTGTTGTACTCCTCCCCCTCCAGATCGAATCCGACGCCTCCAGCCAAGGCCTGTCCCGACCTCCTCTTGCTCTCGTCCGACCCCAGCTAGGACCGAGCCCGACGGTAGCCGAACCCCGATCTACCTCTACGGACCAATCCCGACGCCGGAAGCTGCCCGAACTCCTCTTCCTTGCAAGATGAGTATTTCTCCTTCTTCTTCTCCTCCTTCCTCTTCTAGTCCTTCTTCTCTTGATCTCCCTCCACCTTTCTCTCGTCTTCTACCTTTTTTTTTTTTGCCTTTGCAAAAAAAAAAACAAAAAAAATCTGAAAAGTAATCTTGTTTAGATCTCATTTTTGCTTCATATTTGTGTCTTATTGAGAGGGCCATTGCATAAGTCTTGAGTGGTCTTGTGAGGTTTCGGAGTGTATATGTCATTACATTCCTAGCCTTATTGATTTATATGTATTTGAAGTCACTTTCTAAGGTAGATATCATGATAGCTTGCATAGTTGACTTTGGCATTGTGTCGGTTTGCAATCTTACCAAACATGTTGATTTACATTGTGTTGAAATGGGTAATTAGCATGTGAGTCTACTTTTGTTTTATGCCACATGGTTTAGAAGCTTTAGGTGTGAATGGTGACAAGGCTTTCGAAGCCATGTTGTTTCTTTAAAAAAATCATGCACATCAAGTGTTTGGTGAAATTCCTTTGAGAATTTTGAGGTGTTTTTGTGGGCAATTTCATGAAGCATGCTCTTTCTCGCTACCATGTGTTATATGATCTTGCAAATATTGTCTACCTAATGTTTGATGAAGTGCCATCAAAGGAAGATTGTGGTGTTTTTGTTCAAATTGAGGTTCCATTTTGTTCAATAACTCATAACTTATAGTTGTACAAAATGTTTTGCTAACATTGGATATCTCATTCAAGAGATATGAGATTATTTGAATTATCCTTTATTTATGCTCATTGTCTCCACCTCTTGTTTTCATTGCATTGGTAGCATCTTCCACTTAATATGGAATTTGATGTAGCATGAAATCTCATATGTTTGGAAGTGTTAAATACTTATTTCGGAATCAACATCTTATGGGGTGTGAAAAGTTTTAGAATCGTGTCTTTTATGATGTCGGCATGATAGTTAAAAAAAAAAAAAACTTAGAGTTTCCTAAATATTTTCGTATGATAATCAAAGCTTACACCTAGCCTTGAATGTTCAAACTTTCAATTTGATGTTAGTGGCATATTTCATATATTTTGGAATCCCATTTATGAGTTAAAGATTTATCGTTCTATGAATCTTGGCATTGGTTTATATACGTTCCCTTAAATATTGAGGTTGGTTGCTCCATGTCTTTGATGCTTATTGCTTTACTCTATGGCTTTTTGGTAGGATTATATTTTATTGAGCGACCCTTTCTTTACTAACAAATTTGTTGTTGAAAGTAAAGCCTAGCATGAAGTACGTAGCAAGCGGGTAATTCCATTCTATGTTGTTTGCATATCATGGATATATTTGGTGTTAATGTTATGCGGAGTTTGATTAAAAAGAGAAGGTTTGCTCGCATAGTTTGGGAGGAGATTGCATTCTCCTCATGACTCTTTATAAAAGAATTGAAGCAATGGCTTGGTGATTACTTACACTGAGATGTGGAAATTTCTATATCATTCTATGAAGATTTGTTGGGGAGTATTATATTCTAAAGAGCAATAGCATGCAAGTCCCTTTAAAAAAAAATCTGAAACTTGACTTTCCCCTAGTTTTTTTTTTCTCCCATGTGTATACCCATGTGCTTTCTTATTGAATTGGTTATTACATGAATCTTGGAGGGTTTTGGAAGGATATTTAGTTGGTAGATTTGCTTATTTTATTCTTACTTTACTTTAGTAATGTGATATTGAAGTTGAACCTTTGCTTGATGATCCATCTCTAAGGTGGTCAGTTTCATGCTTTTATATTGATGAAAATTACATAGCTATGGTAAGAAAAGAGAAAAAATATTCTTAAGGCCCTATGTGTATTTGATACAAGCATTGTCATTCCTAATCAAAATGCTGAATTCTCTCTATTTAGCTTCCAAATAGTTTTATTTGGAAACTAAACAAGTGCAGTTTTTACCGGTTTCGCCTTTCAAAACTGCTTTTGGAAATAAATACATGCATATTTTTAATGTTTCTAGCCACCGAATTGTTGTGGGAATGAGTAGCATGTAGTTTTTTTTATTGTTTTGAGCTTCTGAATTGTTTTGGGGACGAATTATGAGCATATCTCTCGCTACTTTGTGCTCCAATGAAATGAGCCATCTTTGGAGCATCTTTGAAGAAGTTTTAAAGAGGTTTCCGATAAATTATTCTTAATCACTTATAAGGGGCATCTTCTACCATTCATGTTACACGTGGAGTTTGTTTCAATACTTTAGTAGGGATGACTTGGGATTATGTTAGAACGTCTTGTTGTAAGAATCATATGTGGGAAGACTTGAATTAGAACTTTTTACATTTTTGCTATTTCGCTTATACACTATCCGTTGGCATCATTATGAGAGTTTGTTGGAAGAAATTTCATGTTTTTCCTAAATCATATGATAAGTAAAAATGCTTATATCTATGGTTAGCAAATGTTTACATAGCCCACACATGTTTAGAATTAAATTATCGTGTATTTTTGTGAATTTGATACGGTATTACTCATGCTATTGCAGCTTTTCTTCTAACGGTTAGAGAAGTGGCATCAAATCTCTTTTCCTATGAGTTTTGAGTTTCAATATCAAATGCATTAGTTGTCCTGTTGGTTGATACGAAGTATGATGACTCTAGATTTCTCGAGTTGTAGTTGGTTGCAACAAGCAAAGTATATGATATTGTTTTCTTTCTTAAAGTTCTTAAGCCACTAAATTATGATTCGTTAGGTGAGGCAAGGTTGTTCTCCTTCTTCTTATTAGCATGATGATTTCACATCCTTTTGCAAGTTGTGGTTATGAATTTGGCATTAGAAATAAGCTTGGTAAATTTGTTGGAAATTTCATTCATGTTCTATATTGACATTAATTTAAAGAAGGGAGGTATATGGTTTTAATACAGGATGGCATGTCTCTGAAACGATCTTAATGCATTATGTGGTAAAATCTTTATACATGGCTATCCATATGGTCAGAATTCTTTTCTTTTAAGCATAGGAAGAATAAATTGCATCAATCCCTTCTCTCATCATTGTTTTTCTTAGAAGCATTGAGCCAACATCAAATATATGCGTTGCTTTATGATAGAAGAACTTTATGATTTGCTTTATATTTAGGAGATTTGTTATTGGCTTCATGCTTAGAGGGATTTATAAGTAGCTTTGTGCCAAGATTCCATGAGTGATCTTCAGAAAAAAATGAAAGATGTTGTAAGATTGTTTTATATTTGATTTCATGTTAGAAGGTTTCGTTGATCATTTCGCATCGAGAGGCTTTATGCGAATTGTTTTATATTGAAAGATTTTGGCGAATCGTTCTATGGTTAGGAGCATTTTTTTAAGGTTTTGTGAATTGTTTTACATCGAGAAGTTTTATCGAAAGTTTTTTTTGCGAATGTTTTATGATGAGGGCTCTACAATGAGGGGTTTTTATAAAACCTTCTCGTTGGAAAGCTTTGGGTTTTTCTACCCCACTCCAAATGAAAAGAAGAGGCACTTGATTTTTGGTTGTTTTGGTAGAATTCTGTGTCAAAAGAAGGGATTTTGATATAGGATTTTTGTAGGATTTTTGTGTTAAAACAAAATGAAAGAAAAAGAGATTTTGGGTAAATAACTTTTGGGGAAGTTTTGCGTAGTAGTTCATCTAGAGGTCCTTGCAAGTTATTTTGAGAGGTATAATCTTATGATTGGATTAGTGTAGTAGGATCTCTTAGTGTCTTTTGGGGGGGTAGTTAGTGCTTTCCTATTCAGATTAAATTCTTTTAGTGGTTATGTCTAAAGATGCATTTTGGGGTTTAAAGCTTTAGGTAATTTTGGGTTAAATTCCCTTAGTGTTTCTTCCTACAAAATGGATCTTGGAGTTTGAGATATTAAGGAACTTTGTGTTGGAAAGCCTTTAGTGTCTTCTTGGAGTAGGTAATCCTCACTTAAGTTAGCTTTCTCTAAGGTTAACTTCTAAAAATATAGGATTTTGGATAAATATAAAACAAAAGAGAGTTTGGCTTTAGGCTTAGCCTTAGGAATTTGTTTCCTTTGGTTATTTTGGGCTTTGTTTAGAGGGTAGTTAAGTTGTTTGGGTTGAGTCATATATCAAGTGCCTCATTTGGATTGTGGGGACATTAAAGGGCATTGTTAATATTGCTTTAGGATACACTTGTCTTTAAAGAAGTGTGTCCAAAACAACAATGCCTACATCCCTTTTATTTGTAATTTTCATTCTTTTCTTTCTACTGCATTGCTATTTATTATCATACTTTCATGCATAAATTCCTAAACCTAGTGACACTCGTACGAAAATCCTAAGGGTTAGAAAACAAAACCTCCTTTTATCCCCACAACCTTAGTGACACATAAGGACAAAAATTAAAGACCGAGTCTTAGAAAATATAGACTTAGGGTGCATTCTCCTTATAGGATAGAGACATTAAAACTAAACTTAGCGACACGTCTTCCTAGGTTTAGCCTTTTCTTTCTTTAATCCATTAATAATCAACCAACCATTTATAACCTAACTCTTAGAATATGTTAAAATATTTAATTCTTAATCAAGTTATTGTTAATATTCGTAATCATTAAACTATAAATCCAAATCATAAACTTAAACCAATTTTAACTAATCTAATAATTAATCCTTAACCAATCTAAAATCTAAAAGATGTAGATTTTATTAGGGATTAAATTACAAACTAAATTCATTAGGATTAAAATACTCTTAAAGATCAAACCTTAGATTAACCTTATAAAATCAATCAACAAACCCCTTAATACATAACAACCACTCCAGAAGTGAAGTTTATTGGATGGAATACTCTGAGCTGCGGGGCTAAGTGTCCTAAGGAGGCCTGGTTCCTCGAGCCTGGTGGCACAACGCCACGAATGGATCCAATGGGGTGTTAAAATTTAAAATTAATTTCTTAACTGGCTTAAATCAAATCTTAATTGATAATAAATCATTTAATCTACCTTTTCTTTTAATTTACAACCAACAAAATAATCAATCAAATCTTAAAACAAAATCTCTAAAATCAATCCGAAATTACTAATATTTCAACTTCAATTAAAATCTCTCTTTTGCCATTTAACAAATCAAATACAAACAATTTCAACTAAATCATCCTACATAGGACCTATCCAAAACTGCATAGCCTACATACACCTTAGATTGGCTTGGTTAGGGCACGACTCCTAGTCTTAGGATAGTCTGACATTTTCTTCTGTTGATTTAATGTTTATTATATGCACATGCTTGATAAATGCTAATTTAAAATTTCTTGTTAATTATAATTTTGTTATTTACCTGCATTCTTTTCTGAATGGCATCTACGCTCATTTGTGTATTTTTCTTTCACTTGTCTTACGTGGTACATTGGAGTAATTCACTTGCTTAGAGCTTTTAAGTGGCAGCGCCACAATCGGGGAGCATTGCTTATAAGCTTGTAAGTGACAGCGCCACAATCAGGTATAATTTCTGCAACTTGTAAAGTAAATTTTTAGTCATATATCGAATTGCTACACATCACACACGATTTGTTGATAGGTATTCTAGCATGTTTAGGTAGCTGGCCTTAGGGTAGTTCACTAACGAAGCTTTGGCCCTATAGGTCAAAGCTTGCCCCCTTCTGTGAGCCCTAGAGACCATTAGGGTCATTTAGGCCTGTAGAGTAGGCCACCTATTATGCCGGTTGGCATCGTTGTTTTCCCACACGAAGTGGGCATCGTGGTTTTTCTGCTAGGATTTTGGCCTTTTCCGGTTTTGGGTACGATACCCTCCCCTTTTTTTTCTTTTTTTTTTCTATGAGCCTTAGATACCATTAGGGTCATTTAGGCATGTAGAGTAGGCCACCTATTTGTGCCAGTGGGCACTGTTTGAATGCTTTTCTGTGCAGGTACCTTGCCTGGAGGGTACCCTTAAGGTGTGTTTATTTACTTTTTCTGTACTCTGGATGTCATGCATACGTTCTTACACACTTTTCTCCACAATGCACTTTATATACATACATGCATTGCATTAGTGGATCTAAGGACATCTCTTATTTATGCATCTTTTCATGCCATCATACAACGATAGGTCTATTCGTCTGCATATTGTAGAGTCGTTGATTTAAGTCTTTTGAACTATTAATCCTTGAATCCTTAAGATAGACCCTTCCCATCTTGCATACATATAGGACGGTTGGTTGTGCTTAGGATTTTAGCTGGCTTCCTTTGTCAGGCAAGGAATAAGTCCAGGACTGCATTAGTTAGGTCGTAGATGTTAGTGTTGTGTGTACAACACTACATCTTTTATAGATTCAGGGTCTAAAGGTGAGTGGTACGAGTGTACCCATATACACCTTATTGGTGGGTAAGTTCTCCATTCTTTCGGAGACTATAAATCCTACCCATCCGCGTCACACAGATGACGCCACCTCCCTCTTTCTCTCGTGCATGTCTGAGATGCGTTGTCCTTCCTTTTTCTCCAGTTTCCACTTCTTCTAGCTGGCCGAATGTTGACTGAACCCTGTGTGATTGATTGAACCAAGTTGGGACCTTCTTTCCCTTTGATTAGGAAAGCCTAGAAACACCTTTGCACTAAACCCAATTGAGAAGATAATTTAACATCCTTAATTGAGAGTTTTCCTAAGTCAAGGCTTAGGATGTAATTAACTACGGGGGCTTGCGCCCGTAGGAAATCGATCCCCACAATCAAATAAACCCTATTCGATGCTGATGTATCGAATAGGGGAAATCTCGTGAACTTTTGGGTTATAGATATTATTATCCATCGAGGTTGGTAGGTGAAAGCCGCTATCCTCCATGGCTAATCGTATCTATAACTCCATCTGCTCTTCCATCGGCCTGCTTGTGCCGAGTGTAAAGGCCTACGACCATTTTGTCCTACGGGATAGTGTGATCGTACCCTTTGCATTCGAACCACACGACCGGAACCCTTTCGGAGACCCACAATAACAGTTTTCAGTCTAGTATTGGTATGATACCTTATGAAGCTTTGTATGGACGGAAGTGTAGAACTCCTTTGACTCTGATTGAGGTAAGAGATAGACAAGAAATGGGTGCTACATTTGTGGATGAAACTGTTAAGAAAATTAACTTGATTAAAGAAAGATTGAAAGATGCACAAGATAGACAACAGAAGTATTACAATCAGAAGCACAGATTTGTGGAATTTTAAATTGATGACTTTGTGTATGTCAAAGTCAGTCCGATGAAAGGAGTCAGCAGATTTGGAAGAGTGAGTACGCTCAGTCCAAGGTATGTTGGACCTTTTGAAATCCTTGAAAGGATTGGTAAGTCTGCCTACAAATTGTTACTATCTGATCAGATGTCTGATGTGCATAATGTTTTTCACGTATCTACTTTGAGAATGTGGATATCTGATTCTGAAAAGAAGTTTTCTGCTGATGAGGCTGAGATTCAGGAGAATCTGCAGTACAAAGAAGAACCTGAGTTGATTTTGGCTTACGATGTTTGTAAGTTAAGAAGTAAACAGATTCATATGGTTAAAGTTCAGTGGAAGCACCGAACAGCACGCGAAGCGACTTGGGAGAAGGAGTCGGACATGAGACAGTCGTATCTGTATCTGTTTTGACTAAGTTTTGGATTGATAATGTCGAGGACGACATTTTTCTGAAGTTGGGAGATTGTAAAGGCCATTTTTCTCCCAGGATCGTCCGGGACGAAGTTGGATCGTCCCGGGACGATTTGTACAGGTTGTGTATCATGACTTAGGCTTCGTTTGTGACGGCTTTCTTACTGCTTCTTAAAGTCGCTTTCTAGTACAAAAAAAATTAATTTTTATACTAAAAAACTGCTTTAAAAAGCAGTAAGAAAGCTGTCCCAAATGAAACCTTAATAATCAAGCCATAAGCAGATAATAATTCTACCTTTTAACTTACAAAGTAAGTGATTTTTCCAATGCATATAGCCATAGGGTTTCTATCACCAATAATGGATGGTTTAAAGTACTTGAATAGGCATGAAGGTATAAATACTATGCATGATCTTAATATACTTACTCTGATAACCTAGTTTTGTATGAAGGTCAAGTACACAATTAGATATAATAAAGAGGTGTACCAATCATAAGAGATATCATAATTTTTATATAGAAAACCCTGAAAAGAGGAATGCCCGCGACGCCTTGCCTAGTTGAAACGATTCCATTAATATTAATAGTTGATTACATATGATATCCTTCCCTTGGAGAAGATGTTGGCTCAATATAGCAAATATATGTTGAATGAAACACATTACATAGCTGGAGAATGACATGATTGTAAAGGCCATTTTTCTCCCAGGATCGTCCGGGACGAAGTTGGATCGTCCCGGGACGATTTGTACAGGTTGTGCGGGAAATATTTCTGGCTGCATGGTTCGTATGGATGAAATTTGGATCGTCTGGACGAAAATTTTATAGAGCCAAATCATCCAGGGACGTTAATTAATCTCGTCTGGACGAAATTCGTCCAGAGCCGAATCGTCCCGGGACGAAGTTTCGATCGTCCGGGACGATCCGTCTGGATATATATAGAAATGAGATATTTTGAAGATAGAGAAAAGCCCACGATAGAGAAAATCGAAGGAAAAAGAAGAAAAAGTGATTTTTGGGCGACTTCGGTCCGTTTTCGTCCGTTACTGTAGTTAAAGAAGTTGACCGACTCGAGGTAAGGCACATTCCGCCTTTCTCAATTTTTAGAAACGAGGATTTTGACGAGTTTTCTGTTTTGAATTTTGTTTCCTTTAGCGAATTTTGGGTATTATTTTCTTTTGACAAAGGTTTTACCGCGTAACTTTTAGTATGTCTTTGAGATGATAATTATGCACGTTTTGAGTATTTTCTGAAAGATTTTTATCAAATATTTTGGATTCTGCAGTGTTTTAAGTGAACTTCAAATTATCAGGATGTTGAAAAATATTTTGTCAGTACAATGAAAGTCTTATAATGTTGTTGTGAATGTTCTGTGGTAATTTGGTAACTTTCTGAATCTGTGAGTTTTGTGTAAATTCCGTATACTGTCGTTATGCCGCTGAATTTTTGTACGATTTCTGAAATTTCTGAAATAAGATGATTTGAATATTTAAAGTGTTTGTGTGCTATCAAAAGGGGCTATAAGGGGCCAGAATCCGTTGAGATTCTGTAAGTGTCAGGAAATGGAGACATAAGGGGTCAGAATCCGTCGAGATTCTGTAAGGGTCTGGGAATCTGAAATCTGATATGTGATATATTATCTAGAATATGATGTTTGATATCTGAAATTTGTTATGTGACTTATCTGATTTGTTTTATGAATCATCTGATATATGTACGATTCGGGTTATTCCGTACGATTCTGTCTGCTCTGTGACTTGAAAACTTTATGATATCTGTACTGAACACTGATTCGACATGACTTAGTTTTCTGTATTTGTTGTGATTTATGATTGAATAAGCATCTGTTTATGATTTTCGTACGGCTTTTCTGATGTGCGTTTCTGACAATTTTGATTGGTGATTGATGTCTTGCTGAGCTGTTAGCTCATCCTTATTTTCTACGTGATTTTCAGGTTCTGGGAAAGGGAAGGAAGTTGTGGATTAGCGGTTCAGAGTCTGATCTGTGATTATGTATTTTGTACTTTTGATTTTTATACAGTCATGGCTCATTTATTCTGTTCTTTCTATTCGTAAGTCATGTACTGTATCTGTATATGATTATTTTGGTGAAAGAAAAGATAGATGAACTGCGCTGCATTTGGATATTTTTAGTAGCTCTGTGTTTTTCTATATGTGTTATATTTGGAAGAAAGTTTTGAAGAAAATTCCAAAGCCATATCCTGGATTTGTTGGCTCTGTCGCGGCCCGATGCGAGCGGGATTCGTCCCGGTCGGGTTGGGTCGTGACAATGATAGTGGTTCTCAAGAGAGTGCTGGCGTGCTTGTTTGGTTGGCATGATCGTGGTAAGATGATGATGGCCATAAGAACCATAGTCGGCAGACGACATAGATTGGAATGATCACAGCTAGGCAAAGATAGACGAATGGACCATAGTCGGTAGGCAGCGGAGGTCGGAAGGACCGTAATCGAGTGACGCTGGTCAAAGGGACCGTAGTTAGCAAAGCGTTCTTTAAATATTTATCTCTTCAGGATGTTGGAATTTAGTGATTTAGTGCTCGTTAGATTTGTCTCATCGAGCCACTCGATTCAACTATAAGCATGTCATATTCAGATATCATTTGGTCATCCAATTGAAATTTGGAAGCTTCCAAGAATATTCTGATCCTTTCATTTTGGCTCATTTTGGTTCAAATTAGGCTGAATTTGATGTCATTGGGTTCATCTTCCTAAGATGTTTGATGTGGCTACAAGCTTGCTAGAATCAAAGTTTGGATGATCTAGAATTTAATTTTGTAAGCTTCTAACTCATTTTTGCATCAAGATTCATCCTGGATTAATATAATTTATTGGTGATATATCAACTGTCATCCATTTTTTTGATGTCAAAGCTTATGGAGTCTGAAAATATGTGTCTGAACCTTTCAAGCTGCTTGTGACAAAAAATAATAATTTTTTAGGCGCGACCACCTCTTGGACATTAATGTGGATCTCCCCTTATGGCCATAAATCAAGTAAAATATTCTTGATCATAATGTAATTGTTCATTAAAGTTGGCATGTTGATTGGAGCAAAAAATATTATAAAATTAAGCTTCAAAATATTTAAAATAGCTATAAATTAATTATAGAAGCTATTTTGACCCTAAAAGTATCAAAATTAAGTCCATGATCTACAAAATAATTTTGGGAAACAAAAAACATTAAAATTGGACTCTCTAGGAAAAAAAAGGGCCCGGATGCGACTTGGCTGCAAAACAGCCACCAGCAGGCAACTCGCGCGTGGGTGAGTGTGTGCATTGCTTGCAGATGGGGCCACATATAGTGTCCCCTTTTGATTTTTTTAAAGGCCACTCGTTTAGGGCGATAGCCTTTAACTGCCTCGTTTGAGTTTTTTTTTTATAGTTTTATTTAATTATATTTACAAAATTAATTAATTTTTTACTTTTAACCTTTTCTAAAAATATAATTTTAATTTAAAAAATTTTTTTAATGATAGTTTTATTTAATTATATTTACAAAATTAATTAATTTTTTACTTTTAACATTTTCTAAAAATATAATTTTTATTTTTTTTTATCTATAAAATTTTAAAATATTATTTTCATCTATCCCTCTCTTTTCAGCTATAAATACCCCCTTATGGCTGGGGGAAGAGCACAACTTTTGTACTCCAATCTATCTTATTCTCTTTTTCTTCCTCACTTCTTCTTACATGAAATGTTTTCCACTATCGTGGATAGACGACATCCCCTATTAAGCTATATTTCCCCTCTTTGAGTAGGAGTAGATCTTGCCTTTCCTCACAATCTCTCACACACTTCTTCTTACATTAGAGACATTACACTTTATTGGATAGACGTCATCATCTATCAAGATCCACCCCTCCCCATTGTGTAGAAGAAATTTAGATGAAAGATCAAACTCCCCTCAAATTATTAAAAAAAGTTCAATTGTCTCTTATACAAAATAATGGTCCAAAGAGATGTAGTGGTAGTAGCACCCGCGAGGAGACTCGGTGATAGTTAGTGGACGGATGAAATTTTGATGATGGTTGATGGTCGGGATGAGATTCAACGATCATAAGTCAATCATTTGGCACAAGGAGTCAGACAATACGTCAATGAAAGCCTAGCATAAGTGGTTAGGTGATATTTGCAATGTCTGCACTCGAATAGTTAATTGATAGCGACGATCAATTGATGTGTAGATGTGCAAGCTAACAAGGCAGACAACAAGAAACTTGATGGAGGGGTCATAAATTATGTCGGTCGCCACAGCCAAATGACACACTTATATTGCCAATTAAGTGGAGGCATAATGGTTTGACTATAATTTGCAAGAAATTTCATTTGCTGATTGATGTGTTAATTATTGCCCCAAAAAGGTCTGATCAGGCATATACTCCTTCATCGGGATTCACCGCAGTGTACGATATGACATTGATGAGAACACTTCACTTCCTACAATTCAACTTTAGGTGATGAAGAATATATACTTGAATATAATCATGTAAATATAGTAACATTGTATATGGCTTTGAGATGTTTTTATGAGCTTGTTATTTGTTTGAACTAATGAATGTTCCATCCTCTTGTAAAAATATTTATGAATTTATCCTCCAGGAGAAACCTAATTATTTATGTATTTTTAGATATAATTTGATATATTACCCCTAGTTATAGCAACTACTTTATAGAATTTTATTCATTATGCACCTTTTAGCCTTATGAAATTTTTAGAGAATAATAATGTACTTCTTCTAAAGCTTTTAGCTTTATGAGATATTTGAAGTATCTATACCTTTTGAAGTTTTTAGTTTTATAAGGTTTTTAACGTACATGTGTCTTTTAAGGCATTTATCCTTCTAAGATATTTGATATATCTATGCATGTTGAGGCTTTTAGCGTACATGTGTCATTACAAAGATTGCCTCCAAATTAAGAATCATTTTATACAAATGGCGTCAGGCTGTTGCGTCTTGTTAACATTCGCATCAATCATGCCTAGGACATTTACATACATGTCATAAAATTTTAATATCTTTACATTTTTAACACATAAATTTTTATATTTTTTATATAACCCTCAAAATTTTAAATATTTTTATACTAATATTCACTATAATAAAGTATAACATATATATATATAGAGCTCGAGAAGGAGAACAAGATAAAGTGAGATGGAGTTTTTTTCTTCCTCCTTTATGCTTTATTTCGAACCCGATTCAATGATTAGAGTGCCAATCGTTCTGTGATTCGCCTGCTAGATCTATCACTGTCGTTGATTCGCTGATTTGTTCAACTAAGGATGGTTTCTTGCAAAATAGAAGGATTTTCTGATTGTATCATGCTTCTTTTTGAAGTATTAGAAGTTTAACTTGCAATAGTTGTTTCCTTTGATGCATTTTTGGTGCTCTAGTGTTTCATCTTTTGCTTTAGCCGTTGCTAGGTATGAGTAACTTTACTAACTTGATGTAATTTCTTTGCATTTCTGGAAATAAGTTTTCATTAAATCCTGTTTTCTCTGGAGCTGATTTTTCTTTCCATTGGTCAAGAATAATAGCTAAGACAACTTGATGTTCTTGTTGAGTTCATTTAAATCTCCATCCTGTTTGGTTTTATACTCAACTTTTTGTCTTCTTTGGCATGTTTCTTCTAAAATAGCTGCTTATTGTTTCTCAAATTGTGCTCCAGGATGATCAAAGAGCGGTTCCAAACATTGAGACACTTTTCAGAAGATTTTGGAAGGTAGCTTCCCCATACTGGTCATCAGAAGATAAAATCCAGGCCAGGTTAAAGCTTGCTGCTGTTTTTGCTCTCACCTTAGGAACTACAGGAATTAGCGTTGGGTTTAATTTTCTTGGTCGGGACTTCTACAATGCGCTTGCTAGTATGTAGATTCTTCTTTACTCAGAAGTCTTAGTTGCTATAGTAAAAGCTTAATTGATTAACATCTCCTTCTCCTTTGCTTGTTTTTGTAAGATAAGGACCAAGAACAATTTACAAAGCAACTTCTTTACTACTTGGGAGCTTTTGCTGGAGGGATTCCGGTGAGCATATTGCTGCACCCTTGTAGGTATTGCTCTGTATTCTATTCAATCCAAAATTTATGGTTCCAAGTTTCCTTTCAGACTGACAAGTGAGTGTAGAACTTGTAGCTTCATAAGTTCCTTTAATAGATCCATTTCTAGAAGTCATCCATTATGTTAAGCTCGAAAATGGTGCAGTGCACTTTACTCTACTCAGATGAGCTGTGGAAGCTATCTGTACCTAACAAAGTATTTGAACATTTCTGCATACATCCTTATTTTATTCATGCATTCTTATTTTAATCATTTCTTGAGCTTGTTGTGTAAGTATTTAGTTCTACTGTTTAAATATTATTCAAAGAGACATAAACAAGCATTGTTTTACCTATGATGCAGAAAATTTCAAAAGTTTTCAGATTTGTTTTTTACGTGTTTAAGGTGTCATGCGTTGAATTTAAATTTATTGTTTTTGTTCTAAATCCAGAACAAAAACAGTTTTTATTATAGGTTATTGGTTTTGCTAATCAATTGGAGCAGTCGTGATTCCTGGCATTTATAAATCTTATATAAATCTTATCTACATTTATATTTTTCCTTGTGTTTTTTACATGTTAATAATTGGTTTCAGTCATTTCACAGTTTTATTTCATGAGATTTTGACCAGCTTCATCCTTATTATTCTATCCGTTCACTTACTAATTTTTGTCTGATTATACTATAACGCTTTGCAGATCTTTGTCCTGAGAGATTATGCAAAAGATACCCTTTCTCTAAGGTGGAGATCTTGGATGACAAGCTACTACTTGGAACGTTACCTAAAGAATCGTACATTTTACAAAATTCAGTCTCAATCCATAATTGACAACCCTGACCAGCGCATTGTTGACGATCTAAGCTCCTTCACTGGAACAGCTCTTGCATTTTCATTGACTGTCTTTAATGCAGCTGTTGACTTGATATCTTTCAGTAATATCTTGTATGGAATCTACCCTCCCTTATTTGTAGTTCTTATTGTTTATTCACTTGGGGGTACTGCTGTTAGTGTGTTTCTTGGAAAGGTAACTACTCTAATATATGCAAGTAGATATGCTACATTTACAGCCTAAGACCAACTGTTTCGAGTGCATTTTCAGGGTTTAGTAAACTTGAACTTCATGCAAGAGAAGAAAGAAGCTGATTTTCGTTATGCACTAGTGAGAGTTCGAGAAAATGCTGAGTCAATTGCATTTTATGGTGGTGAAAAAAATGAAAAGCAGCTTCTGTTAGACCGTTTCAAGAGGGCTTTTGAAAATCTAAGTGTAAGTTCTCTTCGCATTTGAGTAACAGTAAATAGGTAACATTGAGTTTTTTTAATTTAGCAAAATCTTAAACTACAATTAGTATGCAAACGCATGTAGCTATCAGTTAGAATTGTTGTTTAATGATTTTTACTTAAGATTTTTGTTTTCTGTGTTTGCTACCCTTAATTGATTAAGCCACTTCAAACCCAGTTTATTTTTCTTTTTCCTTATTGTTACTTGGTTATAGTTTCTATACTTGACCATCTTTTTAGAAATCATCTCTGAATGTCACTAACTGTGGAACTTGGATTGTTTCCTCGTTCATGAGAGTGCTACTGTATAGGTACTATTCTTCCTATATGTTGCTCGAGCTGGTAAGTTTAAAATTTTTTAGAAGTTGTTTCATGTGATATTATCAATTGGCTGCGTGTTGTCTATCTTGCTCCAAATTTGTTGCAAAGAAAAAAGTTCCATAATTCCATCAGATGTATTGGACAACTGTCATATAAGATTAACCAAGCTTTAAAATACTATCCTTAATAATTTGAAGTACTGTTTTAGCTTCATGTGTTCACACTTTTTCTCCTATCAATTGTTCACTTTGCTCTACTTATTTTCCTCTGACCAATGGGGCTCACTTTTTTGTGCACATGTTCTCCTTTCTTTTTTTTTGCAGCAACTGTTGATTTCTTCTCGGAATCTTGAGTTTTTCACAAGTGGATACCGGTATTTGATTCAGATTCTTCCGGCTGCTGTAGTTGCCCCTATGTACTTCTCTGGCAAAATTGAGTTTGGGGTTATCAACCAATCTGTTTCTGCTTTCAATCATATATTAAGCGATTTCTCCTTGATTGTTTACCAATTTCAATCAATAAGTGCCTTCTCAGCCATAATTGATCGTCTAGGTATTTATTTATGTTTTTTTTTAATGATAGATAATAAGTTGTCTCATTTTGTACTTTTGTCACTGGTAACATTATGGCCGAATGCTGATTTTAAAGAGGGGTTAAACATGCATTTCCATATTTATGACAAGAGTATTGACGGTCGAAATCAATGTATGAATTTGCATGAACTATCCATTAATCCTCATGTTTTAGGTATAAAATCTATCACTTTTTATTAATGGTCCTATAGCCAGACACTACTGCGAGCATAATCATGAATTGTATGAATAGTTGTTGATGGTTGAGATTAGGTAGTAAGAATTTTGATCCTGTTAACGCTTTTTCAGTCATATTTTTTTGACACACCTTGTCATAATATTTTTTTATCAAAGCGTTGTTCTAGATTGATGGCCAAGAAGTTTGAGATAAAGAAGTTCGATAGGTCAAAGAATTTTGACATTCGGAGAACCAAGATGTGTGATGTTTTAGTCTTGTCGAGACTTGCCAATCTACTCATGTGGCATGCCAATATGCTTTAAGACCTTGAGTAAAGAATAGTAGACACAAATAGATGTAAAGACTCTCAACAATTCAATCATGTTTGGCGGATTGTGATTTGATGAAGGTCTTTGGCTCAAGATGGAGTCTTTTTGTCCATGATTAAGGTCTCTCCAACAACATCAAGCTTTTATCCCACTACATGCGGTTGATTACAAGAATCATTTTTCTTCATTGTGTCCTGTTAAGAGTCAAATTCTCATTTAAATTTAATAAAAAGTACATTTCTAATATTTTCTAGCCAAGTATTTTTAGTTCTACCTCTACCTTTCTTAACATAAACCAAATCTAATACATCTACTCTCCTAATCGGGTCATCAAAAGATCGCCGTTTTATGCGACCAACCTTCTAAAGCGACTTTCTCTAATCTAATCTTCCACTGGAGCTACATCAACCTTTTCACGTATATGCTCGTTTTATATCCTGCCTCTAAGAGTGAAGCCACTCATCCATTTTAGCATCCTTATCTCTGCAACATTTAACTTAATATTATGCTTCTCTTTTAATGGACAACATTCTGCACCATAAAGCATTGCAGGTCTTAACACCATCTTATAGAATTTTCCCTTGAGCTTGAGGGGGACTTTCCTATCACATAAAAGCCTGATGCATTCCTCCACTTGAACCATCCAACTTGAATTCTACTAATAATATCTCCATCTATTTCACGATCACTCTGAACAATAGACCCAAAATATCTAAAACATGTACTCTTAGGATAAAGGCTTGATGTTGTTGTTGTTGTTGTTGTTGTATGTACTCTTATTAATGACTTGATCACCCAACGTATAATCCCCACACTAGATCTATTACTCTTAAAATTACACAATATATTTGGTTTTAGATCTACTTGAACGAAAACCTTTAGACTCTAAGGTTGACCTCCCTAATGCGAGTTTAACTTCAACTCCCTCTATAGTCTTATTAACAGGAAGAATATCATCAGCAAAAAAACGTACATGAAGGTACAACATCTTATAAATTTCTAGTGAGAATATCTCACGTGATGGGATAAATACTTGATGATATTTAAATGCATTGCAGTGAGTAAAGTATGATTGAACTAAATTCAAAACTTGCCAAAATGTCTTAACGGTAAGGAAAAAAAAGCCTACTGAGCAGAAATTCATATTATCATATAATAATAAAATTATCGGAGATCATGTATAATAATATTATGAAGTTTTTACTGAACGAAAGAACTATTATTACATGTCAAAACATATTTTTGAATTGATAAAAAATACTCCTTTTTAAAATCACCTGATGAAAAATCTCGAATATTTATAATACTCAAAACGACAAGAACAGCCGTACCGATAACATATCAAGGTTACGCGGATGAAAGTTACCAAAATTCGAGAAAATCACATTATTCTAAAACCAAATTATAATTTCGATCCAAAAAATCCATAAAACTTTGAATTATTAAAAATTGAGATAATTGATGTCACAACCCAACCCGACAAGTCCCACTGATGGGACATGTACTATAGTGTTGAGTTGTGACAGGCTTATCCCAAGTTTTAGTTTTGAAAATATTTTAGAATTCTCTTACAATTTAAACTTTAAAATAAATTATAGACTACTGAGCTGCTATAAACATCCAGAGTATTGCAAATAAACTCATTCACAAGATTTCTTTTCTTTAATTAACATGTATATACGTAATTTACACTACAGTATATCATTATAGAAAATAAATTAGAGCAAAACATCTAAAAATTAGTCATAAATATACAAAAATCAAAATAGAGAAACACTTATAAACTCAAATCATATTATGAATTGCTAATCAACATACTCCTCTTTCCTAGATTCTGAAAACTAGAAGCAAAATCGTTGCGAGCTGTTACAACTCAACAGACCATAAATACCGATCTAAATTTTCAAGTTATTTCTTTTATTAAAAATTTTCAAAATATTTAAATGTAATTAAAGCAACAATAAATCACTATACTTAGCAGAGTAATAAAAACATATTAGTTATCCAGATTCAAATAATAATACTAAGCAGATAATTAAAACTGAAATTCATATCACAAAATAGTTCATTTCAGATCTCCATTCCCGATCCCAGATAAAATCTCAAAGTATTATGGCCCCTTATGGCTCATAACATAATTTTCACTCTTTCAAACAAAATCTCAAATGATTTTGACCCCTCATAACGCCAACAAATAGATTTTTCACAGTTTTTCATATTCAGATTTTCGGTCACAGATAAAATATAAAAGGATTTTAGCCCCTTATATCTCCCAACATATATTTTTCATATCAAAACTGTTTAATATCACCTAAATACCTAATTCAATCATTTAAACATATATTTCATCACATTGCAACATTTAAAATATAATTGAGGACATTTCATAATTGCACAATTTTTTATGACGGTAGACAACAAAAAATCCTTCTAAATAAAAATGTACATTTTCAATAAATAATTAAATTATCAGAGATCGTGCATGACATTATTTTAAGAGTTTAATTATATTACAATATTATTTTTCAGAGTCCGAAATTATTTCCTATTCAATAAAAAATGTATAAATTTCAACATCCATAGTATAAAATTTTCAGAAAATATTCAAAATATTTACAAGCTTAATTTTTATAATATATAAAAAGTTACACAATAAAAGTTTTACTAATGCAAAGTTATTCATATTTTTTAGTAGCAGAAATATAAATTTAATCAAAAAATTCGATAAAATTTATGTATTTTTGAAAATTGAGATAAGCGTGGTGTGACCTACCTTGAGATGAACAAATTTTGAACTAGGTTGACTGACAAAAACAGCTCTATGACCTCCAAAGTTGAGCTTTTTATTTCTCCCTCCTCTCCTTTTTCTCTATTTTCCTTTTTTTTCTCTGTTAGCCTTTATGTTAATGGAAATGAATAGGGAAATGACTTTTAAAATGTCATTTAATATATTTAATTAAGTAAATTTTGATATTATATTAAAATAATAATTATCCTAATTATTTAAGTTTAGCCCAAAATCTTTTTATATCTTCAAATATGATGATTCAAAATTTATGAAAAAATATTTATAAATTAGTTAAGCATGTCTATAAATTATGGTGAAATCAGTTTACAAAACCGAAACCTAACTGTCCGAAAATCATATTTGTACCTATAAGTGTCTATTTCTTAAGAAATTGTACGAGTGCCAAAAAAATTAGGAAAAAATAAGTGTAATTAAAACAATATAATATACATGTTATGACGAAGACGGCTTGTGATTTAAATTTATAATTACTCATGAAATAATTTGTGTGATAATTGTTTGTCAAAACTTATCTTTTAAATTTTAAAGGTTATTGCAGGCAAAACATGACCTACCTCGATTCAAACAATATTTAGAACTGGGCCGACGGTTAAAAACAACCAAAAGCAGAGTTTCTCTCATTAGGGGGCTCCTCAAACAAAATGGATCGGGTGTATAAGTAGATTTTAATATTTTTAAGTGCAAAAATTGGTCTAGTGTCCGGGCGTCACAGTTACAGTGTCATGGCACTCTAGAGGAAAATTCCAGATTTCACAAACAGGCATTCAGACCCCTGGATCCCACTTTAAAACACATGCACCTTTTTCATGCACACAAATCATTCTCAAACACATGCAAGAGAGCTCAAATGCAAAAAATCAACAAGTTACTTGACTTCTAATCGGGTTAGACCGGTTTGAACAACACTCTCATCCTGGATGTCTCATAGAATATTGTTAGACCGGTCCACACAGGACCGGCTCAGGCGAAGAACATGCGGAGAATTCCGCCTGTTGCGTAGGCCGATCGGGCGAGAAGCTTAGGGGACCATTTTTGAAGGTTTTTTGAGGACATTGGGAGGGAAATTTGAATGTAGGGATGGTTTAGGGATTTCCTTTTGATTTGTATTCATTAAATAGTTTGTTTTCCTAGGGTTTGGGTATCTTGAATTTGGCTGAAATTTGAGATATCTTAGAATTAGGTTTTTCTTTGGGCTCTAGCGGCGTCTAGAGATTTGGGAGAGATCGATCCTCCTCTCTAATTGAGGATCAATTGTATCTTGCTATTTTTTGTTTTTTTGTCATCAAATAATATAAATTATCTACTATTTTCGTGATTTTGTGCCGACTTTTTGTGAAGAATTCTCGTTGTTTTCTGAAGATCGGTAGAAAATACTTGAGATCTACAAGTGTTTTCTATCAAATTGGTATCAGAGCAAGTCTTGGGTTGTTTTGGGCAAATTTCAGCGGCTGATTTTTGGTTGGTAACAGACGAAGTGCTGTTTTTGTAATCCAAATCCGAAATTTTTGGATTTACAAAAAGTTCGGATCGAGATGGCGGCCAAAAAAGTTGATGTGCTAGAAGAAAAGCTTAAAGGGGAGATGAACCAAATCAAGAGAACGGTGGAGGAAAGGATTTCCTCCATGGAAGGACAAGTAGCCGATCTCCTGGACATAATGAAGAAAATGTTGGAAATTCAAAACCAAACGGCGGCTTCCGTGGAAAAAGAGGAGGAAAGAAAAACACCAATTGAGAAATTCGTAGGGAGGAAGACGAGGTGGAAATCATGGAGGGAGAAAGAAGAAAACCCTTTCTGGAGCCTTTCTAGAGGGAGGATAGAGGAGGTAGGTATGGGGAAAGGCATGAGTATGGAGGGACGGAACAAAGGGGTTCTGATTGGGAACGCCGGGAGGTACATTATGGTCATTGAGGTGCTGATTTTGAAGGAAGAAGAGGGGAATTTGAAGGGGGTTTGGGTTATGGTAGGGAAAGAGAAAATCGGGAGACATGGGGTGGGATGAGCACTTGGGAGAGGGGAAGCTATGGAGGAATAAGAGGGAATGGTGGAGATCAGAAGGTGAGGAAGTTGAAGATGCCTATCTTCGAGGGGGAGGATGCGTATGGGTGGATATATAAGGTGGAGAGGTACTTTGTCGTTAACGGGCTAACGGAGGAGGAGAAGCTGACAACAACAGGCTTATGTTTGGAGGGGGATGCACTGTCATGATAGCAGTGGAGAGACCAGAGGAGACTTATCAGGGACTTGAGGGAATTCAAGGACTGCATAATAAACCAACCAATGAGGAGATTTCTATGAGCAGTTATTTGCTCTGGCACAAGAGGGATCAATAGCAGACTACCTGGAGCAGTTTGAGCACCTAGCCAGTAGGGTTGAGCCATTATCAGATACGGTATTGGAGGGGAACTTCATGAAGGGGTTGAAGGCAGAGATTCGAGCGGAAGTGAAAGTTCTGATGCCTAGTGACTTGGGGGAGGCCATGAAGTTAGCACAGCTGATGGAAAATCAGAAGAATCTGGAGAAGGTGGTCAGGAACAGCAGCTCAGGAGGCTCTTACAGGACGACGACCACTCTTCCAGCACCCAAGGGGGCTGCATCAGACAACATTAATGAGACCACTAAGGAGAAGACAGTAGGAGGAGGGAGTGAGAAAAATTTCAAGAGGTTGACAGAGAAGGAGATGCAGGAGAAGAGGACAAAGGGGTTGTGTTTCAGGTGCGAGGAGAAGTATACGCCAGGACATCTATACAAGGATCGAACTCTTCAGGTCCTCACCGTCTGTGATGACGAGGAAACTGATGAGGGAGGTAAGGGGGAGTTGGAGTAAAAGATAGAGGAGAAGTTGCATTTGGATCTGGCCGATGTTTCCCTGAACTTAGTGGTAGGATTCACTACCAATCATACCATGAAGGTGAAGGGGGAGATAGAGGGCAGGATGGTGGTGGTGTTAATTGATAGTGGAGCTACCCACAATTTCATTTCCACTCAGGTCGTCGACCAATTGGGAGTGAAATTGGTGGACACCGGTTGTTATGGGGTGATGATGGGTACAAGGAAGGTGGAGAAAAGCCAGGGGATCTGTAGAGGAGTGGTATTGACCATCCAGGGGATTCAAGTAAGGGAGGACTTTCTTCCACTAGAGTTAGAAAGTACTAATGTCATCCTGGGGATGAAGTGGTTGCAAACCTTGGGGGAAATCAAGGATAATTGGGGAGCACTCACGATGGAATTAATGTTGGATGGGAGAAAGGTGGTTATAAGGGGAGATGCAGGGCTATCCAAAGCCATGATATCACTTAAGACCATAGTTAGGGACCTACAAGAGGTGGGGGAAGATTATCTGGTGGGACTATGCAGGTTGGAGGTGATCAGACTGGAGGAGGGAGGGAATGTTTCTCTTTCAGCTCTGCCCTTGATTCAACAATTTGGTAAAGTTCTTCAGTCACCTCAAGGATGGCCACCTCCACGGGAACACGAGCATATTTCCACCTTGAGGACAAGGTGAATCTTTGGGAGGGGAGTATTGTTAGACCGGTCCATTGGATCGGTCCAGCATCTCCACACGGGACCGGATCAGGCGGAGAACAGGCGGAGAATTTCACATGTTGCGTAGGCCGATCGGGCGGCCAAAGCTTAGGGGACCATTTTGGAAGGTTTTTTGAGGAGATTGGGAGGGAAATTTGAATGTAGGGATGATTTAAGGATTTACTTTTGATTTGTATGCATTAAATAGTTTGTTTTCCTAGGGTTTGGGTATCTTGAATTTGGCTGAAATTTGAAATATCTTAGAATTAGGTTTTTCTTTGGGCTCTAGTGGCGTCTAGAGATTTAGGAGAGATCAATCCTCCTCTCGAATTGAGGATAAATTGTATCTTGCTATTTTCTGTTTTCTTGTCATCAAATAATACAAATTATCTACTATTTCGTGGTTTTGTGCGAACTTTTGTGAAGAATTCTTGCTGTTTTCCGAAGATTGATAGAAAATACTTGAGATCTACCAGTGTTTCCTATCAAATATATATATGGTTTACAGCTTCTAATGCAATTTAAGATGAGATACATATTAAAAACATACAAAAACATCTTATTCCATCAGTGGAAAGCTCTTAATTTAAACATAAGTTTGCTTCGTTTGTTGTAAAAATAATAAATAAACTTCTTTCATTCCAAAAGATAATTTTATAACTGCCAAAATCTAAAATTCTACAAAAATTATGATTAGAAGTAAAATTTCTACAGCAAGCATGTTCACAACTCTGAATAATTTGAGCATGTTGTCAAGCACTCAAATAATCCACATATACAAGTACACATAGGAATGGGTGAGAATTAGATTTTTTTTTCCAATGCACAATGTCCTATAAAGTTTACATGACTTAGATGTTATATTTATAGCCTAGAAGGATCTAAAATTAGAATCTTCTTAGTGTGTTAAAATTTTCTTGAATGTAACAAATTTCACTAAATCGTCAATTCTAGCAACATCAAAGCTTCCATTAACGTTTACAACAAAAATTACTAGTGATAACACTGTAGAAATTGACAAATGAAAATTGCAAGCCACATGCATTAGCTGAATTGTTACAATTTTCAGATAGAAGAGGTGATAGTAAGATTTTAGCAATCACTAGATAGAAGAGGCAGTATCTAGGCAGTAAAGAGAAATAATAGACCCTAGTGGATCATGTACTTTAGTGGATAGAGTGCAATAACGTACGTATAAATGCTACAAAAAGCACTAGTGGGAAAAATAACGATATAATAGAGATAACAATGGCAAACAAAAATACTGATAATAGTGGTAAGCAAAAACAATAGCAGTTCACATCGTAGCAATGATGAATCGTAGATGTGTTGATTTGAACTTGAATGGACTGAGTTAAAACATTAGATATGTGATGGATACATGAATTAATTCATGATATCTTGTATGTATATCGTGATAGAAAATGAACCTTTATGATAAATTTATATTTAAATTGTTATCATGATCATGATAAAATGTAAAGAATTATATAAGTTTTAACACGCGTATAAAATATTTATGATGTCATTATCCACTTGGACATGCAGGCTCTTATTTGAAACATGTAGATTATCTAAAACATGCTCAAACCATGAAATAATGGCATGCATCTTTTTTGGGGTATGTATTATTGCTTAGATAGTGGTTTTTGCTTAGTATTGCTTGGAGTCGGTGGATTAGCTGTTTTCCATATGCTTCTTTTTACCTTGTGAGTTATTTTTGGTTTATATAGAACTTCATATGCTTTGTCTCCTTTGGAAGGTGCCATTTATTGTTCTTTTACTATGTTTTCCTTTCGTTTTCCTTTTATTGCATGCCTTCGGCTGATGGCTTTCTCATTCTTGTTTAGTACTTCAACAAAAACTATTTTTTGTTATTTTGGGATAAAATTTGTTGTTTGTTGACAAAAGTTGCAATATTGGAGTACATCTTCGAGGATTTTGTGTGTGCTATTGGATGTGAATTTTTCTAGTATGGTGTAAGTGTTGACGCTCATTTTGTGAGAATACTCCTTATATTGACATTAGATTTGTAATTTAAAATTGAGAGACATTAACCTTAGTCCTTTTGATCTAATTGTTTTGTGTTTAGTTTTATGCATGTGATTGAGATTTGGTAAGGTTCATTGCTTAACAGTTTCCATGTTAGATTTCATGCAATTTTTTAATTTTAGGGACTTCTAGATTGTTGTTTGGAATTAATTAAAAATATTTTCTGATATTGAATTAAAAAAGATTAATCTTTACTTTAAATAGAAGTTAGGATTTTGCAAATTGCGATCATTTCTGATTTTGTATATTTCATCCTAAATTTGCATTAATGATCCCTAGACCCTAAGACACATTGCATTATCTACTTTCCCACGATTGAGAAAACAAACATATTTGCATAAGCAAAGTGTCATGCATTTGTGATAGATTATCTTATTTGACATGCGAACATTCCTGTATGGGCATAAATATTTCTACATTAACTCGTGTAATGGGATTTCACAAAGGCTCATAAGTTGTAATTTCAGTTGTTGCTTTACCTTTTATGCCAAGCATGTATGTTCTTTAAGGTTTCAATAGTAGAAAGTTGTAATCATTTTTTTTTCAGTAGACGTTCTTGTTCTGACAGTTTTAATAGCATTTTATACATGTTATGCATCTTCCAGTGAAATCCGATCAATGTATATAAGACCCTAGATTATTCCCTTAGGGCATGATAGCATCTTGAGGCTTGTTTATTGAAAATAAATAATTTTTGGTAAGTCCTATAACAGCAATAATCTTGTTTCGATAGTCTGAGGTTAAGACCATTCTTGGGATACTCATTCTTGATAGTTTTGATTTTTTTTTTTTCAAGATGGTATATTGTATCATTAAAAATGTCTATTATATGTAGAGCAACATGAGTTTGGCCGTTATCTGTGGTTTACATTGAATGCCTTGATTAATTTCTCTTTATGTTTGATTTTTATATGTTTTTCTTCAATATCTTTGAGTGCACTGTGAGCCTTTTTGTATGATTGCATTTTTTAAAGTGATATGGTACTTGCTTCTGAGATTAGATTTTGCGTATAGGTGAGTTTGATGACGTTCTGGATGCTGCTTTCTCAAATGATTTGAAATCTGATGATTCTGAAGAGATTATCATTCATCATACTGACCTTTGTGTTCAATCTTCCTCTGATTGTAATGGTTCAATACCTCAGTCTGAGTGTCAAAAATTACTGGAGGTTTATAATTTGACATTACAAACGCCAAGAAGTGGAACAATCCTTATTAAAGGCTTGTCTTTCGTGATCAATGAAGGGGATCACCTACTGGTATGCGACTTTCTCTGGTAATTTTGATTTGCATCATACAAATAGATTTAATGTTCATTTTAGTTTATTTATTTAATAGATTACGGGACCAAGTGGAAGTGGCAAGACGTCATTCTTAAGAGCTCTGGCTGGCCTCTGGACTAGCGGGCAAGGGAACATCACATTTTATGGGAAAGATTCTACTCGTTGTCAAACATCTCTCTCATCAGGCACAAATTCTTCACCACAACAATTATCAAAAGATGATGATCTTCAAAACAAGAGGTATAGAAGAGATGGCCAAGTGTTTTTCCTTCCGCAGAGGCCATATATGGCCTTGGGAACACTTCGCCAGCAGCTACTCTATCCAACATGGAGTGAGAATTCACTTCCAGTTTCAACTAACTCTGGGATTGCTGGTATGTTGGCCTTTATCCTATATCTTATTGCATGGTGGTATTTTGGTTCCTTCTTGATTTTTTAATTCTTTCAATTGAAGCAAGTATTATGAGTTGAATCTAAAATGAAGGGAAAACAATCTATTTCCTTACCCCAGCAACTCAGGATCCTCTGGTGCGGCCAACTTTCAGCCTATTATATCATTTAGGGAAGTAGGATACACGAAGCATCCAGTGGGGTTTACTAAACCTTTTATTCATAAGTTTATCCAAATTGGGTACACAAGTAGTTTATCTTTGGTTTCCCATTGTTACAACACAATACAGATAACAACTTCAAGAGTGAAAGTTACTCAAATTGTTTTGAAGTGAATATTGTTGAAATTTGCTGTTGGTGAAGCCTCGATACACAAACCTGCATAATGAAGAAAACAGAGCAGACTAGAAGAAGGAAAAGAGAGTAGAACAGCAACTGTCAATATATTTGTCTGGATTAACTTGGTGAACAGTACAATGCATTTATAAAGGTGAGAGATAGATATAGTATAATTACATATGTCCTTAAAAGATGCTCTTAGCAAAACGGCTCTGATATAGCAGCTGAAGAAGTGATTCCATATTCTTCTGAAAAAGGGTGCAGAGGAATTATGAAGAGGAGTGGAAAGGTGGAGCTGAAGTTGTGTAACCTGCTTTATCATCTCCCTTCAAGTTGATGGGGGCTCACACCATCAACTTGTCGCGTAAGAAGTTGAATCGAGAAGTAGGTAAAGCTTCGTGAAATTGTCCACGAGTTGATCTTTGGTGGAGATGTGTTGAACATCTATATTTTTGTTGTTGATGTTTTCACGGATAAAGTGATGATCTATTTCGATGTGTTTTGTGCGAGCGTGAAAAACGGGATTAGTTGCTATTGACATTGCCGAGATGTTGTCACAAACAAGTGGAATGGTGTCTACTTTAATTGAAAAATCATTGCAAAGTCGTCGTAACCAAATGACATCGGTTGTAGCTGCGGCAAGTGAACGGTATTCAATTTCGGTAGAAGAGCGAGCAAATGAAGTGTGTTTTCTTACACATCAAGAGAGAAGAGTTTTTCCCAAATAGATGCATGTTGACCAATACATTGAAATACGTGCAAAATAGGCTATTTCAACAACTTAAGTGATGGTCGAGGGGTGTGACACATCACCTAAATGATCAAATGACCTCCGATCGCCAAACAAACTGTGTCGTTGGGATCAGAGCGTCGAATTTGCCTATGAGCGAGCCCCTCGCAGTAGAACCTTTCTCAAATGATTTGAAATCTGATGATTCTGAAGAGATTATCATTCACCATACTGACCTTTGTGTTCAATCTTCCTCTGATTGTAATGGTTCAATACCTCAGTCTCACTGTCAAAAATTACTGGAGGTTTATAATTTGACATTACAAACGCCAAGAAGTGGAACAATCCTTATTAAAGGCTTGTCTTTCGTAATCAATGAAGGGGATCACCTACTGGTATGCGTCTTTCTCTGGTAATTTTGATTTGCTTCATACAAATAGATTTAAGGATCATTTTATATGTCTAACACGCAAAATTTTAATATTACATACATATCATCCTATATTATTTTAATACCAAATATACCACTCATATTTCTTTCCTACCATTCATATATTTCATTTCTATCACTCATATTTGATATGAAAATGAACTATGGATGATATGTATGTAATATTAAAGTTTTATTTGTTAAATATGTAAATAGAGTAATATAGGGTGGTATATATGTAAATCTCCCTTTTATTTATTTATTTAATAGATTACGGGACCAAGTGGAAGTGGCAAAACGTCATTCTTAAGAGCTCTGGCTGGCCTCTGGACTAGTGGTCAAGGGAACATCACATTTTATGGGAAAGATTCTACTCGTTGTGAAACATCTCTCTCATCAGGCACAAATTCTTCACCACAACAATCATCAAAAGATGATGATCTTCAAAACAAGAAGTATAGAAGAGCTGGCCAAGTGTTTTTCCTTCCGCAGAGGCCATATATGGCCTTGGGAACACTTCGCCAGCAGCTACTCTATCCAACATGGAGTGAGAATTCACTTCCAGTTTCAACTAACTCTGGGATTGCTGGTATGTTGGCCTTTATCCTATATCTTATTGCATGGTGATATTTTGGTTCTTTCTTGATTTTTTAATTCTTTAAATTGAAGCAAGTATTATGAGTTGAATCTAAAATGAAGGGAAAACAATCTTTTCCCTTACCCCAGCAACTCAGGATCCTCTGGTGCGGCCAACTTTCAGCCTATTATATCATTTAGGGAAGTAGGATACACGAAGCATCCAGTGGGGTTTACTAGACCTTTTATTCATAAGTTTATCCAAATTGGGTACACAAGTAGTTTATCTTTGGTTTCCCATTGTTACAACACAATACAAATAACAACCTTCAATAGTGAAAGTTACTCAAATTGTTTTGAAGTGGATATTGTTGAAATCTGCTGTTGGTGATAGCCTCGATACACAAACCTGCATAATGAAGAAAACAGAGCAGACTAGGAAGGAAAAGAGAGTAGAACAGCAGCTATAAATATATTTGTCTGGATTAACTTGGTGAACAGTTCAATGCATTTATGAAGGTGAGAGAGAGATATAGTATAAGTGCAAAATTGTCCTTAAAAGATGCTCTTAGCAAAAGGGCTCTTATATAGCAGCTGAAGAAGTGATTCCATATTCTTCTGAAAAATGGGTGCAGAGGAGTAGAAAAAGGTGGAGCTGAAGTTGTGTAACCTGCTTTATCATCTCCCCTCAAGTTGATGGGGGCACACCGTCAACTTGTCGCGTAAGAAGTTGAATTGAGAAGTAGTTAAAGTTTTCGTGAAAATGTTGACGAGTTGATCTTTGGTGGAGATGTGTCGAACATTTATATTTTTGTTGTTGATGTTTTTACGGATAAAGTGATGGCCTATTTTAATGTGTTTTGTGCGAGCGTGAAAAACGGGATTAGTTGCTATTGGCATTGCCTAGATGTTGTCACAAAAAAAGTGGAATGGTGTCTACTTTAATAGAAACAATTATTGCAAACCCGTTGTAACCAAATGATGTCGGTTGTAGCTGAGGCAAGTGAACAGTATTCAGTTTCGGTAGAAGAGCAAGCAACTGTAGTGTGTTTTCTTACACACCAAGAGAGAAGAGTTTTTCCCAAATAGATGCATGTTGATCAATACACTAAAATACGCACAAAAGAGGCAAATTCAACAACTTAAGTGACGGTCGACGGGTGCAACGCATCAACTAAATGATCAAACGACCTCCGATCACCAATCAAACTGTGTCATTGTGATCAGAGCGTCGAATTTGCCAAGAGCGAGCCATTCACAATCGCTCGAACCGAGCGAAAGTGGTGGAAATTGACGAACGATGTCCGAAAATGACGCGCAACACTGCCCAAATGACGTCCAATTGAAAAACGGACTTCGTCGTTGCATTTAGAACGTCTGAGTCACCTATGGATGACTATAATTTCATCCAAAAAATTCGTGCGGGAAAATCAGCATGAATCTCGAGATAACTTGGCGAAAATTGAGGCTAAAGTGAGATATTTCCTCATTTTTTTGTTATTTTAAAAGAAAAGAATATATAATAATAATCATAATATTATTATTAATTAAAATATAAAAAATCATCAAATCTATCCTAAAGTACCTATGCACATGCTTCTATGCTTGCATATAAAAACTGCAAATTCTTTGCACAAGTATCTTGAAGACCCATATACACTCTTTATAGCATGGTGGGATTGAAAACCTCGGCCGCGGCGTCACTCAACACCTATCATACACACACTTTGTAGCCTGATGGGAAGGTCCAGCTTCCCAAAAATTCCCTAAACTAGGTTGACGTCGGGAGGCCGACTGCCGAAATTCTCAGCAAACAAGAGGAGTTGACTTAAAAAAAATGCAAAGGAACAACACTTAAACTAAAATGCTTGTAACTAGACTTTAAAACTGATAAATGTGTGATCAAAATGAAAATATCTTAGGCCGAGTAACAATATTGATCACTCAAATGAACATCAACAAACAAGCAGAAGATTCATGATAAAAAAAATTCAAACATAATTAACATGCAAGAGAACATGTCAGTCTCTTACAAGTACTAAAAATTAATGTGCAATGAACATCAATAAATAAAAAAGAGACTGACGATTAATGAAATTGCAGGGGGTATGAATGCCTAATTACAAATGCTGACATTAGACATTCAATGAATAATATGATGCACCCACGAATAACAACAACATGCTTGCAATCAATACACAATGAATGTGATTGATTCCCTGCCGACACGTATGAGAGAATTATGATGCATGCAACACATCATCTACAGGACAATGCAACAAATTACAATGAGCGCAGATACTTACAAGCAATGACAGAGAGTTCAAAGCACTCACATTAGCATCGTTCACAACCAATGTTAGAAAATATTGCACAAAGTGCAATTCGCCGGAAGTCCACATTAAAAATACAATTGAACACACTAAACCTGCTTGCAAATGATAATACTCCCTGTTGACATATACATATAATGTGCAATAAATGTCAGGACATTCGTACAATCAACAACAATTCAGTGTCAAGCAAACGCCTCAATCCTCTATGAGCATGTGTAGAAAATCTACAATGAATGCAAGCACCTACAAGCCGTTGTAGGAGTCTTGTCATGCATACAACATGTTATCAACAAGCAAATACAGTAGAGCTATAGCAAATATAAACACTTACGAACAACGTTAAAAGATTTGCATTCAATGCAGCTTACCCGCAAGCAACAACAGAGAGCCTGTAATGCATACAATGATCATATCTACAAGCAAATATAGTGAAAGTATCGCAAGTATGATGGGTCCTCTACAAGCATGAGTAATAAGATTGTAGCGAGCGCGACACACTTCTTACATGCATAAAGCAATGAACCTGCGATAAATACAAGTATCTACGAGCTGCTGTAGGAGATTGATCATGCACACAACAATCTGCCTACAAGTTAGACTGGTGATTTATGAATGTCCACTGACAACCCCCAAAAAAATTCAGTAAAGCTTGTATTGCACAACAACTCGCTCGCAAGAAGCAACGAGCGACCTATAGCTATGTTGCAGCGCTATGCTCTATGTCATTTTTCCCAGCAAACTTTGCAGCACAGGAGCGCTTAGGTGCACTGCGTCGGGCACTTGGGTGCATGGCGCCTGACACTCGAGTGCAAGGCGTCGGGAGCTCGGGTAAACAGCACCGAGGAATTGTAGGGGGAAAAAAATTCGGTTGCAAATCACCCGAACTCAAGCTGGGGGATGACCCCTCCAGCGAGCACGACAAATTGAACCGAGTTCCGAGGCAACAATACAACCCTATTGATCAATACAATCAGATTCCACACAGAACTAACAATGATTATTTTAGAGATACGTGAGAATAATATTTTTTGAAGATAAACAATTTAAAATATATCTTAGATGGCTTGGTCATTTACAGTGGATTGGAAATATGAGCTATTTAACTGGGTCAGGTGAAAGGGATTAAGATGGAGAGTAACTTACTAAAAATGGTTAAATGTTGCATGAAAAAAATTACATTGAATAGAGTTGACTCATGCAACAAAAAATAAAAATCGGTGGAGAATATAAAAGGGTGTATTCACTGTTCAATGCACGAGTCTCCTTGCTAATATGGGTTCTGAAGAGTGGCCGGTGTTGCACAAATAGCTACATTTAATCTTATTACTATTCCTCGCTTCTAAGCTTATTATTATTTATTTTTCTGAAGCATCCAGCTCATCTCAGAACAACGACATGCCTTCTACTGAAGATCTCGTCCATGTGCTCAATGTCGTTTCCCTCAGTGACATTTTGTCTCGTTTCCAAGGCTTGGATTGCTTGTATGAGTGGTCTAGTGTACTCTCACTCGGCGAGCAGCAGCGTCTTGCATTTGCTCGGTTGTTGCTTGCAAAGCCAAATTTTGTTTTATTGGATGAGTCCACAAGTGCCTTAGATGAAGCCAATGAGGTATGCAAAATGGTACTCTGCCACACTAGCCCATAGATTTTAGCTTCGTTTGGGATGGATTTCTTAGAAGCAGCTTTATAATAAAAATTTTTAAACTAAAAAGCTGTTTTTAGAAGCTATAAAAAAGCTGTCCCAGATAAAACCTTTGTTTACAAAGGGCTGTTGTCTTCCATAAATAATGAACATGTTTTTTTTTCCATATTATAAACATGAATATCTTGTGAATCATCAAGCTGAAATTTCGATTCATGATCATTTAAAGTATTTGATCAAGTGGAAATTAGATTTGAGTGATTTGAACATTTACAATGATAGTAGAATATGCATGATAAAATTATATATAAAATTAATGTAGAGGGATTATTAAGAAAAGTGAGGACCAAAGCTGAAATAATGTTAAATTTGTGAAAATATTTAGATAAAATATGCTTCACATCTCATGTAGCTTCAACTCTAATGGAGAATGAGAAATGTAAAGCTGGCCCTAAATTATTAAAATGAGTTGAAAATGCGTGACAAAATCGTAAATAAAATTAATATAGAAGGTTTATAAAAGAAAAGGGAGAACCAAAATGGATAAAAGTTGTGAAAGGATTTAGGTAAAATATATTTAACATCTTATGCAACATAAACTCTTTTGAAATAAATGGAGAATGAAATTTCGTAAAGCTTAAATTATTGAGACAAGGTTAATAGTAATGAGGACAATTATGACAATGATAATGATGATCTTGATCGATGGTGGTGCAATTTGGAGTTGCTGATCTTAGACACTTCGGTTTCGTTTGAAATAGCTTTTTTATTGTTTTATAAAGTGATTTTTTAGTATAAAAATTTCTTGAATGGAAAATTTTTGTACTAGGAAGCTGTTTTAAAAACAGTAAAAAATCTTCTCAAATGAAACCTTAATGATCTGAAGATTAGGTGTTTCTTTTAATAAAACAAACAATATTAAAATGATTTAATATATGATCATTTGATGAATGTGCAAAGCATTACATTACATGAAAATCTCTCTCTACGTTATCATCCCATGTGCTGTGGTGTTTCTACTCTTACAAACCTCACATGATCTTGCAGGCTCATCTCTACAAGCAAATTGAAGCTGCAGGGATAACATATATCAGCATCGGACACCGCTCAACACTCTTCAAGTACCATAGCAAGGTCTTGAAAATCTCAAAGTTTGATCATAACAACAACCAGCAGAACTGGCAACTTTGGCCCATAAGTAAAGCCACTAAACCTCAGTCCATACCAGCTTCTTGACCTGAAATGGAACAATCCAAACTCTAACGGTCGACAAAAGCGAGATCCATCTGCCTATTTTGATGCATATCAGAAGAATTTTTTGCGTTGTCTGCTCAGTTATTACTCCTTTTATATACGTAGACTAAGGCTTGTTTGTGACGGTTTTCTTATTGCTTCGTAAAGCAGTTTTTTAATAAAAAATTAAAATTTTATACTAAAAAGTTGTTTTAAGAAGCGGAATAAAAGTCGTCCCAAACGAAGCCAAAACAAGACTTTTATCTGTGAGAATCTAAGAAGAAAATATCAATGCAGTTTTTGGTGATAGATAACTGAGATTTAGGCTTCGTTTAGGACGGCTTTCTTTCTGCTTCATAAAGCAGCTTTTTAGTACAAAATTTTTATACTAGAAAGCCGCTTTAAGAAGCATAAAGAAAGTTGTTCCAAATGAAGCCTTGGAATGAAGCTGTATTTTACTAATGGAGGAATGCCTGTACTGAAGATGATTACACAGTTTCATTAAGCAGGAGGCAAGAAAGTGATGCTATTACTGCAGGTTGATAATAGTCTTATGAATTTGGATTTTAATTGTATGGTTGAAAGCATTGGTATCATTTTCATTGTAGTTTTGAATAAAAAAAAATTAAGAGGATAATATTAATATGTATGTATAGAAATTGAATTTATAAATTTTGGTTTTGTTTGGAATAGCTTTCTTATTGCTCTGTAAATTTGATGTAGAGAAAATAATTTTTTTGAAGCTGCTGTAAAAAGTAGCTTGTACAAAATATTTTTAGTAGCGGTGGTCAAATAGAAATTATGGTTGCGGTTTGAAAAGTAAAGCAGTAAGAAAGTTGTATCGAACGAAGTTTTATATCATTGTTTAATTCAAGATGATGGTATTGATAATGATTTATAATATAAAAGTTACATGTAAATTAAGGCTTTGTTTGAGATAGTTTTTTTATTATTTTTTAAAGCAGTTTTTAGTACAAAAATTTTGAGTTCAAGAAATTTTTATATTAAAAAATTGCTTTAGAAAATAGGAAGTTTAAGTTTTTTTTAATCAATTTTAGTGATAATTTAATTATTCATTAATTGTGTAATAAGTATGCAAATTCTTTAAGACAATTTCATTTTTAATTCTATTTTTTCTGCCTCTTGAATTCGCTGGTCTACGTGGACCGTATTGCATGGCTCTTACGTGGTCTAGCCATGCTTATTGTATGCTTTTCTTCTCAAAGAGGAAGACTAAGCTGTTGTTAAAATGGACAAAATACAGGTCTCAGAAATTAGTAGACCCGGTCCAAACAAAATTTGCAACCACATATTCAAAATTCCTAATGACATTAAAATCATACTAAATGTCTTTTAATAATATGTATTTATTTATAAAAAAATTTATAGTTCTAATCACATTGATTTGTGTGTATAAGTTAGAGTTCTAAGTTTTGTTTGAGGTGGCTTTCTTACTGCTTTTTAGTATAACTTTTTAGACAAAAAATTGTACTAAAAAGTTGTTCCAAACAAAGCTTTAGGCTTCATTTGGGACGGCTTTTTTATTGATTTATAAAACGGAGTTTTAATACAAAAATAAAAAATTTTGTACTCCGTTTTAGTACAAATTTTTTTATTTTTATACTAAAACTCCGTTTTAAAAAGCGTCAAAAAAGCCGTCCCAAACGAAGCCTTAGGCTTCATTTGGAACGGCTTTTTTGTTGTTTTGTACTAAAAAACTGTTTTATAAAGCAGTTAGAGGTTTTGTTTGAGATAACTTTTTTAGTGCTTTTTAAAGCTGTTTTTTAAAATAAATCTTTTTTAACTAAATTTTTTTTATATTAGATTATTATTTTAGAAATCAATAAGAAAGTTGCTTCAAATGAACCCTTAGTTGTCTTTGCCTCAAAAATATTTTTTATTATGCAATCTATCATAAAAGATCTAAACTATATTGAAGTTATTATACCTAAAAAAACTATCATTTCATGAGTTGTTCATTTCAAAATGCATATAAGAGAGAGAGAGAGAGAGAGAGAGAGAGAGAGGAATTGATCTATGTAAAAATGGAGGGATACTGTTATCAATTTTTGCAGCTACATTTTATCGGCTACAAATTAACCTTTTCAGAAATATTATCGCCATTCTTACAATACCCTAAATGCAAGCGATAAAAACTCACTCTCTGATAAAGCCTTCGTTTGGGACTAATACATCATCAGAAAATTACCTTGATCGAGTACGAATCTCGAGGCAAAATCAAGGTGGAAACTTCAAAAATTAAATCGGAGACCGTTTGAATTTTGATTTCAGCAAACTTATAGTCGAATTGAGCGTCTTGGAAACACGAACCCAACGACACCAAAATCGACCCAATCCGAGCCCAAATGAGTCCAAATCAAATATTCGAAGCACTTTTGGAAGGATCTAACCACAATTTGGGTTACCAAACGGTCTTCAATTGTGACATGCTTATAATCGAATTGAACGGCTTGATGAGACGAATCCAACGAGCTCAGGATCATCAAATTCTGATATCATTAAGACAGTCAAAGGTCCAATGAATGGTGCATGATCGTAAGAATCAAGATCGGTTGTCCATCCAAATCACTCCAAATTTACCCATGATCTTTCATTTATTTATAAGCCATGCCACTCAAGAATTCTATAAATAAAATCTCATTTCCTCTTGAAAAGGGAGATGAAGCCAAGAGAGAAGAAGGAAGAGAATGAAGAAAGCTGCAGCCGCCTAGCTCCTCCTCGAACATCGCCGACCACCGCCGGAGTGCTGCCGCACCACCGCTGGGCCACCAAGGGACGCCAGAGTGCTGCCGCACCACCATTGGACCATCAAGGGACGCCAAAGTGTCACCCGAAGCTGAAGTACCCCTGACACTGAAGTGCCACTGACAATCCACCGCCTGACACCAGAGTGCTGCCGGACCACCACCTGACAGTAGAGTGACGTTGGACTTTTGCAAAACTCTCAGTTGATATTTGTAATCTGGCCATCTTCAAGGACGAGTCAGACCATTGTACTTTCCTCAAATTTTAGTGGAATCATTTTCAACTGGGCTAGACCCCGTGGTTTTTTCCCTTTCCAAGTTTTCCTCGTAAAAAATATTGTGTTCTCTATGTGTGAGCTGGATATCCGTGCAATGCTAAGAAATAGAATTATAACTCTATCGCCGTGTATATTCTAACCCACAATAGGGACAACAATAAAAAAATCATCCCAAATGAAGTCAAAGATGAGGAGACTTCGGATGTTGAGTGTTTAAAGCAGTAACAAAGCTGTTCCAAACAAAATAGAATGAAGCAGTATTTTACCAATGGGGGCATGCTTGTACTCAAGATGATTACACAGTTTCATTAAGCAGGAGGCAAGAAAGTGATGCCATTAGTGCAGGTATAAATTTAAGATATTAGTTTTATGAATTTGGATTTTAATTCTGTATAGTTGAAAGCATTGGTATCATTTTCATTGTAGTTTTGAATAAAAATAAATTTAAGAGGATAATATTAATATACATGTGTAGAGATTGAATTTATAATTTTAGGTTTTGTTTGGGACGGCTTTTATATTGCTTTGCTAAAATTTTGTAGAGAAAGTAATTTTTTGAAAGTTGAAACTGCTGTATAAAGTAGCTTGTACACAATTTTGAGGGATTTACGTACATACCACTTTATGTCCTGCTATTTACATATCTAATACCTAAAACTTAAATATTATATGTCCACCACCCATAGAACAAATATGTATTCATGTAATGAAATATTAAAGTTTATAAGGTGATATGGGTGGTAAGAATGAAATATATAAGTAATATATTTGATATTAAAATTTTATATGATTGATAAGAATGTAATATTAAAGTTTTGGATGTTAGATATGTAAATAGTATGAAATAAAGTGATATGTATGTAAATCCTTTATTTATTTTTTTTAAAACAACAGTCAAACAGAAATTATGATTGCGGTCTGAAAAGCAAAACATTAAGAAAGCTGTACTAAACAAAGCCTTATATAATCATTGAATTCAAGATGATTGTATTGATGATGATTTAAAATATAAAAGTTATATGTAAACTATGGCTTTGTTTGGGACAACTTCTTTATTGCTTTCTAAAGCAAAATTTTTGTACAAGAAATTTTTGCACTAAAAAAATTGCTTTAGAAAGCAAGAAAAAAATTGTTCCTAATGAATCCTAAGTTTTTATCAATTTTAGTGATAATTTAATTATTCATTAATTGTGTAATAACTATACAAATTCTTTAAGACAATTTCATATTAATTCCTTTAAACCATCCGTTGGCTGGTTTTTTTTCTGCCTATTGAATTTGCTGGTCTACGTGGACCGTATTGCATGGCTCTTACGTGGTCCAACTACGCTAATTGTAATGATTTTCTTCTTAAATAGGAAGACTAAGCTGTTGTGAAAATGGACAAAATAAAGGTCTCAGAAATTAGTAGACCAGTTCCACACAAAATTTGCAACCACATGCATATTCAAAATTCCTAATGACATTAAAATCAAACTAAATGTCTTTTAATAATGATGTATTTATTTATAAAAAAAAAATTATAGTTCTAAACACGTTGATTTGTGTACTTAAGTTAGAGATTTAGGCTTCGTTTGGGACGGCTTTTTTACTGCTTTCTAAAATTGAGTTTTAGTACAATTTTTTTTTTTATTTTTGTATTAAAACTCCGTTTTAGAAAGCAATAAAAAAGCCGTCCCAAACGAAGCCTTAGATTTTGTTTGGAACTGCTTTTTGTTGCTTTTAAAGCAGTTTTTAGTACAGAATTTTTATTTCAAAAAAAATGTAATAAAAGCTATTTTAGAAAGCAGATAGAAGCTTTGTTCAGGATAACCTTTTTAGTACTTTCTAAAGCTATTTTTTAAAAATAAAATTTTCTTGAAATAAAATTTTTTATTTTAGATTCTAAATAATGCAATAAGAAAGCTATCCCAAATGAACCCTTATTTGCCTTTGCCTCAAAAATATTTGTTATTATGCAATCTATCATAAAAGATCTAAAATGTGTTGAAGTTATTATACTTTAAAAAGCTATCATTTCATGATTTGTTCATTTCAAAATGCTATAAGAGAGAGAAATTGATCTATGTAAAATGGAGGGATATTGCTACCAATTTTTGCAGCTACATTTTATTGGCTACAAATTAACCTTTTCAAAAGTATTTTCTCCATTTTTATAATACCCTAAATGCGAGCGAAAAAAAACTCACTCTCTGATAAAGATGAGGGGAAATCAGATGTTGAGAGTTTGAAAATTTGACAAAGAATTATATCAAAATAGTAGTTTTTAAAGTTAACGAAGAAAGATTGAACACCTAAGAACTCAATTCATTTATAATCATAAACAATATCATTTATAGCTCACGAACGAGATCATCAACAAGCTCAATAAATAATATCATTTAAACCTCATAAAACTAAATAAAACCTCATAATAAACATTAGAGGCGTAGATGAGTCAGCCAGCTCGAACTCAACTCATCAACGAGTTCATGAATCGAACTTATTAAGCCACAACTTCAAGCTCTAATTTATGCATGGGCGGATTTAAGGGAGGGCTTAGGGGGGCACTTGCCCCCCTAAAAAAAAATCTTGTATGAGTTAATTTTTTATAGGTGGCAACCTCCTCCACTAGGCCTAGCTCTCCCTCTTTGCTCTCTCTCTCTCTCTCTCTTCTCTCTCTCTCACTCATGAGGGGTGAGACTACTTTTATCTCTTCATCTTCACATTATTTTTTTTTAAATTACAAATTTCACCTTTTTTATATTATAAAAACTCCAAATTTTATTTTTATAAAAGATTTATGTAATTAAAGTAAAAAAATTATATTAGAGAAGAATTATAATATTTAATTTATATTTGAATATTTAAAAATTTTATAAAAGTAAATAAATTAAATAAAATTCCCAAATAAAGTCTATGAAAGATATATAACTGTGTAGGGAGCCGTACGTGAAAGAATAGTACCTCCATTGAATTCAATGTTTGAAGGTAAGCTTTTTACGTATCTCTGTGCTCTAATTCTTTGAAAATTTTTATCCAACTGAATGCTTAATCACCATCACATGATGTCATGATTGAATTCATTCCATCTGATCCATTTGTACATAATATTATATTAAGCTTATAAAGTTTTATATATTCAACAACAACGTTGAGAGTTTGACTTCATTTGGAACGATTTTTTTATAGTTTTCTATCCGAAACCTCTATCCGATCCTCTGTGCACAAAATTACCTGACTCTCTCCCTATGACTGAATTGCTCACCGATCCAAAAGCTTACAGACAAATCACAGGGTCATTGCAATATCTTACATTAATCAGGCCAGATATAGCATATGCGGTCAATCTATTGTGTCAAAACATGCATACTCCTTCCTCACAACATTTCTACTTTACCGCTTATTAAGATACATATATGATACTTTATCATTCGGTATTCCCATCTTACTAGGTAAATTGGAACTCAACTCTTTTTCGGATGCAGATTGGACAGGAGACAAGGATACCAGAAAATTAACATCAGGTCACTGTACATTCCTAGGCAAAACTCTTATTTCTTGGACAGTCAAGAAACAACATACAATTGCCCGATCGTCAACAGAAGCTGAATACAGGGCTCTGGCACTAGCTCTTACCGATATCATATGGCTAACAAGAGTACAAGACTACTGCTCGACTTCAACATACAACTTCATTCTACTCAAGATTGATTACATATGGTCGGATCGCCGGTGAGAGCGTAGAGCACAACGCCGCAGCCAGAATTTGATCAATGAGAACCCATTCTTGATATTTGGAGTTGGGTTCTTTGCTGCGATCTGGATGATCGATACAGCGATCTGGAACAGAGACCGGCAGAAGAACAAAAGAAGCAAATCTGTTGGCAGTAAAGAGTTTCAAAATCTGAGATATCCAAACTGAATAGTTTTCTGCGGAGACAGGTGTATAAACAATGCTCTTGATGTTGGAGATTACGAATTTGAGCGCAGTTGGGATGTTTTTGGGCACGTGCGAAATATCTATATATAATTTCTCTTCATGTGTATCTCACTATCTCCATAACATTTTCATAATCTCTCTCTCTCTCTCTCTCTCTCTCTCTCTCTCTCTCTCTCTCTCTCTTCATGGGAAACTCCATAGCTTGCATCTCTCAACAAAGAAAGAGCAGCAAAGCTCACAGCCATGAAGACACCAAAGCAGCAGAGCAGAACTCACTGAAGAATCTCCAGATCTTGAAGAAGAAGTCTAAGTTGAGAAGCCTTTATAGAGCAAAAAACAGAAGCAGCAGTAGCAGAGTTCTTCCAGCCAACATTGTTGATCAAGAGGAGACAGAGCAGAAGGAAGGAGTCATGAGAGTGAAGATGGTGCTTACGAAGAAGGAGCTTAAAGAGTTACTATCCATGCTTGGAAGCACAAGCAGCCATGGCGGAAACGCAGAGCTAGATCTATTGGAAGAAGATGAAGAAAGTGAGAGAATAGCATGGACGCCTTCTCTGCAAAGCATTCCAGAGTCTGAAGACTACTTCGACTACTAAAATGGTTATTGAATCACAAAGATGCTCTGATCAAATTTTAAAAGAGAATGAATCTCAAAACTATTGAATTTATTTGAGATTAATGTAATATATGAAGAATTAGGCTTAGTTTAGGACAGCTTTCTTAATTCTTACTGCTTTGTAAAATCACTTTTTGGACAAAGACCTCTTAAAAATAGGTAAAAAATATTGGCCTAAACTTGTCTCAAACTTTTAGGACGGCTTTCTTTCTGCTTCTTAAAGCAGTTTACTAGTAATTTTTATACTAAAAAATTGTTTTAAAAAGTAATATGAAAGCTATGTCAAACGAAGTCTTAATCTTCTGATCAATCATTCTCATCGCTTTTTGATCATCATAATATTTTGATATAAATATATAGTTTTCATCCATAAAAGTTCTCACCTCTCTCTCAATTTTTGTGGTAAATTTGTTTGAATCCTCTTAGTAGAAAATTGAGATTATGTGAGTTATTTTTCCTTAATTTTGTTTTATGTATGTGAATGGCTCTCTTGATGCATAAAGCTCTTTAGAAAAATTCATGGTAATGCACATAAATGGAATTAAAGAGGTTGAACAAAGTAGAAAAAAGTTTGCATGGGAAAGAGAGCTAAGGATGAGTTATAGGAAGCTATTTGTTTTTGTATAATAATAACAACTTGCATAGTTGATAACATTTTTTAGAACTATTTTCAAAGTTTTGAATTTGTACTTCATATGTCAAATCCTTTATAGATTTGAGAAAAGTTGTATATAAAAATTTATGTAAATTATAAAAACTTTCTTTTTCTAATTTATGAATAATTTTGTTTTATCTTAGACTTTGTTTGGGGCAGCTTCAGCTTTTCTGATTTTACTTA
>NW_021319455.1:2239560-2245728 GCF_001605985.2 Dendrobium catenatum
TAGTGGGATAAAGGCTTGATGTTGTTGTTGTTGTTTTACTAAAGAAACAACTAATCTTCATATCATTTCATTAAGGTTTTTATAAGGGTTCGTTTGGGAAGATTTTTTTATTGTTTTTAAAGCAACTTCCTAGTACAAAAATTTTCTGTTCAAGAAATTTTTGTAATAAAAAGCCACTTTATAAAGCAATAAGAAAGCTATCTCAAACGAAAGCGAAGTGTCTACTATCGGCAACTCCAAACTGCACCGCCATCGATCAAGATCATCATTATCAATGTCATCATTGCCCTCATTACTATTAGCCTTGTCTCAATAATTTAAAGCTAGCTTTACAAATTTTCATTCTCCATTTATTTCAAAAGAGTTTATGTTTCATAAGATGTTAAATATATTTTACATAAATCCTTTCACAACTTCTATCCATTTTGGTCCTCCCTTTTTCTTTTATAAACCATCTATATTAAGTTTATTAACGATTTTGTTAAGCATTTTCAACTCATTGTAATAATTTTTTCTGGCGGAGTTGAAGTTACATGAGATGTGAAACATATTTTATCTAAATATTTTCACAAATTTAACATTATTTCAGCTTTGGTCCTTACTTTTTTTAGTAATCCCTCTAAATTAATTTTATATATAATTTTATCATGCATATTCTAGTCTCATTGTAAATGTCAAAATCACTCAAACCTAATTTCCACTTGGTCAAATACTTTAAATGACCATGAATCGAAATTTCAGCTTGCTGATTCACAAGATATTCATGTTTATAATATGGAAAAAAAATGTTCATTATGTATGGAAGGCAACAGCCCAATGTAAACAAAGGTTTTGTTTGGGACAGCTTTTTTATTACTTCTAAAAACAGCTTTCTAATTTAAAAATTAAATTTTTTATATTATAAAGCTGCTTCGAAGAAAGCCAATCCCAAACAAAGCCAAAATCTATGGGATAGTGTGGCAGAGTACCATTTGCATACCTCATTGGCTTCATCTAAGGCACTTGTGGACTCATCCATTAAAACAAAATTTGGCTTTGCAAGCAACAACCGAGCAAATGCAAGACGCTGCTGCTCGCCGAGTGAGAGTACACTAGACCACTCATGCATGCAATCCAAGCCTTGGAAACGAGACAAAATGTCACTGAGGGAAACGATATTGAGCACATGGACGAGATCTTCAGTAGAAGGCATGTCATTGTTCTGAGTTGAGCTGGATGCTTCAGAAAAATAAATACTAATAAGCTTAGAAGCGAGGCTTAGCAATAAGATTAAATGTAGCTATTTGTGAAACACTTCAAACTGGGTAAACTCAGCAGGAAATTATTTAGGAAATATATGATACAACATATAAACCATTTGTATTATCATCCTAATTAGCCTATCCCAATTATTTGTGGTCAACTCTCTGAATCATTATTCACCGCTCATTCTCATAAGACAGCGCACGACTATAGGATTGGTTGTCTCCATTGTAATATGGAGGTCACAGGTTCAGCCACATGAAAAATCTCTTAAATCTACATACACCAGCCACTCTCTAGAACACATATTACCAAGGAGACTCATGCATTGAACAATGAATATACTCTTTTCTATTCTCCAACGATTTTTATTTTTTGTTGCATGAGTTAATTCTATTCAATGTAATTTTTTTTCATGCAACATATAACTATTTTTTAGTACGTTACTTTTCTATCTTAATCCCTTTCACCTGACCCAGTTAATTAGCTCATATTTGCAATCCGCTGTAAATGACCAAGCCATCTAAGGTATATTTTAAATTGTTTATCTTCAATAAATATTACTCTCACATATCTCTAAAATAATCATTGTTAATTATGTGTGGAATCTGATTGTATTGATCAATCGCGTTGTATTGTTGCCTCAAACCTCAGTTCAATTTGTCGTGCTCGCTAGGGGGGTCATCCCCCGGCTTGGGTTCAGATGCTATGCAGCCGATTTTTTTCTCGTACAACACTCTGTCGCTATGTACCCGAGCTCCCGAAGCCTTGCACCCAAACACCAAGTGCCATGCACTCGAGCGCCCCGATGCCATGCACCTGAGCGTACTGATGCTGCAAAGTTTGCTGGGAGAAATGACAGAGAGCAGAGCACCGAAACGCGCCCGAGCTCCCGATGACTTCTTCTAGTGCTTCGTAGATTTTACTACAAATTCTCTACTTCTTCTTGTAGGTGAATCATAGCGCTGTGTTACGGGTTGCTCATTGCGTCTTGCGAGCGAGTTGTTGAGCAATGCAAGCTTTATTGAATTTTTTTTGTGGGTTGTTAGTGGACATTAAGAAATCACCAGTCTAACTCATAGGCAGACTGTTGTGTGCATGATGAATTTCCTACAGTAGCTCGTAGACGCTTGTATTTATCACAAGCTCGTTGTTTTTTGCATGTAAGAAATGTGTCACACTCGCCGCAATCTTCTTACTCATGCTTGTAGAGGACCCACCATACTTGCGATACTTTCACTATATTTGCTTGTATGTAGGACCGTTGTATGCATTACATGTATCTGTTGTTGCCTGCGGGTAAGCTGCATTGAATGCAAATCTTTTAGCGTTGTTCTTAAGTGTTATATTTACTATAACTCTTCTGTGAAAGTTCGTTAGGGATGTTAAGCCCTATAGAACTGGCCCAAGCTAACCAAGAGGGGGGTGAATTGGTATTAAAAAAAAAAAATCTTTGCACACAGAAGTAAAATCAGAAAGCAGCATCCAGAACGTCATCAAACTCACCTGTAAGCAAAATCTAATCTCAGAAGCAAGTATAAAATGTATAAAATGCTATTAAAACTGTCAGAACAAGAACCTCTACTGCGAAAAAAGGATTACAATTTTCCTACTATTGAAACTTTAAAGCATATACATGCTCGGCATAAAAGGTAAAGCAACAAATGAAATTGAAAATCCCATTTACACGAGTTAATGTAGAAATTTTTATGCCCCTACAGGAATGTTCGCATGTCAAATAAGATAATCTATCACAAATGCATGACACTTTGATTATGCAAATATGTTGGTTTTCTCAATTGTGGGAAACTAGATAATGTAATGTGTCGCAGGGTTAGGGATCATTAATGCAAATTTAGGATGAAATATACAAAAACAGAAATGATCACAATTTGCAAAATCCTAACTTCTACTTAAAGTAAAGATCAATATTTTTTTATTAAATATCAGAAAACATTTTTAACTAATTCCAAACAACAATCTAGAAGTCTCTAAAATTAAAAAATTGCATAAAATCTAACATGGAAACTGTTAAGCAACGAACCTTACCAAATCTCAATCACAAATATAAAAACAAACACAAAACAATTAGATCAAAAGGAATAAGGCTAAAGTCTCTAAATTTAAAATTACAAATCTAATGTCAATACAAGGAGGAGCATCCTCACAAAATTAGCGTCAACACTTACACCCTGCTAGAAAAACTCACATACAATAGCACACACAAAATCCTCGAAGATGTACTCAAATATTGCAACTCTTTTCAACAAACAACAAATTCATTCCCAAAATAACAAAATTAGTTTTTGTTGAAGTACTAAAAGGAAACTCAAACTACCAACAATGTTGAATTTCATTTACGAAAAGAAAACATAGTAAAAGAACAATTAATGGCACCTTCCAAAGGAGACAAAGCATATGAAGTTCTTTATAAACCAAAAATAACTCACAATGTAAAAAGAAGCATGTGGAAAACAGCCAATCCACCGACTCCAGGCAATACTAAGCAAAAACCACTATCTGAGCAATAATGCATACCCCAAAAAAGATGCATGTCATTATTTCATGTCTTGAGCATGTTTTAGATAATCTACATGTTTCAAATAAGAATCTGTATGTCCAAGTGGATAATGACATCATAAATATTGTATACGCATGTGTTAAAAAGTATATAATTCTTTACATTTTATCATGATCATGATAACAATATAAATATAAATTTAACATAAAGGTGCATTTTCTATACACGATATACATACAAGATATCATGAATTAATTCATGTATCCATCCCATTTCTAATGTTTTAACTCAGTCCATTAAAGTCCAAATCAACACATCTATGATTCAATCATTGCTACGATGTGAACTGCTATTGTATTTGCTTACCGCTATTATTAATATTTTTGTTTGCCACTGTTATCTCTATTATATCGTTATTTTTCCCACCAGTGCTTTTTTTAGCATATACACGTCCGTTATTGCACTATATCCACTAAAGTCCACGATCCACTAGGGTTTATTTCTCTTTACTGCCTAAATACTGCCTTTTCTATCAAGTGATTGCTAAAATCTTACTATCACCTCTTCTAGCTGAAAATTGTAACAATTCTACTAATGCATGTGACTTGCAATTTTCATTTATCAATTTCTGCAATGTTATCATGAGCAATTTTTTTCTCTAGAGCGCCCGGGAGCTGCAACAGTGATGCCCTGACACTGGGAAAATTTTGTGCACTTAAAAATATTCAAATCTATTATTCCACCCGATCCGTTCTGTTTGAGCAGACGCCTAGCTAGAGAAACTCTATTTTGGGCTGCTTGTGATAGTTTTTAACCGTCAGCTCAGTTCTAAATAATGTTTGAATTGAGGTAGGTCATATTTCTCCTGTAGTAACCTTTAAAATTTAAAATATAAATTTTGACCTACAATTATCAAAAAATTATTTTATAAGTCATTATAAGTTTAAACCACAAGCCGTCTTCATCATAACATATATTTTATTGTGTTTTAATTACACTTATTTCTCCCTAATATTTGGGCACTAGTACAATTCCTTAAGAAATTGATACTTGTCGGTACAAGTAAGATTTTGGGATTGTTAGGTGTCCATTTTGCAAACTGATTTCACCGGAATGTCATAGACATGCTTAGCTAATTTATGAATATTTTTTCAAAAATTTTGGATCACCATATTTGAGGATATAAAAATATTTTAGGCTAAAATCAAATTATTAGGATAATTACCATTATGCCCTTAGCTTATTTTAATTTAATATCAAAATCCACTTAATTAAATATATTAAATGGCATTTTAAAAGTCAATTCCCTATTCATTTCCGCTAACAGAGAGGCAAATAGAGAAGAAAAAATGAAATGAGAGAAAAAAGAGAGGAGAGAAAGAAAATACCTGATTTTGGAGGTCACAAAGCCGCTATTTCCAGTCGGCCTAATCGTAAAATTTGTTCGTCTTGAGGTAGGTCATAGAGCCGTTTTTGCCAGTCGACCCAATTCTAAATATTGTTGGTAGTGTCCAAATATGTAATTTATTATCTTTGTTCTCATTTTAGACATATGCCTTCAATTTGGCCTTTTGAATATTTGGACGTATATTAGTTCTTTGATTCTCTTATAACTTTAAAAAGCTACTTGCATTTCAATTCTCATGTAATTTTTGCAAATCTTGTAAAAAGAAAAAAATATATTAAATTACATATTATTTTATCAATAATTTATATATTATTAGTGCTTGAATTTGATGATATATATTATAATATTGACAATGTTATTATCATTTTTTTTAGAATGTCAACACCAGTAAGTATAGAAAGGGATAATATTGAGCTTGTAAATACTGAGATTGGAAGACTTGATAATCATCTACACTCTTATGTTGGTAGTCAACCTACGAATAAGAATAATACACATAATAATAACAATGAGATTGATGAAGAGGTTGAAAAGTGGACTAATGAAAATCAAGTGAATAATATTGAAGAAGTTGATGATATTATAGAAAGAAATATTGTAGCTGCTTTCTTTAAATGTATTTTCCACTTTGATTAATTGTATCTAGAGTTTTGACACCTTTTCTAAAATAATTATTATTTTTCTTTCATCTTAATTTTTCAGGTTTGTATCATATTAATTGGTACTAGAGAGTAGAGATGGAAGAGTTTGAAGAATGTGGAATATCAGACAGACAAGGAATAGATAGTTTTATCTTCTATTGAGTTTTTACATATGCACAATCATGAAAATTAATTGGTTGTATAATTTCAATTACTTTCTTTGTAATGATGTGATGATATGCAATTTAGTCTAACATTGATATGAATGCTCTATTTTTATATGAAGTGGAGGAATGCATCTAGCTTGTTGTGTGATAGAAAATGTGAGAGCTCGTTCCTTTGATTTTTCCTTTCTG
>NW_021319455.1:2245828-2249240 GCF_001605985.2 Dendrobium catenatum
GAAATATTTAAAGTATAAATAAATATATATAAGAATTTAAATATTATATACATAAATATATATAAAATTTTAATGGTATGCATTTAATATTTTTTTTCTAACGTAATAATGTAATATAATAATACTAGCCCTGAACCCGATCGGGTCCAACTCCCTACAGCCGGTCTATTGTGAACCCACCGGAAAGATGTTAGCCGATAATCCTTATGCGGCTGCAAAAATTCCTGGAGGGAAAGAAAAATCGAAGATCAGAAACATCTTCTTCGTCTTCTTCTTCATCCGAATTGGAGTTCAGTAGCCGAAAATTGAAATCCTCATTGCGAAAAAGAAAAAAAAAATCGAAAGTTTCTCTGCCAAATTTCCTAAAAAGGGAAGAGTTGGAGTGCGGAGAAGATGGGTTTTACTATTATATCTCATTCTTTATTGTTCCATCACTATTATCAGTCGACCTGCATCAAATCTCAGTCCCACAATTCCTTCTATAACCAGTCCTGTCGTCCCCGGGTGTACAGTTTATCGTCTCCTCTCCTGATGCTTCACCGGAGAAGAAGCGCGTCCCGCGGCTCCACGATACGATTGGCGGTCACAGAGGATGCCGGAGCTCGAGAAGGAGAACAAGATAAAGTGAGATGGAGTTTTTTTCTTCCTCCTTTATGCTTTATTTCGAACCCGATTCAATGATTAGAGTGCCAATCGTTCTGTGATTCGCCTGCTAGATCTATCACTGTCGTTGATTCGCTGATTTGTTCAACTAAGGATGGTTTCTTGCAAAATAGAAGGATTTTCTGATTGTATCATGCTTCTTTTTGAAGTATTAGAAGTTTAACTTGCAATAGTTGTTTCCTTTGATGCATTTTTGGTGCTCTAGTGTTTCATCTTTTGCTTTAGCCGTTGCTAGGTATGAGTAACTTTACTAACTTGATGTAATTTCTTTGCATTTCTGGAAATAAGTTTTCATTAAATCCTGTTTTCTCTGGAGCTGATTTTTCTTTCCATTGGTCAAGAATAATAGCTAAGACAACTTGATGTTCTTGTTGAGTTCATTTAAATCTCCATCCTGTTTGGTTTTATACTCAACTTTTTGTCTTCTTTGGCATGTTTCTTCTAAAATAGCTGCTTATTGTTTCTCAAATTGTGCTCCAGGATGATCAAAGAGCGGTTCCAAACCTTGAGACACTTTTGAGAAGATTTTGGAAGGTAGCTTCCCCATATTGGTCATCAGAAGATAAAATCCAGGCCAGGTTAAAGCTTGCTGCTGTTTTCGCTCTCACCTTAGGAACTACAGGAATTAGTGTTGGGTTTAATTTTCTTGGTCGGGACTTCTACAATGCACTTGCTAGTATGTAGATTCTTCTTTACTCTGAAGTCTTAGTTGCTAAAGTAAAAGCTTAATTGATTAACATATCCTTCTCCTTTGCTTGCTTTTGTAAGATAAGGACCAAGAACAATTTACAAAGCAACTTCTTTACTACTTGGGAGCTTTTGCAGGAGGGATTCCGGTGAGCATATTGCTGCACCCTTGTAGGTATTGCTCTGTATTCTATTCAATCCAAAATTTATGGTTCCAAGTTTCCTTTCAGACTGATAAGTGAGTGTAGAACTTGTAGCTTCACAAGTTCCTTTAATAGATTAATTTCTAGAAGTCATCCATTATTTTAAGCTCGAAAATGGTGCAGTGCACTTTACCCTATTCAGATGAGCTGTGGAAGCTATCTGTACCTAACAAAGTATTTGAACATTTCTGCATACATTCTTATTTTATTCATGCCTTCTTATTTGAATCATTTCTTGAGCTTGTTGTGGAAGTATGCTATTTAGTTCTACTGTTTAAATATTATTCAAAGAGACATAAACAAGAATTGTTTTGCCTATGATGCAGAATTTTTCGGAACTGTCAGATTTGTTTGTTACATGTTTAAGGTGTCATGCGTTGAATTTAAATTGATTGTTTTTGTTCGAAATACAGAACATCTTATCAGTTTTTATTGTAGGTTATTGGTTTTGCTAATCAATTTAAGCTGTTGTGATTCCTGGCATTTATAAATCTTATCTACATTTATATTTTTCCTTGTGTTTTTTAAATGTTAATAATTGGTTTCAGTCTTTTTTTTTTCATTTTGGCTTTGTGGCGTTCTCATTTTCACTGTTTTATTTCATGAGATTTTGACCAGCTTCATCCTCATTATTTCTATCCGTTCACTTATTAATTTTTGTTTGATTATACTATAACGCTTTGCAGATCTTTGTCCTGAGAGATTATGCAAAAGATACCCTTTCTCTAAGGTGGAGATCTTGGATGACTAGCTACTACTTGGAACGTTACCTAAAGAATCGTACATTTTACAAAATTCAGTCTCAATCCATAATTGACAACCCTGACCAGCGCATTGTTGATGATCTGAGCTCCTTCACTGGAACAGCACTTGCATTTTCATTGACTGTCTTTAATGCAGCTGTTGACTTGATATCTTTCAGTAATATCTTGTATGGAATCTACCCTCCCTTATTTGTAGTTCTTATTGTTTATTCACTCGGGGGTACTGCTGTTAGTGTGTTTCTTGGAAAGGTAACTACTCTAATATTTGCAAGTAGATATGCTACATTTACAGCCTAAGACCAACTGTTTCAAGTGCATTTTCAGGGTTTAGTCAACTTGAACTTCATGCAAGAGAAGAAAGAAGCTGATTTTCGTTATGCACTAGTGAGAGTTCGAGAAAATGCCGAGTCAATTGCATTTTATGGTGGTGAAAAAAATGAAAAGCAGCTTCTGTTAGACCGTTTCAAGAGGGCTTTTGAAAATCTAAGTGTAAGTTCTCTTCGCATTTGAGTAACAGTAAATAGGTGACATTAATTTTTTTTTAATTTAGCAAAATCTTAAACAACACTCACTTTAGTATGAAAACGCATGTAGCTATCAGTTATAATTGTTGTTTAATGATTTTTACTTAAGATTTTTGTTTTCTGTTTGGAACTTGGGTTGTTTCCTCCTTCATGAGAGTGCTACTGTATAGGTACTATTCTTCCTATATGTTGTTCGAGCTGGTAAGTTTAAAATTTTTTAGAAGTTGTTTCCTGTGATATTATCAACTGGCTGCGTGTTGTTTATCTTGCTCCAAATTTGTTGCAAAGAAAAATGTTCCATGATTCCATCAGATGTATTGGACGACTGTCATATAAGATTAACCAAGCTTTAAAATACTATCCTTAAAATTAAGTACTGTTTTATCTTGGATCTATTGTTTGGACTGATGGTGAAATTGATGGGGATACTATCAGCATAATTCAAGTTAGATGGTTGAAGTGGAGGAATGCATCAGGCTTATTGTGCGATAGGAAAGTCCCCCTCAAACTTAAGGGAAAATTCTATAAGATGGTGTGAGACCTGCAATGCTTTATGGTGCCGAATGTTGGC
>NW_021319456.1:0-6820 GCF_001605985.2 Dendrobium catenatum
TTGTCTTAAGAATTTTTTTAAATACCAATTCACCCCCTCCTCTTGGTTAGCTTGGGACTAAGTTCATAGGGCTTAACATCCCGAACGAACTTTCAGTGCTAATAGGTCCAAACTAATCCATATGAAGGACCTCTAAAGGTCTAAAGGTGCTAATGTCCTTAATGGAGTGAAAAGTGGAGTGGACTTGCATTTCTAATTGGATGGCATCACAAAGGTGGTCTTTTGAAAACTTAAGCTTAGGGACACCTCTAACTAAGCCTTTCTGGGTTACTTTTCTATGGATTTTCATGGTAGCATGACATAATCCCCTGTGCCACAACTATGAATCATCAACAATAAGTTTTAAGCAAAATGAAGCAGCACATGCAATATTCTTCAAATCAAGCATGTAAACATTATTGATCCGCTTTCCCTATAAAACAGTGTTATTATTTAAGTTGATAATGAATAAATTTACAAAAAATTTTATGACGAAGCCATTATCGCAAAGCTAACTAATGCATAGCAAGTTGTGTTTCAGTCCATCTACAAGAAAATATTTTCGATCAAAAGGTTCTTGGAATTTCCAATTATACCTAAGCCTTCCACCTTCCTGATGGTGTTGTCTTTAAGAGTAACCTTGCCTCTTATCCTGGTCTCAAGCAAAATGAATTGATTGGCATCGCCAGTCATATGTCGAGAGCATCCGCTATCCAGATACCATATACTCTCATGAGGCCTTTTGGGAGAGCTTGCCTACAAAATTGTCAGATTTAGGAACTCAAACATGTTTGGGACCCTTCTTATGGAAAGTTGAATGCAATGCATGATGTGAATCATGTAACTTGGATCTCCGTGCCCAATGTGAACTATAGTGAGCAGTACAAGTGTGTGTTATGTGTCCTAGCATGCCACATGAAAAACTTCTAACTCTAGGAAAAGGATGCACTAATCTACTCATATGATGATGCTTCTTTTTATGTGATGCATGCTATGATGGTTTTTTATTTTCAAATGCTTTTAGATTTTCTAACTTTTTAAACTCCTTTTCTAACTCAGCATGAAATGATTTTAATGAATTATATGCATCAGATAATTCAACATACTTTTTGTTTAATGCATCAAACTCATCAATTAAAGACATGTGATTGCTATCAATTATAGAATGTTATTTAAGAAGAATTTCATGCTCTTTTTTGTAAATCTATAAATTCCAATTTCAATTTGGCATGAGTTTTCTTAAGTTTCCTATATGATGCATGAATTTGTCTGAAACTTCAAGTAGCCGTGCATATGTTTGTTCACAAACCTTTTCTTCGTCACCATGACCAAGATTATTGTCTACCATTAAGCACAAGTTTGTTGTCTCCTCTTCAGGTTTAGTCTTAGAGGAGTCTGATATAAAATCCATCTAGAATGCCTTTTGGAATCTCTTCTTATCCTTTTTGGACTTGGGTTTCTCGTCACCCTTTTCCTTGCTTGGGTGAGACTTGTGTGTAGGGCAATCAGCTTTAACATGTCCTAGCTTCCTGCATTCAAAGCAAATTGCATCATTAGAATTCTTGAAATTTTTGCTACGCTTACCTTTATTCCTCTTTTGATGATTCTTGTGCTTCTTCCTTAGAAAGCTATTAAATTACCTTGTTATTAAAGCAACATCATCGCTTTCAGACCCGGAGGAGTCAATGTCTGAGTCGTTCGCCTTAAGTGCAGCCATTTTCTCCTTCTTCCTCTCACCTGCATCAAGATTTCTTTGGTTCACTCCTTGCTCGTAAGCAATGAGTGAACCAAGTAAGTTATCGATCAAATATGTATTTAAATCTTTAGATTCATATATTTTAATAATTTTTTCATCAAAAGAGGAAGGCAAACATCTTAAAATTTTGTTCACTATTTCATACTTCGTAAGTTCTCTTCCTAAGGCATGCAAAGAGATAATAATTCGAGTAAATCTTGTATACATATCAAAAATTGATTCAGATGGTTTCATATGAAAATGTTCATAAGCATGCTACAAAATATTCAATCGAGATTGCTTAACTTGTTTAGTTCCTTCATAAGTAATACACAATTTATCCCAAATCTCTTTACCAGTTGTGCAAGTTGAAACATGCATGTAATCTTCAGATTTTAAAGCAGAAAAAAAGCAATTCAGACACTTTGCATTAAGTTGAGCAAAATCTCTATCATCAAGAGTCCATTTTGAAAAAGGAAGAGGAATAGTAACACCATTAAGTTTGCTAGTTGGAGGGGTATAATCATCTTTAACTAGCATCAACATGTGATAGTCAATCGATTGAAAAAATGTAGACATGCAAGTTTTTTAAAAATCAAATGGAATATTATCAAACAAAGGTGGTCAGGTAATAAAATACCCTTCCATAGTATTACGATTTTCAAAATTAGCCATGGATAGAAAATTCAAAAGCTTTCAAAAACTTATTTTTTGAATCTCACTCTAATACCATTTGAAAGTTTGTTAGGGATGTTAAGCCCTTATGAACTAGTCCCGAGGCTAACCAAGAGGGTGGGGGGGTGAATTGGTATTTCAAAAACTTTTTATGATCAAAGCACAAAACTAAAATCAAAATAATTCACCACAAAGAGTAAAGGATGCAAAAATTAATTACATAAATAAAATAAGGAAAGATCACACCAGATTTATAGTGGTTCGGTCAAATCTTAACCTACGTCCACTCCTCGGAGGCACCCTCCGAGTATTGCACTAACTAAGTGTCTCTTCTTTAACTCCCACATCTAGGCAGAGAAGCCTTTACAACAGACTCCTTTTCACTAACCCCGGTGTAGCAGAGAGCCAACTCCTTTTGCTTTCTCCTGAAGCAGGCAGAGAACCCAGACTGTTTGCTGAAGTAGACCTCCCAAGAACCTCTCAAGGATGAAGGATGAAGAATCGAGAAGACAACTTGGAACCTTGCTTGGATAAACCTTTATTAACCCTATCACAAACTCCCCCTCATAAGTTCCTATCTCTCTCTCTCCCTCTCCCTAGGCTCTCTCAGGTTAAGATAGCAGCACTCAAGGTCTTACGCATGAAAAGGCACGGGTCCTTTATATAGATTTTTAAGAACCGACATTATCATCCAATATGATATTCCTATCATCCTGTACGATCAGTACAAATTAAGCTCAATCAGCCTGGATGACTCAGAATGATCAGAAATTCCTATCATCCAAGACGATATAACATCATCCTGTATGATAAGTTCAAATCGAGGAGTATCATCCAGGCCATTGCTCTGAATGGGAGTCTGGACGAAAGTAAAATGGCTCGTTCATCTAGGATAATCTCGCAATTATCCTGGCCGATTAGTTTAAAATTTTCCCAAATTATCCATCACATCGCTCTGGTAATCTAGAAGAAATCAAGGTTTTTGAACTGATTGTCCTGGCCGATCCTGCGATCATCCAGAATGATATGATCATATCAATCAACCTTGATTACTTTCCTTAATCTCTAGATCAATTTAGGCGTAATTGCACTGCATCATCTAGGAAGATGTCCTGGATGATAATTAAAAAATAAAGCTTCCTAAATTGATCTGGTGGCTGATTCTTTCTTATTTGAGCCTATCATCCCATATGATATAAATATCATCTAGGACGATATGCTTAATGATGCCTGCCTTAACCAGGATGCCCTAATTAGGGTTTCTATTTTTGGCTGATCATCCGGGATGATGTTTGGATCATCCAAGATGATGTACTCGAAATATAGAACTCTAAATTTACAAAGAAAAAAATTCACTCAGGTGTGTGTGAGCAAGGTTAATTAGCATCAGGCACCATAAGGATTACATTTGACTCAAGAAAGGGAAAAAGTACATTACAGACTGACTCAGACATAATCTACCCAATCTTGAGCTGGTTCAACTTGCAGTCTCGATCCTATGGTCCTGAAACGTTAGTAGGCAAGGTAATCGAAGTAAAATATAAGTGTTTACAATCATCAAAATTCTATTTCTGAAAAACAGATAGGTAACATCAATCTCTTCTTCAAATCCATTTAATCAATAAGAATCTCCATTATTGAATTTGAAACTAATTAATCTTTATTTTATTAATCTTCTAATCATTTTTTTTATATGATATGTCTAGAATAAATAGTGAACCTGGTTGACTTTTTTATCTTAATTATTCTTTGTTTTAAAATATGAGGCTTTCCTTTTAGCATTAGAATGCAAATGTTGTCTTCGCAAATATTTTAAAATCTTCTTTTTGATCATCTATTAGATTTATCAATAGAAACTTTCTTTTTTATGATGTACTTCCCTTTTTCGTTGTTGTCAAAAGATTTTTGTGTGATTTTTGTTTGACTTAATTGTGCGTGTTTACTGTTTCTGGTGTGTATGTGTTTTATTATTATGTTATTTTTTAATTTATTTATGTTTTTTTATTAATTTTTTTATTTAATATTGAACCTTATTTTTTAATTGAGCATTCATTGAGGGGGAGCTAAGAAGAAAATGATGTTTAGTGTTAACTTAGATTTTAAGATTAAGTTTATATAATGTGATTTTTTATTATACAAAAATGTTATTTTTTTATTATTATTCTGCCTAACATACATTGGATATATTTTCTTTTTGCTTCTTGTGTGTACTAATATATCATGGAAATCATACTTAATACTATTGAAGACTTCAAAATAGAGTAGATTAATGTTTCATGTAATGAAGACTATAAATTTTCTATTTTTTAAGTCTGAGAGTGTGTGATGGTAATAGGGTAACCGTGCACACACACACTGGGGGAATGAGTAAAAACTTAATTTTGTTTAAAACTAATAGTACTGTATAATTTTAAATCGTACTAGACGGTTTGTCATGGTAGTTCCTCCAAAATGAAGTTAATTAAAGCATACTAGAATTTTTTTTTGAACTATTCGTGTTGTATGATGTATGTTTGTACAGATGACTTTCAGAGTATGAAATTGGTGTGTACCAGTTCATTCCTTATGAACACTTCATTTTTTGAACTATTCATATTATATGAAGTAGGGTTTGTACAGATGACTTCTAGTGTATGAAATGGGAGCATACTAGTTCATCCCATACGAACACATCATTATTTTGAATTATTCATATAGTGTAATGTGGGGTTCGTACAAATTACTTTAAGAGTACAAAATAGCGTCATCCATGTTCATACCAAATGAATCATAATTTGTTTGAATTATTCATACTCTAGAAGGTGGGGTTAATACAGACGACTCATAATGTACAAAAAGAGGTTCGAAGAATATCGTAGTGGACAAATTGGTTCAATTTTGAACTATTCGTATAGTACGATGTAAGTTTGTATAGATGACTAACATATTTAAAAATTAGGTTCATACAAGATCATACATGGCATTTCAAACTATTCGTACAGATGATATGCGATCGTACTATACGATATGAGTATGTTCCAGATGAAAATTTTAGTTTTCCGGAAAGTTTTTTTTAATCTTTCATATATAAGTGTCCTAAAAATTAACACTCCATATCTTACTGTAATTTATCTTAAAAGTGTATTAGAAGAGTGTTTTAGGAGTGAAGAGAGAGAGAGAGAGAGAGAGAGAGAGAGATATATCTTTTAAAAGAAATTGTGATGGGATTCATAAGATTACCCAATGGTAAGGATCTCTTATTTGTTCTTCAAAATTCTTCCCTACTTCCTTGAAGGCTCTTGAGAGAAGCTTTTTAATGAAGATCATGGTACTCTGCCATCACCAAGAGTGTGAGAAAGGACATTTTTACTCTATCATCACCAGGAGGGTGAGAAAGGATGTTGGTACTTTGCAATTACCAGGAGGGTGAGAAATGACTTTGGTACTCTACCATCACCCGTAGGGTGAGAAATCACGTCAGTACTCTGCCACACCTTGTTGGTGGGAGAGAGGTTTTGTAAGGGATTCTCTACCTTGCTATGGGGGCAAAAGGATAGTTACTTTAATTTAATGCAATACCTGAAGGAATCTTCACGGAGTGGACGTGTATCTAGTTTGATTGAACCACTAAAAAATTTGTTGTTCTTCTATTATTTTACTTTTTACTACTTTTTTTCTACACTCTAAATTATTTTTGTTAAGAAATATTTTATTAAATCTATCATTATGTCAAATATATTAAATTTCTTTTCTAAAATCTAAGAGAATTTTTAAATTCCCATTTCACCCCCGCCCCCTCTTGGTTAGCCCTGGGATAATCTTATTAGGTCTAACAACCTACTTGAACTTTCACCCCTCAATAGAAAAGGGTTATTTAAGGAAAAAAAAAAATAAGACCCTTGTTGAAGCCACTATAGCCATGTTTGTTGAATACTCACTTCAAAAATATTTTTGGGAAAAAGGGATCAATACAGCCTATTATATTTTAAATAGGGTAAATATTAGATCCAAGCTGAATAAGACATTCTATGAAATCCTGAAGGGTAGGACACCCAACCTCTCTTACCCTCATGTCTTTGGATGTAAAGTGTTTATTCTAAATAATGGTTAATCTCTACTAGAAAAGTTTATCCCTAAATCTTATGGAGTGTTCTTGTGATGCCCCAGAATCAAATAGTGAAAGGATTCGTCTGATATTCTGATCGAACTCCATTCCAGTTGCCTTGCTAGGACCTGAAAATTTAAACCACATATAATGAGCTTACAAAGCCCAGCAGGTCACCAAAGCCTACAACTGAAATCAAAGCACGGCGATGCTATCAATATGCAGGTCAATACGAGGTCTCACAGTTCTTAGGTAACTTAAATGTTTGGAAATCCAATAGAGTTTTTAATAAAAGAACACCAGTAGTAAAGAAGACCACTCATCTTATATTTAATGAATATGATAAT
>NW_021319456.1:6920-11583 GCF_001605985.2 Dendrobium catenatum
ACATTACAATAATTATTTTTCATTAATATTATGCTTTAATACCTTTATTAACTTGTTGGCTTCGTGTTAAATTTAATTTTATACCTGGCTTTGGATCTTTCTAAATAGCCCATATGCGGCATACAAGTAAGTTTGCCTTCGTTTGCTTCTATGCTTTATGCGGTATCCTAGCGTAATCTGGCAACAAGCAATTTAAACACTGGTTTATTTTTAATGGGCGTTATTCTGTGCATCAAAAAAAGTTTAGCTTTGAAGCTAGAGCTGCGATTAAGTTAGAAACCAGGCTTAATAGCCAAAACTATCACAAAAGTGCAAATAGTTACAGTTTAAGAGGGGCCAACCGCATTACTAAAAAAATTAAACCGAGGGACTAAAAATCTTACATTGAAATTCGAACAAAAACAACCATACCCGCAAAAATGGCCAAGGTAAAAAGCTTGCTCAGATAGAACACATTCAGGGATTAGCGCTTAGCCATGAGTCACTTAAGGTTGTTCCACACCTCACACAGTCCACAAGTGCCCCACAATCCTTGAAAAAAAAGGGAGGCGGCGAAATTAGGCTTAACAGAACTTTAAAGCTTTTTCTTTTAATCTTTTAAATTTTAGGAAGGAATTTCTGGGGCACACTTGATATCTTAAAACCTTTGAATTTTAAGAAAATTCAATTTTGTTAATTAGTACTGTTGGGCAATATTATCTAATATTAATATGTTTTTTTTTTTGTTGGATAATAATAAATAAAATATGAAAAGATCGCTTTTTTTATCTAATTTCTCATATGACTTTCATTTTTGTTTAAAAAGAATGTTAACCTGTAACGAGTCCAAGCTATTGTTCACAAGATCAGTTTTTTACCATTTATGGATTTTAGTATTGTCAATTCACGTCTTACTGATTTTTAATCTACTCACAATAGAGAATTTAACATTTCTAGAGTTGATCTATTCAAAAAAATGGTGTGTTCTTTATTTTTATTTATGATTGATTTTTGTTTAGTTTTTGTGTTGTTGTATGCTTTTAGTGTTTTTATTTTTGTCTTTAATTTTTTTGTTTTACTCACATCATCTAGTATGATACACATTGTCCTGTATATCTGAATAAAAATACCCTCTCTAATTACATCACATCTAACAGAATATATAAATTAATTAATAATGATCATCCCATACGATTCATACATCATACTAGATGATCTATGTGGCAAGAGTTTTTAGATGATTTGAATGTTTTTAGGCCGATCCATTATTGAGGATCATCCAGGATGTTACATGTGTTCATCATAGATGATTTAATTAGTCCACGATCATACAGGCTGACTCCTCGAGTTGATCGTCATGTGTCTAATCATCCTGTATGTTATCTGATTCTACTGGATAATTGGATCACTTTTTGGACCGATTGTTTGGTTGAGTCAATTATTCCATATCTTCCTGTATGATCTTATAATCATCCATTATGATTTGGAAAATTCTGTTTAAACAACCTCAAATCATAGTTTCTCCTTCACTCAAAATATTCCACCTCTTCTTCTCTCCTACATGAGCACTCTTACTCATACAATGGCTGGTGGGAAAAGATCCAAAATGCTTGCTCGAAGCTCATCTAGGTGGAATTTTTTAATACGTGTTTCTTTGTAGAGGCAGATGAAGCAGCTTACAGCCACTATAAGAGTGCTGGCATTACCCCCTAAAGAATCATCAATCAAAATGTTCTGAACTTTTATTTGCTAGATCTTCTTACTATAACAACTCTTTGCTTTCTCTTTACATTAGCCATTCCAATTAATTTAGATCTCTTTCTTGAATTTTTTGCCAACCTTTATATTAACAATTCTTTTTCTTCCTTTCAATCTTATATAAATTGAAGGCCTGTAGATATTACCTATTAGGATTTAGATGAATATCTTCACCTCTCTACCACTGGAGATAAAATTATCTTTATTTTAGATCTTAATTTTAGTAGGGCTCCAACTAATAATATCCTTAGTGAAACTAATATAAATTACCATGTAGCCCAGGTCAACACCATGTTTCAAATATGAACCCATGTATAATGATTTTTATGATAATAAATAATAATGTTTCTTTACTAGCATATCTATTTTGCTTGGCATACTCACTAACTTTTCAAGTCCACAAGTTCACTTGCAATGCCCATAAACTCAAGATAAGGTTGACAATGGTTGAGTTTATCTGTACTCTAAATTTTAATATACTTGTTACCTTTCTATAGTAAAGTTATGTATCTAGTGGACCCCAAGCTAAGTAACATTGCACACACACTCAGGGGAGTGATTTGGTGAGTTTGCGAAAATTCTAGTTTTTTGACTTAATCGTATAAGACAATCTAAATCTTACTAGATAATCAGTTAAAAATAGAAATCCTCATTTGGGCAGCCTTATAAATTAAGAGTGATTAAACTAATGATAATGTATGATCCATATCTTACAGGTTGATCAGCTCAGTTTATAAAAATAACCACCAATCATAATTTAGGTAATATTTTAATTTTCAAATTTTATTCAAACTTATAAAGTAGTAGCAGCCTTATAAAGTAAGATTCCAGGGATGATCTCTGAATTTCAGCAACAAGAAGAGGATTGGGAACCTTTTTAATGGATAAAAAAGGCTAAAATCAATCGAAGAGTTCAAACTTTCATCTGGAGATTATTTAAAGGTGCTTTACCAACAAACAATTTCTAAATCACAGGGGATGTTAGAGAATTACAATTGCCCAAGATGTTCTCTCGGTATTGAAGATTTGGAGAATATTCTTTGTGGGTGTATCAAAGTCAAGGAGGTGATCAATTTATTAAACAAATGGGGCTTTGGTTTACCCGTCTTCAGCAATCTCCAAGAACTCTACAGGTGGATTCAAAAGATTATAAAGAATATGGTATGATTCTTAATCTCTACTTCAATGTGATATACTTTTCTTGGAAGGCTAGAAACAAATTGATTCATGAGAAAATCATTAGAAGTGCCAATTCAATTGCTGTTCAAGCAATCTGCCAATGTACTTATTCCAACAGGATTTTTAATCAATTACCGGAACTATGGGGTGTTAATCAGTCTTGTAGCCTATTGAATGTTTGGCATCCCCCGCCACCCGGTTGGTTAAAAATAAATGTATATGCTTCTCTTTGTTCTTCTTATAGAGCGGGAGTTGGAGGTATTATTAGAGATCATAAAGGAAGATTCTTATTGGATTTTGGGGAGTCTTCTACCCATTGGGACATTTACCAATTGGAATTTCTAGCTATCAAAACATTGAAGAGAATTTTAAAAGATTGGATGTTCAAGTACAAGGGAGCCATTATTGAGAGTGACAACTACAACGTCATTAAGGTGAGTCAAACTGCTAAGGATCTTGGCTTCAAGAATTCATATGAGTTAAACTTTTTCAATAACTTTAATTATGTTGTTTTTAATTGCATTAATAGAGAAGGAAATAAGCTAGCTGACTTGTGTGCTAGTTATTGACTTCTTAGTAGTTTTATTTGGGAAGATATTACCTTGGATAAGATTCCTCCTTCATTTATTCAAATGATGAAGGAAGAATCATCTTTGTAGTTCTTTTGGTTCGTTCTCTTTTCCTTAGTGCATTTATGCTTCTTTTAAAAAAAAATTATTCAAACTACAAAGGATGATATGCATAATCCTTAATGATTTATGATAATCATGCCTAAATTGATCATGTTATTAATAGACAAATTATGGTTAGATTGCTCTATCCAAATGTTCAGGATGATAAACTTAGATCGTACTGGATGATCTATTATATTTTATGTGACGATCCAATATTATCCAAGACCAAAACAATAATTTTTTTTTTAATTCTCCAAGAGATAATATCAGACATCCTAAGAGGGTTGGGGGATGATATGTAGATCATCACCAATCATCCAATGTCATACCAGACGATCAATGCATTATCTTGAAGAAATCAACCAGATAATCATAGAATCGTACTGGATGATATGTACAAATACTTGAACTGATCGTACAGGGCAAAGCTGATTATACTCGCTGAAAGGACTATTATGTACTAATCATACATGATGATATATCATTCATACTGGAAGATCTTTCATGACAAGTTAAAAAGTAGGGCTTCTTTTGATGCTTTTTATTTACACTCTCTTATTGTCACTTGAGACAATCTTTTGTTATGGAGTTGAATTGAGAGAGAGCTTAGAAAAGGAAGAGAGAGGGTTTGGGAGAAATAGAAATCTTTGTGAGGGGGAGTTTTGAGGTATTCACAAAAGTTGCTCCAAGCAAGATTTCCACCATCTTCTTCAATTTGCTTTTTTGGTTCCTTTTTTTTTTAAATGCATAAAGCAAATAGAATTAAAAAAGGAATAAGCTAATACAAGCTAATAGCATCACATTCCTCCTTTACTAAAGTAAGAAAGGAGTGAGGAATGTGATCCAAATTAAGGTTGTCCCAATGAAAATCTCCATTAAGAGCAAGGTTAGCACACATATCCGCTAACTTATTGATTTCCCTACTAACATATTTAAAAATAACAAAGTTAAAGTAATTAAGAATGGAAGAAGTTCTTACGTCCATCTCCGGATTATGCCATGAATTCTTGTTGTTATAGCTTTGAAAGCATTTCACCACATTTTCATTATCTCCTTCAATAATAATGCCCTTG
>NW_021319457.1:0-3205 GCF_001605985.2 Dendrobium catenatum
GACTATTATTCTACTGAATCAATATCAATAAACATCTTGATATTTTTCTATTCGATCAAAATCGCGCAGATCCCAAAATAATCGGTAAAATCGTTCTAGAAAAGAATCAAATTGTGTAGAATATTCGTATCCATAACATATTAAAAGTTGTGCGGTGAAAGATTCGTCAATACAAAATGCGGCACGTTTATCGGTAACAAAAACACAAAACTGTGCACAAAACGACCAAAACTCAACATCTTCAAAAACAGAGATAGGATTCGGAGTCCTTACCGCGAGATCAACACTTTACACAACAGCGGCGACGGACGAAAAGCGCTCCGCGGTCTCCGAAAATGAGCTTTTCCTTTACTTTCCTTCTCTTTCTCTCTCCTCGGATATTTATTTTATAAAAAATAAATTTCTCTCTCCTCAAAATGAGCTGATTTCCTTATATCCCAGACCAGATCGGCCCGGCCGATCGCCACATCGTCCGGGACGATGTGACCAAATTCCAATCGTCCAGGACGATATTTCAGGCCGATAATTAATTTCCTTGGACGATAAAAACCCTTGCTCACTGACTTGTGCCATGAACTGATCGTCCCAGAACGATCCAAAATCGGCCTAGATGATCCACCCAGAAATCAGCCATTTCTGATCGTTCTGGACGATCTCAACATCGTCCCGAACGATCCCAGAAGGAAATCAAAGAAACGAGCTATGAGCTCTCACAATCTCTCCACCTTAGAAAAATATCGTCCCGACATTTCCCTAAAGGTCCGAAGCAAATCGCGATAAAACAAATCCAATCAAATTTGAATCAAAATCAAAACTCGGCGAAAATCATACAAATCACACAATTCGGTCAATCACAATCACATGTCACTATGCATGATCATATGTCAATCAATCAATTAGTCAAATCGTCTTACCAGTAGAACTTTCTGGTCGTTGTTGATCTTCATAATGATGTAGACTGTAGATACGTGGCACCACTGGAGGAAGTGCAGGAGGTCGTGGCGCAACAGTCTCCCTCTGACTATTTCTGACGGCTCTATCAGTCATCCGGTTCCCTGATCTCTCACTGTAGGTTCTCGAGCCAATTGTCCTCTGCTGTCCTGTACCAGAATCAGTTCTTCCACCCAATCCTTTCTGAGGGCAATTTGCTACTCTATGCCCTTGCTGTCCACAGTGAAAGCACTGTCCCGTCAATAAGTAGCACCGACCTGCATGTCGTCGACCACAATGAATGCACTCGCTGGAACCAGAAGATACTACTGATGCAGATCCCGATGCAGATCCCCTTGAATCACCATATTTGCTTCTCTTCTCTCTATCTCTTTCTCTACCTAATTCCTCTCGTCTGACTTCATCTCTCCTCCTCCTTGTATCATCATATCTCGATACTGGCGTTGTCAAATCAATCTCTATCAGTCTGTCCCGCTCCACCAACTCTGAAAACTCATGGATCCGGAAGGGTACTAGTGGATGTCTCAGCTCTCTATTCAGTCCATGCAGAAATCTATAGCATTTTTCTTCAGCGGTAGGGATCAAATGAGAAGCATACCTCGCAAGTACAGTAAACTCTGCCTCGTACTGTATCACTGTCTTGCGTCCTTGTTCCAATCTCATAAAAGCTTCCTGCATTTGTCGTTGAGCTGACGGAGGTACAAACCACATCCGAAACACTGCAGTAAACTCATCCCAGGTGATCTCAGCATTTGTCTTCCCCTGAAATTTCTCTCTCTGCTGTCCAATCCACCATCTCTCTGCTTCTCCCTCAAATAGAAACACAGCCAATGGTACCTTTCGATTGCCCAGACACTGCATGCTGTCAAAGATCTTTTCTACTCTCATTATCCAATCTTCAGCAGCTTGGGGTCCCACAGCTCCTTTGAACAACGGAGGCTTCGGTTTATGAAACATCTGCAAATGTTTATCAGCTTCTTCTTCTTTACTCCCACTCATCTTGCTCTGTGCATCCCCCATTACCTGTGCTATACTAGTAGCCAACTGCATCATACTCTCTGAATGTACTGGAGCTGCACTGTGTTGCTCGTTTGGTACACTTGATTCTGGATTATCCATTTATCTTTTCACCTGCACAGTTAAGAATACATGATACACACATGCAATTATGTATGCAAAATGATGCACTTATAGCTACTCATTCTACCCAACTCTCAATCCAATCCTATAACTCTGGTAACAATTCATTCTTCCAATAACAGTGCTCTGATGCTAACTTGTGACGCCCCAAGATCTAACTTGGAAAAAATTTCAATCAAACCATCAACAAATTTACCAGAGCTATCTATAACATCAATCAAACGGTCTAGCAAAACAAATCTATAACATTTTTTTTTAAAGATCAATATACAGTTCTGTTCATTACAAAAGATCATAAACAATACTCAGGAGCTACACTAGGAACACATAAACTGCAATATATCATATCCTGAGTACAAAAGAATCACTACTATCAAAAAGAACAGAAACCTGGAGATCCTGATCAACCTCAATCACCTGCTCCCTTGCCCTGACCTGAAAATGTTAACCACATATAATGAGCTTCAAAAAGCCCAGCAGGTGACCTAATACCTACAACTGTAATTGAAGCACAATATTGGAAACAATATGCATGTCAATCAGTCGAATCAATAACAATCAATTACACATAATCAGTGAATCAATGCAATGGAAATCAAATCAATAATCAAGGCAGCGGTAGAAGAATCAATAAACAGTAGAACAGCGATCAGTCAAATCAATCGTATCAAATCGACTCAAATCAATACAATGATATCTGGTCTATCAAATCAATCGGTAGGAGATCATAAATCAATACAATACGGTCCAGTCTATACTAGCAATGAATCAAATGCAGCAGCAATAGTATCAATATCCGTATGCTATAACAGTAGCAATGCACAGTGACAGAATGACGATATCAATGAAATCGTACGATAACAGTAAATCCATAAATCCATTCAAATCAATAAAGCAGTAAATCCATATGTCAAGGCTGTACACATGCAATACAATAATACTGAATAAGTACAATCACTGGCTATCAATAATTACTGTTGTAGAAATCCATGTTGTTGTTGTAGATATCCATATTGGTTTCAATAAGAGTTATCACTCTGTGCCCGTCGGTTGCCCGTCGGCACAATAAACTCCTTATAACTCCCAATCATTATATTGCTCTGCTCAGATTAAA
>NW_021319457.1:3305-35090 GCF_001605985.2 Dendrobium catenatum
TCTATTGGTGTACTTGCAAAATGAGTAGAAAAAAAAAAGCTTGATATATATTTGGGTGAATGTAATCTTCTAATGGCCTTTGGTTTGGTTATGGATCTAAGCAAAAAGAGTATTGTGATTCAATATGTATGTCCTATGATCTATAGTTGAGAGAAAAGTATTGGGAATCTATTATATGTGTGCAACTCATTGTATGAGTTATATGAGGAGAACGCATTATGCATTGAGCACAAAATCAAATATGTGGGTTGAACCTTTTGCAGGAGAATAGGTGGGACTATTGATTCAAATAGTGCAAGTAGTAGCATTAGAATTATTCAAACTAGTGGGATAAATAAATATATTGAGTAGCATGAGTTTACTTCAAATATTATAAAAAAAATGCAAAATCTTACTTAATCTTACTTGAATCATTATCTTGAGGATCATCTAAATATTTATCCGGAAGGTCAAGGCTTCTATGTTATTTTATGGTTGAAGAGCAATTTAAACGGGTATCGTGTCTTATCTAGAATAATTGCGGACATACTCTCCATACTAATGAGCATAGTAACTTCTGAGTCAACATTTAGTGTAAGAGAAAGAGTTTTTGACACAATATTTCAAATTGGGCATGAAAATTGTGCAATCCCTAATTTATAGATGCTATTTAATTTGTTCTCATTATGGTCTGAAGGAAAGGATCTAAGTAAATGTTAATTACATATAATTTCTTTCTTTATTACATATTGTTTTGCGATTTTTTTTCTTAGGAAGAAGAAGAAGATATAGAGGTGGAAATATATGCACCTATATCATGAAGGGTAAGCACTTGTACATTTCTATCGTATAGAAGCTTCCATTAGCAACTTTTTATTGTGCTCTTTCCTTGTCTTTGTATTTTCATGGTCTTTAACTCTATTGATCTTCAATATTGCTTATAACCCAATGAGAATAAGTAGTTCATTATTTTGATTGAAGTTGTAGGTGCATTACTGTTAGTTTAATATTAAATAGTGAAGATTTAAACTTAAAGAGATTTGACACTTTGTATAATAATGCTACTCCTTATTTTTAACTCAGCATATTCTCAAGCTTAATACCATCATCATTGTTTGATTATCATCGCATGGTCATCATCACTAGACTGCCTTCATCCAATCACCTCTACCTATTATTTCTGACTATCATCGCTCAACTACCTTCTCCACACAAGTGTAACATATATATCATCACTCAATCAATGTAATTAAGGTCCCCACTTTCCACTATTTCTCTAGTCTTAACTACTATATTTATATAATATCTATATTTTGTTACACCATATTCTTCAATTAATTGGAAGAACGGTCTTTTATAATCTCAATCACTAGATTAGATTATTTTATCTAGGTTATTTTCTAGGATTTTTTTTTCTTTTTTTAATTTTTAACAAATTATATTTTTCTATTTTACTTTTGTGTTAGATCCATGTGCAAAATGAAGATATCAAACTTTTTCTTTCCACCACCATGAATATTTTAGCATGCAATAATTTGATGTCAAATAATGGAAGCATTCTCAACATTCTATAAGAATACGTCCAATAGCTTATAAGCATAATGCCCATAATAATAGACCTTGCTCTATTTCTTATCAATATAGTGACAAATTCCTCAATCAAGGGAGATATAATGCCGTTGGTGGAGATCATCCATGCCTAATTTTAAAGGATGTCTTTGCGAGATGGATGGATAATAAGATTAAATTCTTCAATTCTTATAAAAAATAGACTCAATAACAAGTCCATCATAATATAATGAAATTTTCCACCCTCATGATAAGCAATATAATAAGGATGAAGGGCTCCTTCACCATCTTGTTAAAGTTTCTCTGCCATAGTCAAATCTATATCTTCATTATATTGCTAGTCAAATCATCCTTCATGTATTATCTTATTAGATTATAATCCCTTGACAAATAATAGACTTGATCCAAGCTCGACTCAATCTCACCCCAAATGATATCCTATGAGATGAGTTATGAGGCCTTATTCAGGAAGACAACTTACTCTTCATCACAATTTTTAAAAAATTTCACCTTTAATTAAGAAAATTCCTAGCATTCCATCCCAAAGAGGCTCAAGTTATCTTTAATTTACGCCTTTGACAAGTCTTCCCTATGATTCAAAAGAGTCAAACCCATATTCAATTCTACTCAATTTCTAGTAGAATTGTATAAAACTTCATCAATCTTATCATGCTTTCATCAAATAGTTTGTCATAAATCAAATGTTTATTAAGGATGCCTATCATCTTACTTGAATTAACCAATGTAGGGAATAAACCTTTAAAGGGTAATTTTTTATATTCTATATGAAGACTCTTCAAATTCTAGAAGTGGATAAATAGTTGCAATGAGATATTTTTCTTAGATGTCTTAATTCTTGACCTTTTTACTCTTTACCATAATAGAGTCAATACATTCATACATTAATTTTATATATCGAGTAGAAGAAAAAAAAAACTACAAATAATACTATTATCAATGTCATAAGAAATTTGAACAATCATTGAGTAAATGTGAGAATTTTTTATAACAATTTGATCAGTCTCTCCAACATAAAAATAGGAGCATCAAAATAATAAAGGTCTTTTTCCACCAAATTTACATGAGTCGTCTAACTACACCCCATTAAATATATCTTAGAACTAATATTTTAGTAGATATAGAGAAATTAGAACATCTTAAGTGGTCAAAACTACGAAAAGACCTCAAATAATATCAATTAGTCTATATATTATTACTTTCACCATTCAAGAGGTCATTCACTTGAAAATATTTTTAGTGAAGGAAAAGACTGAATGTTTCATTCGTCAATAGTTCTTGGGTTGTTATTTATAAAAGCAACCTTCAACATCAGTCTCACAAAAAATAAGATCAAATGAATTATGGGAAGAAAATCATCAGAATGTTCAATACTATTATAAGAATATCATCACAACCTATCTATCTTCATATGCAAAAAACTATGACGCAAAAATTTAATTATTTTATAGTTCTAACTTTGAAGAAATAAAGTAACCACATCAAGATTCTCTATTCATCTCATTTAAGATGAAATTATCTAATTTCAAAACTACAAAGATTTTGATTTAAATAGATAATTTGGTAGATATTCTATCCATGATTGTCTTAACAAATCTTTGACTAACCATCATTAAGTTCTAACCTTATCCTCATGTCATTCATGATTTTAGATAATACACTACAAATATTTTTGGCACAACTACTCTTCCATCCACCTTAAGGAAACCACATTTAATATTAAGTATTATAATCAAATTTATGATAAATGATTCTAGTTCAAACTATGATGCAATACTTTATAACTCAAACTTTATTATATATTGTTATGGGTGATGCATCAATCTTAGATTTGAAGATCAAGTTTCCAACACTTTGGGGTATTGAAGAAATAAAGAGAGATTAATTATTAACTCCCTTATGCTCTCATCTAATTTTTATCTCACTAAGATACAGCCTCAACCATATGAAGATAATTAAAATTTTACCTTTTTCAAGAAAGCTTCTATTTAAATTATCATGTATCTCTTATTAGATATAAATAGATATTTTTAATAAATAATATTGTATCTTAGATTTTCAACTAAAAAGACATGAGGATAAGTAGTACACATGGTTTTCACTCTAGACCCTTGGAAGACACGCTTATAAGGGAATTAAGAATAAAATAAACTTTAATAATTAAACAAATAAAAGCCTAGGTGATGCTCAATAAAAAAACATGAATTTTTTTTTTTATAATGACCCATGTGAGTTAAGAAAGGTATCCAGAAGGAACCCTTCAGATATCTTGTATGGTGGAGAGATCGACTAGAGATCAGAGTTACATGAGATGTATTGTAAGGTGGAGAGATAGATTAGATAGAGAATAGACATATTGGAGAGAGGAACTTCAAAGAATCAATCTATATATGATTGCTTAAACAATGTCTTTGACTTAAATAAGTGTGGTTTGAAATTTTTAATTTTCTTTGGGAAAGTTTAATTTCTAGAATTTTTAATTTTGAAATAGAACACAACATTAGGAATAATATATCGCCTTGGGAGGTGAATATATTGTTCCCTAATGGGTTAAAATTATAAAACTTTGAATTCATCATGATTATTATAGTCAAACTCAGGAAAGAAAAACATGTGACCCGAGAGAGTCAAAATGAAATTTGATCGAGTGTTTGACTATAATGATTTGGATATGAGATCACTAATTTTATAATCAAAGTAATGATAGTAAAGAAATATATCTTCCCTAGGAAAGAAGATATTGTTTATTATTGAATATTTGAACATGACAATAACGATTGCCATTTTTTTATATTTCCCAAAGAGAATTAATTGAGGTTTTAAAATTTGATTTTTGAAAATTGATCTGGGTTTCTAAATCTCCTACCAGCACAAGCCCTTATAATTAATTATATTATAAGAAATTGGAGTTTCCTATAAATACTCTTGATTAAAATAGTGGTATGAATTTTATTTAAGAATTCAAAACTTGATGTCAAAGGAGGTAAGGGTTTAGAATTTTCAAATGGGATTGGATCAAAGTTGAACACTTATTTTGGGAGTCAAAAAAAGAAAATGTAAGAGGTATTTTGAGATTCTAAATTACTTCAGAAACACCACAGTCTATCCTAAATGTTGGGCTTGAATTTGATTGAATGGGATTTAAGTTTGATTGGTCAATTTTATTAGAAAGTTGGGATTCAATTCCCAGAGATTGAGGTATTATAGCTTGAGCTTGCCTTATAACCTGAGTCTAAATTAGATACTAAAAATTAGTGACTCAAACCTAGTTAATGCAATACAGGATCTGGACTTACCCCAGCCTAGAATGGGGAGCTAGCTAAACCACCTAGGCGCTTTAAAATCATTAGTCTAGACTTTTATGCAGGAAAGGTAGACATGTTAATTAGATTGAGTTTAAGGAATTGGGGCTGACATCTTGAGCAGATTCCTAATTGGCCCCTTTTACTTAAGTTGGATATTTAATGTCTAAGTAAATGCAATTAAAGATTTAGGCACTTTTAAATTTATGTTAAAAGTTCATTAGATATGTTAAGCCCTTATGAACTAGCTCAAAGCTAACCAAGAGGGGGGTGAATTTGTATTTTAAAAATTTCTCAATAAAAAATACAATCTTAAACTTAACCAAAATTTATCACAAGAAAATCGAAGTGCAAAAATTAAATACGAAAAAATAGTAAGAAGGAACACAGAGGTTTATATTGGTTCGGACAACTTGACCTACGTCCACTCCCCGGAGCCTCTTCTCTGGGTATTGCACTAAACTCAATGAGCTCCCACAGTAAAGGAAAAAATCCTGTATAAACCTCCTTTCCACCAACATCAGTGAGAGGCAGAGATCCCAATTTCTTTTGCTTCATCTTGAAGTAGGCAAAGATCCCGACTCATTTTGCTTCCTCCTAAACCAGGTATAGAATCTTGATCAATTGCTGAAGTAGACCTCTCTCGAACCACCAAGGAATAAGGGATGTCGACCAGAGAAGATGACTCAATCCTTTCTTGGAGCAACCTTTATGAAAACCCTCATAAACTCCCCCTCACAATATCCTCTCTCTCTCTCTCTCTCTCTCTCTCTCTCTCTCTCTCTTACTCTCCCTCTCCTTTTGGCTCTCTCAGGTCAAGACAACAGCAAAGGATACATTTTTGGGTAAAACAATAAGACTTGTATAGAAGAGCTTTAGATTTGCTCTTAATTAAATTAAACTGACATTATCGTTCAGGACAATATTCATATCATCCTGTATGATTAGTTCAAATAATTGAGTATATTTAAAAACATCACCCTGAATATATATCTATATGATGGAAAAGTAAACTAATCTTTCTAGATGATTTTACGATTGTCCCGGATGATTAGTTCAAAATGACAAATATCATCCAATATATCGCCCTGATTCCATGTATGTATGATAGAAAAATAACTGATTGTCCAGGACGATTTGGGATCATCATGGATAATTAGTGCAAAAATAATACATATCGTCCAGAACATCATTCTAGTCATTCAAGAAGAAACTAAGGCTTATTTAACATATCATCCTAGTCGATCATGTGATCATCCAGGATAATAAGATCGTACAATCAATACTTAATTGCTTTCCTTAATTACCATACTAATTTAGGCATAATTACACTTCATCATCCAGGATGATATCCTAGATATGTGTCCTATAATAAAATATGCCTAAACAGAACTGGCAACTAATTTTTTCTAATTTGAGCTTATCATCTCGGACGATGTTAATATCGTCCCAAACAATGCTAATATTGTCTAGAATGATTTGCTTAATTGCGACTGTCTTAATTATGATGCCCTAATTAGGATTTCTATTTTTAATTGATCATGCAGGATGATGGATGATTTGGAATCATCCTGGATGATGTGATAAAAAATAAAAAACTCTAAAAAATAGATAGAATTTTTTCTCATAGTGTGTGTGTACAAGGTTACTTAGTATCATGACCCACATTGATAAAATTGACTCAAGAAAAGGTAAAAGATACTTGACATATATTACAAATTAAATCAATCATAATCTATTCAATCTTAAGTTGATTTGAATTACAATTTAATCTTATGGACCTGAAATGTTAGTAGGCAAGACAGTCGTAGAAAAAATAGAAGTGTCAGAACAATTTGTTATCATCAAAATTATAATTCCTGAATCCATATTTGTAACAATCTCCCCCTTTTTGATGATGACAAAATATCAAAACTAACTTAAACACGAACATAAGTAAAATAGTACGACAAATCAACTCAAACACTACCCACTACTCCAATTTTTGACATGATAACAAGGAGGAAACTAGAAAAGAAAAGCAAAATAGAAGACAATAAAAATGAAAAAGATAAGAAGAACAAAAGCAAATTTTTTTTTAATCTAAACATGAATATTATAAATTTTTCATGTGATTGAATTAAAAATTTGTAAAAATCAATGAGTTAACACCATCAAAATCTAAAAAATGGTAGCATAGTCAATCCTATTAGCCCTAGCTCGGACTTCTCTCAGGGAAAATCACCTTTTGAAAATAAAGATCTAACTCAGAAAAACTAATTGGATAAGAAAGAGAGATCCATTCAAAACTTGGTTCCATAAAAACATCTTATAGAATAATATCAAAATAATTACTCATAATCACGAAATTTGAAATCAAGCCTTTAAAAATATCAAGTGATACATGAATTCTTCTAATATTTAAAGATTTGAAAGAGAAGGAAGCTTACCTTTTATGGTCTTATTTTATGCCTCTTATCAATTGATTAGCGCACTTTGTGTATCTTTTAATTTTTGATACACTTTGTGTATCTTTCATTTTTTTAGCGGTCATTACGCATCTTTTCAATTTTTCTTCTTTTACGGCTCATTTTATGCCCTTGACATTTTTTGCAAGCTAGATTCCTTTTGAAACTCTTAAATATTCTCAGTTATGAGTATATCTTTCAGATATTAGAGAAGAAAAACTCACTCTCTAATATAAGGAAGAATAAATCATAAAACATAATCAAATTCATATGATAAATATAACAACAAGATTATCAAAGTTTGAAAGTAATATAAAGATTTTGTATATTATATATATAAGATAGATTATTGTAGCAAGAAAGAAAAGATCTCAATTGCAAAGTCCAGTTGTTAATTTAAGATTGACTTTTGTTAAGAAAATACAATTGCACTGTTAAAAGAGGTTAGAGGAAGGGAAATAATCAATAGTTTCCCCCTTTAACTAATTTAGAGATGTCAAATAATGATTATAAATTTTCAAAAATAAAATTAAGGAATAAAATATCATTTCAGTAGTAATAACAAAGAAAAAAAAACTAAAATATCAAAAATAAAAAATACAAAAAATAATATCCAGTAAAAAGAAACCAACAAAAGAGTAGAAAAATAACAATAAAGCATAAAATTTAGAATTCAGTAAACTTCAAGTTCATGCACTTATGTCAATCACACCAAATCTGGTCTTTAAGATGCTGAAGGAGTCAAAAGACAGTGGTTTAGTAAAGATGTCAGCCAGTTGATTCTCAATTGGAACATGGTGTAACTAAATGTCTCCTTTGATCACATGGTCTCTAATAAAGTGATGTCTTATGCCAATATGTTTGATTCTTGAATATTGGATAAAATTTTTAAAGATGCATATGACACTAGTGTTGTCACAAGGAATTGAAATTATGCCTACACATAATCCTAAATTTAGAATTTGTTACTTCAGCCAAAGGACTTGAGCCACACAACTTCATAAGGTAATGTACTCACCTTCAGTAGTGGAAAGTGCAACAGAGTTTTCTTTTCTACTAGATTAGGAGACTAAATACTGTCCTATAAATTAACAAGTCTCAAAAGTGTTTTTTTTATCCACCCTACATCCTACAAAATCAGAATCATAATACCCAAAAATCTCAAAAGAAGTGTTGTGCCTCGGATACAAGATTCCTAAGTTTTGGTTTCATAAGAGATATCTAAAAATTCTCTTAACTGCAATTAGGTGGGATTCTTTAGGATTATCTTGAAATCTAACACAGAAACAAATACTGAATATTATATAAGGCCTGCTAGTAGTCAGGTAAAGTAAAGATCCAATCATCCCTATATACTTTTTTTAATCAACAGATTTTCCATTTGGGTCCTTATCCAACTGAACACTGGAGGTCATGGGAGTGGTTATTGGCTTGGCTTTATCCATTTCATATTTTTTCAAGATATCCTTTATGTACTTTGATTGACTTAAAAAGATTCCATCATCATATTGTCTTATGCTAAACCTCAAAAAGTAGGACAACTCTTTCATCATACTCATCTTTAACACCTTACTCATTATTTTAGAAAATTCATCGCATAGTCTTTTATTAGAAGATCCAAAAAGTATATCATCAATATAAATTTAAATATTAAGTAACTCATCTCTTACTTTTCTCAAAAAAAGGGTGGTGTTAATGCTGTTGAGTCTAGTAATTAGGTTGTTAAGCCTAAGTGAGTGTCCCAAGGCTACCAAAAATGTAATGCATGCAAATAGCAACTATCTTAACAAATGCTCCCCTTAACAAACTCCCTCTCTAGTAAGAATGGGCTAAGCCTCTCATACCAAGCTCTAGGTCCCTATTTTAATCCATATAAGGCCTTTTCTAATTTAAAATCATGATCTAAAAATTGGGAACTCTCAAAACTTGAGGGTTGCTCCACAAACATATACTTTTTTATTATCCCATTTAAAAAGACATCGTTAACGTCCATTTGAAAAAGCTTAAATCCCTTATAATAGACAAAGACTAGTAGCACTCTAATGTCTTCCAATCTAGCTACAGGGGAAAATGTCTCGTTAAAATTAATCCCTTATATTTGGTTGTACCCTTTAGCCACCAATCTAACCTTATTCCTAACCACCACACCAGAATCATTCATCTTATTCTAAAAGACTCATTTGGTTCCAACTATACTTTGTCCATTTGGTCTTTCTACAAGCTCCTAAATATCATTCCTAATAAATTAATTTAATTCTTCTTGTATGGCTAAGATCCAAAATTCATCAGATAGAACTTAATTGATGTTGGTGGGTTTAATCATTGAGATAAAGGAAGAGTGGTTCACTTTCTTCCTAAGTCCATACCTAATTCTAACACTTTTAGAAGGGTCTCTTAATTTCTTTAGGATGACTTGAAGAATATTTTCAATCTTTAGGCAAGGTGTGTGTAGGTTCTATCTTTTCCTCCATATTTATATTTTTTACTCCTTGGGTAATCTCACCTACTCCTTCAATATTTTAGGGGTCTACCCTCTTCTCCAAATTTTTAACTCCTTGGATAATCTCTCCAACATCATCTTCATCCTCAACTCTAAACTTTTTAGGATCTGGATGATTTTTCCTTAGAAAGCTTTTGAATTGCCTAGTGATTAAGGCAACATGATCGCTTTTAGACCTGAAAGAATTTGTATCTGTATCGTTATCTTTCTGCGCCATAATTTTCTTCTTCTTTTTCTCACCTACATCAAGTATCTTTGGTTCACCCCTTGCTCCTAAGCAATGAGTGATCCAAGTAAGTTATCAACAGAATAAGTATTCAACTCCTTAGATTCAATAATTGCAGAAATATTTTCATCAAAGGAAGAAGGAATGCATCTCAAAATTTTATTCATTTTTTTATAGTTAGTTAGCTCTCTTCCTAAAGCATAAATGAGGTGATAATTTGAGTTAACCTATTATACATTTTAGAAATCGATTCAGAAGGTTTTATATGAAAATGTTTGTAGTAATGTAGAAAGATATTCAACCTAAATTGCTTAACTTTATTTATTCCTTCATAAGTAATACACAATATATCCAAAATTTCTTTACTAGTAGCATAAGTTGAAACACACATATAATCTTCTAATTTAAAAGCACATAAAAAATAGTTTAAATATTTTACATTAAATTGTACTAAATCCCTATCGTCAAAAGTCCATTTAGTAAAAGGAAGTTTAGTTTTAATGTCATTAATTTCATGTGACAGAGGTAAATAAACTTTTTTAACAAGCATCCACATACACTAGTTAATCCATTATAAAAATGTAGACATGTGAGTTTTCTAAAAATAAAAAGGAATATAATCAAACAAAGGTGGTCGGGTAATAGAATACCCTTCCGCGGTATTACGATTACCAAAGTTAGCCATGGATCAAAATTCAAAAGTTTTCAAAAACTCAATTTTATGAATCCCGCTCTAATACCACTTGAAAGTTTGTTAGGGATGTTAAGCCCTTGTGAACTAACCCAAAGCAAACAAAGAGGGGGGTGAATTGGTTTTTAAAATTTCTCAATCAAAAACATAATCTTAAATCAAACCAAAATTCACCACAAGAAAATTGAAATAAAGAAATTATATGGAAAAATAGTAAGAAGGAACACAGAGATTTATAGTGGTCAACTTGACATACGTCCACTTTTTGGAGCCTCTCATATGGGTATTGCACTAAATTTAATGACTCTCCTTTTTCTCCCACAGCAAAATGGAGAAGCCTGAACAAGCCTCCTTTATACCGACACCGTTGAGGCAGAGAACCCAACTCATTTTTCTTCCTCTTGAAGCATGTAGAGAACCTGACTTCTTTCGCTTCCTCCTAAAACAGGCATAAAACCTCAATCAATTGCTGAAGTAGACCTCTCTCGAACCACCAAGGAATAAGGGACAACGATTGGAGAAGATGACTCATATCCTTGCTTGGAGCAACCATTGTGAAACCCCTCATAAACTCTCCCTCATAAGATCCTCTCTCTCTCTCTCTCTCTCTCTCTCTCACTCTCTCTTACTCTCCCTCTCCTCTTGGCCCTCTCAGGTCAAGATAATAATAAAGGATACACTCTTGGATAAAATAAGAGGTCTTATATAGCAGAGCTTCAGATTTGCTCTTAGTCGCAACAAATCGACATTATCGTCTTGTATGATTAGTTTAATTCATTAAGTATCATCAAGAACATCGCCCTGAAAGTATGTCTGGGCGATGAAAAAGTAAATTAATCATCCCATATGATTTTATGATTGTCCCATATAATTAGTTCTAAATGACAAATATCGTCCAACACATCGCTTTGATTGCATGTCTAGATGATGAAAAAATAACTGATCATCCAAGATAATTTCGGATCATCATTGATGATTAATGCAAAAATAATACACATCATCTAGAACATCGTTATGGTCATCCAGGAAGAAACTAAGGTTTGTTTAATTGATCGTCTCGGACAATCCTGCGATCGTCCAGGATGATATAATAGTGCAATCAAATCTTAATTTCTTTCCTTAATTACCACATTAATTTAGGCATAATTACACTGCATCGTCCAGAATGATGTCCAAAAATAAAATATGCCTAAATAGATCTGGCAGCTGATTCTTTCTGATTTGAGTCTATTGTTCCAAACGATGCTAATATCGTCCAAGATGATTTGCTTAATTCCGACTTCCTTAACTAGGATGCCCTAATTAGGGTTTTTATTTTTAATTGATCATCCAGGAAGATTTGGGGTCTCCCTGAATGAGGTGATTAAAAACAAAAAACTCTAAAAAAAATAAATAGAATTTCTCCCTCGAGTGTGTGTGTGCAAGGTTACCTAGCATCATGACCCACATCGATATAATTGACTCAAGAAAATGTAAAAAACACTTGACGTACATTACAAACTAACTAAATCCTAATCTACCTAATATTAAGCTAGTTTGATTTGCAATTTGATCTTGTGGAACTAAAATGTTAGTATGCAAGATAGTCATAGAAAAAATAGAAGTTTTAGAACATTTTGTTATCATTAAAATTATAATTCTTGAATTCAAATTCACAACATGTATTTAATGTAATGCATGCTAATTGACTCGATTAAATGCTTAAATTTAAATGGAGCAATTTTACATAAGGCTTAAAAATAGATTTTTTTTCCTAAAAGAATACACACATTTTCTTTGATAGATCTGCACCCTCATAGACTGAGTGATCTGCCAAAATCCATAAGTGGAGAGGTTCCTAATAAAGGAAACAAAATTCATCAATATGCTATGAGAACTCCCAGCGATCTTGAGCTTACTTCTTAAATTCATTAGAGTTGTTATGTTATCTTAAAAAAAATTTATTTTGTTTAAGTAGAAATAGATTTAAGCATGGCCTTATGAGCCTCCGATCGGATTCTAGGCTAAAACAAAATTGACATGCATGATCGTCAAAAAACTACCAAAAGCATATAATCCTACATCACAATAAATATCAAATAATCAACATTAATAAACAAATTAATTTAAATTTAATGTCCATAGGCAAATGTCATTTTAATACTATAACCCAGAATAGTAGAAAAGTAAAGTGGTCGGGCACCACTGACAACAACTCGGATTCAACTCTTAAGACTCAAGTGGCTTTGAGAATTAGGATTCTTCTCATTCTCCATTTTTTCATCCTTCTGCAGGCTCCTTGGATCCATCTGATATAGATATCAAAGCAAAAAGAAACTCCCTCTTGAAAGGGGTGTTATCTTTCCTCTTTGGATATTTTAAGATCATCATAATTTGGATCTCAAAATGGAGAGGGACTCTCCCCTAACGGATGTCCCTTCCTCTTTGGATTTCAAATTGGATGTTTAAATCCCATCTCAAATTGTCACTTTGACATTTATAACTCATTTGAAATTAAATTGCATTTGAATGAAAAGTAAAATCTAGACTCAACAACCTGTATGGTTATCCTAAAAAGTTATAATCAAATCATCTATAGTAGTTAATATTAATCAAAATTTTAAATACACAAATCACAGCCACATTTTAAAAGTTTATTAGGTTTGTTAAGCCCTTATGAACAAGCCCAATGTTAACCAAGAAAGGGGTGAATTGGTACTTTTAAAAAAAATTAATCAAACAAAAAAATCTTTTGAAAACCTTTTTGAATCTTTTAAAACAAACAAGATCAACCCTTGGTAAGGAAGTGATTAACAAAATAAATTAGTGATTTTAACCATATAATCAACCATAGGAAATTAAAGTGCAAAAAATAAAGTGCAGGAATAAAAAAAGAATGAACACACCATATTTTTATAGTGGTTCAGTCAACATAACCTATGTCCACTCCCTGGAGCTTTCCCTCTATGTATTACTCTAAGACTATAATGTCTCTCTTTTTACTCTCACAACAAATGGAGAAGCCATTACAAAATCCTTTTCACCGACCCCAATGAGGTAGAGAACCTATACTCATTTTACTTCCTCTTAAAGCAGGCAGAGAACCCAAACTCTTTTTATTTCCTCCTTAAATAGGTAGAGAACCTTGATATTGTGCTGATGAAGACCTCCCTAGAGCCACCAAGGATCCAAGGATGACGATTGGAGAAGATGATTTAAATCCTTGCTAAGAGTAACCTTTATGAACACCTCACAAACTCTCCCTCCCAAGATTCTCTCTCTCCCAAGCTTTCCTTCTCCTTCTCTGAGCTCTCTCAGGTCATGACAACAACAAAAGATATTTCTATCCACAAATAAGAGAGCTTAAATAGAAGACCTTAAAAAATGCCCTAATTTTTAACATGCCATCAAAGATCGTCAAGGATGATCGACAGATCGTCCTGTATGATTAGTTTAAATTAGCCCTTCTAGCTTGAACGATCTAGGTTTCCTATACAATTAGAACATAATGTTTGTTCTGATCATCCAGGGTGATATGGACATCTTTTTATATGATTAGTTCAAAATCATACACAATTGTCCAACAGATAGTTTGGGACCTCAAAGATATAAATTAGGATGAATATAACTGGTCGTCCAGGATGATGTGGAGATTGTCCTGTATGATTAGTTCAAAAATAGACTTTATCATCTAGCAGACAGTTTGGTACATCCATAAGATTTAGGAGAAAACTAAGGTTTTTCTTACAAATCGTCTCGTACGATTCTATGATTGTTCTTGCTGATATGATCGATCAATCTAACCTTAATTACTCTCCTAATCATCATATCATTTTAGGCATGAATAACCTTGATTAGTCCAAAATATTATAGTTTTAAAATCTTGCCTAAATGACTTTGGCGGTTGGTTTTGTAATTTAAGTATATCGTCCAGGATTATGGGACTATCATCCAGGATGATTTTCTTAATCATGTTTACATGACCCAGATGCCCTATTAGGGTATTTGTTTTTAACTGATTGTATAGAATGATTTCAAATCATCATGTATGATATTATCAAAAATAGAAAACCTCTAACTCACCAAATCTCTCTCTAAGTGTGTGTGTGCAAGGTTACTTAGCTTTAGGATCCATCAAAGTATATTTGACTCAAGAAAAAACAAAAGATGCATTCAAACAGAAATTATAGACTGACTCAGTCCTAGTCTATTTGATCTTGAGCTGATTGATGTTCCAAGTGAACTTGTTGACCTAAAAGGTAAGTGAGCTAGGAAAATAAAATAGCTATGCAAGTATAGTAGTAGTCGAGAAATAAAAGGTTTGTTATCATCAAAATCATAGTACTTGGGTCCAAATTTGTAGCAATCTCTCTCTTTTTAATGATGGCAAATATTATTGTTAGAATATTTCAAATCATATTTTTTAATTTAAAAATAAAGACATAACAAAAAATAGGAATAGAAATAAAGCAAGATAAATTACACTAAAATAAGTCAAACATTCACTAACAAAAATATAAGCAACTACTCCCCTTTTTAACTTCACAAAAAGGAGGAAAAATATAAAATAGAACAACGTGCATAAAAGAACATTAGTACAAGCATCTAACAAAAACACTAAGGAATCTACATGTATGAAGGGCCCTGATCAGGTGAAGGAGCTGGTGGTGGTGGCTGAAAGAGACTATGAATGAAAACAAACTGCTCCCCAAACCAGGTCATATCATGGTCATGTTGTTGTTGTTGTTAGGATACATAGGCATTAAAATGATCAATATGTGTTGTATGTTGATGCTCCTATGCAAATATGTAGGAGTTAAACCTGGCCTCCCATTGGTCAAACCTCTCCACCATTTGATCCAACTATGATTGTTGGCAGATAGAAAGAGGTTTATGAATAGCTTCTTCCTCTGCTCCCTCAACATCCTCATGCTCCAAATAGAGATGAGTACTGTGAAGGATGGGGAAGGAGCTATTGGTGTAGAAGGTAGGTTGATAGTTTGGTGGGGTAGGATATTGAAGGTTGAACTTAGTTTCAAAAACATAAGTAATAATGTGTTCTAGGTCCATATTTGGTTTCCTCTTATATCCAGGATTCCTAATACAAGTCAAGTGTTCAATGTATTGAAAAAGAAGATCAATAGCATTGAAATCCCTACGAGTTATGATATAATATGTGGCATGGGATAGTATATAAGTAAAGTGAATATGGACACCAGCTTTTGGAATTACAAAAGTTTGGAGGACATGTTGGATGGTCATAGCATCTTTGACTAATGAACTAGAGGAATCATTATGGAAAGTGTCATTAGTGTGTCTTAAATACTAATTGACAGGGCTCTAGTTCAAATCAAGATCTAAAGCTAAGACATGAAGCTTGTCGCTAGAGGTGGAAAGTTGAAGAATTTCTTGAGTCCTCATAAGTGATTTCTACATGCCTTTTGTTGACATAAGATTAAAGTACATTGTAAGCAAAGTTAAGTCAAAGACTGGCAAAGAATTCATATAGAATTTCGGAGTGGAATGGGAATGAGAGGGTCAAAATGAAAGTAAGGGCAGTATGGGCAAAAAGATCTAACACCGGATAAGTCAATGTGCGGGGATTGACTATTTTGGAGGATGTAATCCCTATAGTTTTATACCGGAGATAAGTAGCCTGATCTACTACCTCAATGAAGCAAGGGTCTGCAGTTCCCCTCGAGGAGCTTCCAATAAGCATCCTAGAATGTTTGCCACCAGCCATTTTGAGAGCTTGACTGAGTGAGAGAAGGATTTGAAGGGTTTTAAAAGAAAAATTGGAGTGAATAAAATGATTCAAATATGTAGTTTATAAAGGGTCGAGAAAATTGTCCAGGATGATCATGGAATCATCCAGGATGATCAGGAACACTAATGGGGTCCAAAATGATTGGACAAAAAGGAGGTCCTATCACCCAGCATGATCAGACATCATCCAGAATGATTAGATGAAGGCAATCATCCCGAGAAGTTAGCCAGAATGATCTTTGACGATAAAGATCATCCAGGATGATTAAGTGGATCGTCCAGGACGATAGGTGAATTGTCCAGGATGATTGGAAATAATGAATCATACCGACTGAATTTAAAACTTCTAACCATTTTTACCACATGGATCATCCAAGACAGAGGGAATCATCTTGGATAATAATTAATTATTGAGCCAGAATTCAATCATATCATCTAGGACGATGTGGATTATCCAAGATGATCTCAAATAATAGAGTCAAATCAGTCGTTAGATAGATGATGAACAATGAATTAATGATATCATCCAGGACGATAGAATATCATCCAAGATAATGTAAACAAAAAAAATGAAAATTTTGAGGATGGATAGAGTTGATCAGAAGAAGTTCCAAAAATAAGAAAAAATAAGTAAAACATGATAAAAAATAACCAAAAAACGTAATGAAAAGATGATAAAAAAATAAAAAAGTACAAAAAAAAAGATTTTTTTATCAATACTTGAATATGATAAATTTCTCATGTAATTAAATTAAAAATTATTTATAAATGAATTAACATTACTAAAATATAAAAAATAGTAGAATGACAGATCCTGTTAACCCTAGCTTGGACTCCTTACAGAGTAAAAATCTTTTGAAAACAAAAGTCTAACTTAGAAAAAGAAATTAGATAAGAAAGGTGATATGTTCAAAACTTTATTTTAGATAATATTTTATATAATAATTTAACAAAGTAATTAGTCACAATCATGAGTTTCAAAAATCAAGTCTTTAAAGATATCAAGTGATACATGAATTCTTCTAAGATTTAAAGGTTTGAAAAAGAAGGAAGCTTGATTTCTTGTTGGCACATTTTATGCCTCTTATCAATTATTTGGTGCACTTTATGCACCTTTTTATTTTTGATATATTTTATGTATCTTTCAATTATTTGGAAATTATTTGAGCATTTTTTTAGTTTCAAAGGCCAATGGTTTTGTAAAAATGTCAGCCTGTTGGTTTTGAGTTACTATATATTGTAGCTCAATATCTCCTTTAGTAACATGGTCCCTAATAAAGCGATGCCTTATGTCAATCTCTTTGGTTCTTGAATGTTGGATAGGATTTTTAGAAATATAGATGACACTAGTATTATTATATAAAATTGACATTGTGGATACATGTAATCCTAAATCTAGAATATGTTGATTTAACCAAAGGAACTTGGACCACATAACCTCCCAAGGCTATATATTCAGCTTCAACAGTGGAAAGTATAACTGAGTTTAATTTTTCACTGGACCAGGAAACTATGGATTTCCCTATGAATTGACACATTCTAGAGGTACTCTTTCTATCCACTCTATACCCAACAAAGTATGAATTAGATATTCTTATAATCCCAAAAGAAGTGTTATGCCTTAGATATCAAATTCTTAAGTTTTGGGTTCCTAAGAGATATTTAAGGATTCTCTTAACTGCAACTGGTGGGACTCCTTTGGATGAGCTTGAAATCTAGCATAAAGGCACATACTAAATATTATATTAGGTCTGCTAGCTATCAATTAAAGGAGCAATCCAATTATTCCTCTATATTTCTTTTGATAAATTGAATTTTAATTTAAGTATTTATCTAATTAAACATTAGAGCTCATGGGAGTGTTTATTGGCTTGGTTATATTTATTTCACACTTCTTCAAGATGTCATTAATAAATTTTGATTTATTAGGAAAAGTTTTATCATCCTTTTTTCTTATGCTAAGCCCCAAAAAATAAGATAATTCTCCCATCATACTCATCTCAAATTTCTTGCTCATTATTTTACAAAAATCATCACATAAATTTTTATCAAAAAATTTAAAAAGTATATCATCAATATATATATAAATGGATAATGGTAATTCATCTCCTACTCTTCTCAGAAGAAGGGTGGTGTCTACACTACCTTTAACAAACTCTCTCTCTACTAAGAATGTGCTAAACCTCTCATACCATATCCTAGGTGTCTATTTTAATCTGTATAAAGCCTTTTTTAATTTAAAAACATGATTTAAAAATTAAGAATTCTTAAAGCTTAGGGGTTGCTCTACAAACACATCTTCTTTTATTACCCCTTTTTAAAAAGACACTCTTGACATCCATTTGGAAAAGCTTAAATCCCTTATTACAGGAAAAGGCTTGTAGCACTCTAATCGCTTCCAATCTAGCTACAAGGGCAAAATTCTCCTCAAAATCAATCCCTTCAATTTAATTATACCCCTTAGCTACTAATCTTATCTTATTTCTAACCACCACATAGTAATTATTTATTTTATTCTTAAAGACCCATTTGGTTATTACTATACTTTAGTCCTTAGGTCTTTCTACTAGCTTCCAAACATCATTCCTAATAAATTGGTTTAGTTCCTCTTGCATAGCTAGGATCTAAAATTCATTATATAGGGGTTAATTAATGTAGGTGGGTTCAATCATTGAGATGAAGGAAGAGTGGTTAACTTCTTTTCTAAGTTCATGCCTAATTCTAACACTTTTAGAAGGGTCTCGTAAGATTAGTTCTTTAGGATGACTCGAAGAATATCTCTAATCTCTAGGTAAAGTGTTTTGAGGTTCTACTCTTTCCCCCAAATTTATTGTTTCTACTTCTTGGGTAATCTCACCTACCTTATCTTCTTTCTCAACCCTAGACTTCTCAGAATCAGATTCATCAAACACTACATAAGTAGTCTCCTCTACCACTAATATACTCTTATTAAACACTCTATAGGATTTTTCTATATTTGAATAGCCTAAGAACACTCCTTCATTAGATTTTGGGTCAAATTTTCCCAAGATTAATTTCACATTGTTTAGAATGAAAACCTTACAACCAAAGACATGGATATGAGAAAGGTCGCGTGTCCTATCTTTAATGATCTTATAAGGTGTCTTGTTCAGTTTGGATCTAACATTTACCCTTTTCAACACATAACAAGCTATATTAACTATTTATGCCCAAAAGTATTTTGGAAGTGAATACTCAGCAAACATGGCTCTAACAGATTCCACTAAGGTCATGTTCTTCCTTTCAGCTGCCCCATTCTACTGAGGGGTCCTAGGAATTAAAAAGTCATGACAAATCCCTTGCTCCACACAAAAAGTTTCAAATATCTTATTATTAAACTCCCCACCATGGTCACTATGGATGGTCAATATATCATAACACAATTTTTTCTGAATCAAAGTGGAGAATAATTTAAATTTATCGAATGACTCACTTTTATTTGACAAAAATGTAATCCAAGTGAATCTAGAGTAGTCATCGACTATTATAAACCCCAAAGACCTTTTCCCCTAAGCTTGCAATGCAAATTATCCATCTAAAGGACTTTTAAAGATTTAGAGGTGTTAATGTCCTTAATGGAATGGAAAGAGGATTTGACTTATTTCCCTAATTTACAGGCTTCAAACAGGTAGTCCTTAGTGAATTCAAGCTTGGGGATTCCTCTTACTAAGTCTTTTTAAGTTACTTTTCTAAAAATTTTCATGCTAGCATGACATAACCTCCTATGTCACAACCAAAACTCATAAATGATAGTTTTAAAGTAAAATAGACCAGTACATTCAATATTATTTAAATCAAACATTTAGATGTTGTTTATCCTTTTTCCATGCAAAACAATGTTATTGTTTAAGCTTATAATGTAGCTATTTGACAAAAAATTATGTTGAATCCTTTATCACAGAGTTGACTAATATTGAGAAAATTATATTTTTAAGCCATCAATAACTAAAATATTTTCAATCAAAATATTTTTGGAGTTTCCTGGTGGTGTTGTCTTCAAGAGTGACCTAGCCTCCAGCCCTAGCCTCTAGCAAAATGGTATCACATAAGCACCCATTGTCTAGGTATCATATACTCTCATGAGGTCTTGTATAAGATCACACCTATAAAATCATCAAATATTAGATTTAGGAATCCAAACAAGATTGGGTCCCTTCTTATGGCAAGACGAATGTAATGAATGTGTGTTATATTGTGAATCATGCAATTTGGGTCTCCACATCAAATGTGTTATATTGTGAACATTGTGTGTGTGAGTGATATGTCATAACATGCCACATAAAAAATATCTAACACCAGGAAAGGGGTTTACTAATCTACTCGAGTTATAGAGCATCTTCCTGGGTTTTAATGATACATGCTGATATGATAGATTGTGAAACTCAAGTATTATGGGCGATTTTTTATTTTCTTTGAAAGCAGTTAATTGAGCTTCTAAAAACTTATTTACATTTTTAAGAATTAAATTTTCTATTTTCAAAGCATGCTACTTACTATTTAAATCAGTTGCAAGAGTATATAAGTCCTTATATGTAGTTTATAGCTCAACATGTAAACTTTTTAGGGAATCATGCTCATCAGTTAATTCAAAATACATTTTTGTTCAAAGCATCAAATTTATCTAATAATGTCATGTGATAGTTATCAAGTGAAGAATGATCTTTAATCAAAACTTCATGTTCTATTTATAAGTTTAGAAATTCTAGTTTCAGGCTAACATATAATTTTTTCTACTTTCTATAAGATGAATGAATTTTCTTAGAAATATCAAGAAATTGATCGTATTAATTCACATACCTCTTCTTGGTCAGAGTGACCAAGATGATCATCTGTCATCAAATACAAGTTTATTGTCTACTCTTTAGCTTCAATTTTAGAGGAGTCAGATGCAAAATCCACCCAGAAAGCCTTTTATATTCGTTTCTTATCTTTCTTGAACTTAGGCTTTTCTTCACCCTTCTCTTTGCTTAAGTGGGCTTTAAAAATTGGGTAATCAGACTTTAAATGTCCTGGTTTCCTGCATTTAAAACTGATAATATCAAAAGAAACTTTAGAATTCTTATGGTTCTTACCTTTGTTCCATTTCTGATGATGATTTTGCTTTTTCCATAAGAAGCTCTTGAACTTCTTAGTAATTAAACCAACATCATCACTTTTAAAACCAGAAAAATCAGTGTTCGAATCATTAGCCTTTAAGGCTATAATTTTCTCCTTTTTTTCACCTACATTATGCTGTCTTTGGTTCACTCCTTGCTTATAAGCAATTAGTGATACAAGTAAGTAATCGATTGAATAAACATTCAAATCCTTAGACTCAATAATAGTAGTAATTTTGGCATCAAACTAAGAAGGTAAACATCTCAAAATCTTATTAACTTTTTCATAGTTTGTTAGTTCTCTTCCTAAGACATGCAGGGAGGTGACTATTTGTATAAATCTAGTATATATTTTAAAAACTAACTCACTAGGTTTCATACAAAAAAAGTCATAGTTATGAAGTAAAATATTTAACCTAGTTTACTTAACTTCACTTGTGCATTCATAAGTAATACTTAATCTATCTCAGATTTCATTACCAGTTGCACATGTTGACACAAGCAAGTAATCTTCAGATTTCAGTGCAATATATATATATTAGAATTTTCTTGTGGTTTTTAATAATTATTAATTAATTATTCAAATTAATTATTAATTTAGCTTAAAATTTGAATTAAAGTGAAATTAAATATTAACTAATTGGAATTCTAATTTTTCCTTGATTGAGGGTTGAATCATGATTAATTAGAGTCCTTAAGTGAGTTCTTTTGGGTTTAATATGAATTTTTAGAGAATTATCTATAGTTATAGGTCAATTCTAAAGGGGAATTTTGGTGCTTTTAATATGTGGGCCAAATGTGCACCAAACCCAGTGAAATTCGGACCATGAGATCACCTGATCTCAAGGTCCAAACTCCCTAAAGTTGAGCCTAAAATGGGCCTAACTAAGGTGGCTAACCAAGCCACCCAAGGTAACCTCTAAGTTATATTAGAAATTTCCTAGGGAACTAACCTAAGGCTGGATTGGGGCAAAATCAATGGCCCTAAACTCCTTATACTAAGAACTATCATCATACAAAAGAACAAACCCTAATTCTTATTATAGAGATCATAACTCCAATTGTAATTTGAGTGTCAAATAACAACCCTTGAACCCAAATTGGCATGAACTTTCCCTTATACATCTCAAATAGGGGAGGAAAATTTGTACATGTTAGAGACATGTCCAAATTCATTCTACCAAAGTCCAAGGCCATGGTGACTTCAATTGAACACATAAATGTTATAATAAGTAAAATATTTAAATTAAAATTAAGACTAATACAAATGCAATTAGGGCAAAGGATCATAAGGCTTTTGAAGATCTCTCTGAGACCTTTCAAATGAGCATAAGAGAACTTAATTCCACCAAGTGGATTGAGAGATCTAATTTTTTAAATTTCCCTTGAATTTCAGGATTTAATAAATAGGGAATTACCCAGTCAGCCACACTTTATCATGTGGCGCCTCACGATTGGCATGGTAATGATTAGCAATTGACTGGATAATAGTCAGTTTAACCATAGCCATCAGATAAAACATCAGACGGTTGGGATCAAACGGGCTTCAGAATCGTGGGATACACTCTACATCGTTGATTGAAATTAATGGCTAGGATTGTGTCTTCAACCTCCTACACAGACCCAAATTCACAGACATTCTCGGGAGTGATCTGAGCGATCTCGTTGGTGAACTCTCTACAAATTTCTCAAGGAGCATAAAGGGGCTGGAAACCTTCAATCCAATGGTGGAAATCTGTTGGGGTGAAGGTTTCCTTCACACTTGACCGGACTACCTATCTAGAAGCTTGGGAGAGGAGTTCTTACAATAGATAAAGTCTCAACATATAGTTTTTTTCTCTTGAGAAGCTTTAAAAGGGGAATTTGAATGGTTCTCCTTCATACACCGAGACCAGAGGATGGCTGGAGGTAGGAGTTCGAGGGGAGTGTAGAGTCCTTTCACCGGAGTTTGCTCGGGATGAAGGCTAGGAGCAACTAGGGAGCTTGGAGAAGCTACTGGATCACTTTAAGAGATATTGGGAATGATTTTGGGAGCTGGAATTTGAATGGACATATTTGGTTGACTGCCCCACTATTCAGGTCACTCTCGCGAGCTCGTACGGCTGAGATCAAATGGGTGAGCCATTTGATGGCCTCTAGGTGGAATGGGACATCCTCCCAGAGGTCCATGAGGTTAAAACCGATGGGTCCATGCTTTGCAAGTTTTTGGATGAGGCCCGAGGTGGAGGGGACCACCAAAGCTCATCCTCCATTGGTTCCGGCCACCGCCGGCCAGGGTCTGGGTCAGGCTGATATGGAAAGGTTGATGGGGATGTAGTTAGTTTGAATATGATCTAAATTGGACCTAGAGGAGTACAATTCATATGGATGGCTCGGTTCGACCCAAACCTGTATGGTTTGGGTCAGTTTGAGCTCAACCTAGGTCAAGTAAGAACATGTGCCAGATGTGGGAGGTAGGTTAGGCTCTGGTGCACCCAATGCAAGTGGCAATTGAGTATGAATTGCCCTGAGGTGGGAGATGTCTTGAGTTGATGTGATTTTGACCACTTTGGGCTAGTATAGAGGTTGACCCAAGTCAGCCCATGAGTTGTGCTAACTAGGGTAGGTATATTTGACCTAGGGCTATCCAATAGAGGTTTTGATTAAGTTTGGTGAAGGCTTGGTTGGGGATTGGCTCAACCTAAGGTGGTTATGCCCACTTTGGGTTAGCCTAATTCCTGATCCAAGTTGACTCAAGGTTTAGGTTAGCTAGGGTAGGTGTATTGGGTCAAAGGGGACCTAATGCTACCAATTAAACAAAGATTAGAAAATGGCTCAAGGGAAATCTCTCTTTGGGCACTTGGGTCAAGCCAAATGGCTAACCCAAGTAGGCCCAAGGCTTGGGTCTCCAAGGGAGATCTCCTAGGCACCTAATGTGTCACCCAAAGGGCTTGGGAAGACTTTGATCAAGAGAATTGAAAGGGTAGGTGTGTATGGGACGATTGATCAAGCTTGGTTGACTTTGTTAACCAAGTTGACTTAGGGTCAATAATTGAGTTCATTATGTTCAAATTGATTATTTGAATTCAATGGAGATGGTCTAATGCCAAAATTTCATTTGGCTTGAAATAGCCATTTGACCCCTAAAGGGTCATTTTAGTCAACCATGGTTGACTTGGTCAACCATGTCAAACCAAAGAGTATGTTTGGTTCCAATATCTCCCTAAAGTCATTTAGGATCCATTGGAATGGAGATTGGAGTTTGATATTGTTATATTATATTGAATTTTTAGGAAAAGACCAAAAATCCCCTTAAAGGGTATTTTGGTCATTTTGATCCTGGATTAATTCTGGGTCAAATTGGACTATGAAAAGTGTAGATCATTGATTGGTGAGTACTAATGAAGTTCATGGGTGTGATTGGGAGGTTTAAAAGGGTCCCAAGGCTAAGATACACTAGATGTCAAGTTTAATGGCATAGGGTGTAAATAATTAAAGGTTTTGTAGCCCTTAGGAAAAAATTCAGTTCCAAGGGCTATGAATATTGGATTGGGCTCAAATTTGGATGGTTGACCCTAAATACATACCTAAAAAATATACAATTCATATACCCTAAATTATAGGTCATTAAGCTAGGTTCCATGGGGTTTGAAAATTCCCCTATAAAGGGTTTCATGACCATAGACCTTAGCCATTGGATTTGGTTTGAAATTTTGGAATTGGGTTGAAATTGAGAGTTGAATAACTAAATTTGGCTCATCCACATTAGTGGAGGTCGATTAGATAATTGATTGATTGGATGTGTTTTGGAAGTTAATTGAATGTTGATTGGTAGTTGAATTAGGGATTGAATTGCAGGGTGGAGTTGAGTTTGATAGAGGTTGAATTGGGCCTTATCTAAGACATATGATTAGGTAGTAGAGATTTCTCAATCACTGCCCAAGTGGGTCTTAGTGACCTCATATAGAAATGAGGTCAACATGTAATTATAGTGTTATTATTTATTATTTTGTTACATATATTATTATATAAGGTACAGTTTCGAGGATAGCAATGTTTTGAAAATCCTAAAAAATAATGCTTGCCAACATAAGAAAGGAGGGAGGATATTATTACAAATTTGATCCAAGCATTATGATTTTGATGATAACTAAAAGTTTGTTAGGGTTGTTATGCCCTTCTGAACTAGTCTGAGGCTAACCAAAAAGGGGTGAATTGGTAGTTTTAAAAAGTCTTAAGATTTTAAAAATAAATAATAGATTTTAACCATACAATTAACCACAAAAAATTAAAGTACAAATTTTAAAACACAAAAAAGTAATAAGAAAGAACACAAGATTTATAGTGGTTCAGTCTTGACCTACATCCACATCCTGGAGACACCCTCTTCAAGTATTGCACTAAACCTTCAGTGACTCTCATTTTGCTCCCACAACAAGGCGGAGAAGCCCTTACAAATTCTTTCCACCATCCCCATGAGGTAGAGGACCTTAAATTCTTTTTCACCCTCCTGATGAAGGCAAAGAACCTATGATCCTTTTACTCCATCCTGAAGTAGGTAGAGAACCTGATATGATGCTGATGATCATCTCCCTAGAGCTACCAATGAATTAAGGATGAAGCTTAAAGAAGATGAATGACTCCTTACTTGGAGCAACCTTTGTGATTCCCCTCATAAGATTCTATCTCTCTCTCCTAAACTCACATTTTTCTTCTCTAAGCTCCCTTAGATTAGGACTTCAGTAGAAGATGTTATCATCAGCAATTAAGAGATCTTAAATAGGAGGCCTCAAAAAAAGCCCTAATTTTTAACTTATCATCAAAGATCATCCATGATGATATGTTGACCATCTTGTACGATTAGTATAAATTATCCCTTCTAGCCAGGACGATCTGGGTTTCCTGTATGATTAGAATATAAAGTTTATTCTAATCATTCAGGATGAAGTGTACATGGTCTTGTATGATTAGTTCAAATATATAATTTCATCCACGAAATAGTTCGGGACATCCAAGAGATAAATCAGGATGATATGTGGAAATATAAACTATCGCCTAGGATGATGTTGTGATCATCCTGTATGATTAGTTCAAAATCAGACATTATAGTCTAGCTGATCGTTAGAGACATCCAAGACACTGAGGATAAAATTAAGGTTTTTTTTTAAAAATCGTCAAGTACGATTCTACGATTATTCTTGATGATATGATCGATCAATCTAACCCTTTATTATTATTATTATTATTTTATTATTTTTAATCAATCTAACCTTAATTACTATCCTAATCATCTAATCAATTTAGGCATGATTGTTACAAATTTTCCAGGATGATCAACATCAGCATGTATGATTAGTTTAAATTTGAGAGTTATAAAATCTTACCTAAATGAGTTTGGCAGCTGGTTTTTGTTATTTAAGCATGTTATCTAAGACGATGGAAGTATCATCCAAGATGATCTGCTTAATAAGGTTTACTTGACCCAGATGCCCTAATTAGGGTTGTGAGATCAATAGATCGTCCAAGATGATAAAAAATCATATTGTATAATTTGGTTAGAAAAATTAATTTTCTCCATCTCCCTTTACTCTCTCCCTTGAGTGAGTGTGTGTGTGTAAGCTTACTTAGCTTAAAGATCCATCACATTACAATTGACTCAAGAAAAGATAGAAAATGCATTTAAATTAAAATTATATACTTTACTCAGTCCTAGTATACCCAATCTTAAGCCCGCTTGAGAGTGAGCTTGTGGACCTGAAATGTTAGTATTCAATAGAGAAAACAAATATGCAACAAACTTTAATTATTAGGAGAAAACATAGTAAATAAAAATAATAATATTTGTTATCATCAAAAATCACAAAACTTGGGCCTAGATTTGGAACAATCTTTCCCTTTTTTATGATCATAAACATTATTGTTAAAAGCTTTCAAAGGTGTTTTTCTATTCCCTAAACTCCCCCTTACTAAGTTAATTCTTTGTAAAATAGGGGAGGTGATAAAAGAAAAATATTTTTTTATGTAAAAGAAAAAATAGAATAACTTAAACAAAATAACTAAGTTAGTACATAATAATAAGCACTAAGTAAAAATAACTTTTATAGCCACATAAGCTTTTATAAACATACCTACTCCCCCTTTTATCATCAAAAAAAAGGAGGAACTATAAAACACTAGAAAGAAAAAGTTAAGTATAACAGGAAGATCGAACAAAAATAGAAAACCAACTAAAAGTAAAAGGGACTCTGATTAGAAGGAGATGGTGATGGTGGTGGTGGACATAAAGGGTGGAGAGAGGAGAACTGATCATAGAGACATTCCATGTCCTAGTCGTGCTGTTACTGCTGATGTATAAAGTAATCATCAAAATGAGCTACAAGTTGTTGTTGTTGTGCTATGACCTCTTTAAAATGATTTATGTTATGGGTGTTCTGCTGCTGCTTCTCCATTACATAAGACTCAAATATGGCTTCCCACTAATCAAAATGTTGTACCAGTTGATTGAGTTGTAACTGCTGGTGGAGAGGAACAAGTTCAGGAATAGCTTCTTCCTCTGCTCCCACAACCTCCTCGTGCTCTAGATGGTGATAAGTGTTGTGAAGGATGTGGATGGAGCTATTGGTGTAGAAGGAAGATTGATAATTTAGTGGGGTAGGATACTGAAGGTTGTACTTAGTTTTAAGAACATAAGCAATGATGTGTCCTAGGGCCAAATTTGGTTTTCTCTTATGTCTGGTATCCTTAATGTTAGTAAAGTGTTCAATGTATCGGAATAGAAGATCAGTAGTATTGAAATCCCTATGGGCCATTATATAATAAATAATGATGGAGAGTATAAGAGTAATGTGAATGTGGTCACTAGCTTTTGGGATTACATAAGTTCTAAGTGCATGTTGGATGGTCCTAACATTTTTTACTAATGAACTAAAGGCACCATCATGGAAAGTGACATTGGTGTTTCTTAGATGCTGATTAATAGGCTCCAGTTGAAATCAAGATCTAAAGCCAAAACATGAAGCTTATCTCTAGTGGTGGAAAGTTTAAGAATTGTATTGCAGTCCTCATAACTTAATTCTACATGTCATTTGTTGACATATGATTGAAGTGTAGTGTAGGTAGAGTTAAGTCTAAGGCTGGCAAAGAACTCATACAAAAGTTCAGAATTGAAACAGAATGTGAGGGTCATAATGAAGGTAAGGGTTGTATGGGCGAACAGATCTAGTACTAGATAGGTCAGTATGTAAAGATTGACTATCCTTGAGGGTGTAATCCCTATAGATTTATGCCAAAGGTAAGCATCTTGATTAGCTGCCTCAATGAAGCGAGGATTTATAGTTCCCCTGAAGGAACTTCCAATCAGTAACCTAGAATGTTTGCCACCAGCCATAGAGAAGATTTTAGTGTTAGGGATTGAGGAAAGAAGTTTTGGAGTGAGGAAAAAAGCTTTAAATGAACATATTTATAAAGAGTTGTCCAGATTGTCCAGGATGACTATGATATCGTCCAGGACGATTTGAGTAACAATGACGTCTAAGATGATAGGTCAAACAGGCAGTCATATCATCCAGGAAGATCAAACATAATACAGGACAGTTATATACAAGCAATCATCCAAATGAGTATGCTTGTACGATCGTTGAATGGCTTGGTCGGCTAAGGCAAACACATGTATCCTCCAAGATAATGAGTCATTAAGGATCGTACAAATTCCATTAAAATCATCCTGTCGTTTGTGCCCTATGGATCATTTAGGACGATTATGGGATCGTCCACTACGATCACCTGTAATAGGTGCAGATCAATTGTTGGATGGAAGATGGGTAGAAAATTAATGGTATCATCCATGATGATATTATATCGTCCAAGATGATGTGAGTAAAAAACTAAAAATTTTGAGGATGGATAGAGTTGATCAGAAGAGGTTCAAAAATAAAAAATAAGTAAAAAAATAACAAAAATAAGTAAAAACATAATTAAAAATGATAAAAATAATAAAAGAGCAAAAATAAGAGTTTTTTTAATCAATCATCATTTAATAAATAACAAAGTTACCATAATTTTATATTTAAAAATAGTAAGAAATGAATTAACAATTCTGAAATCTAAAAAATAGTAGAACAACCGATCTTGTTAACCCCAGCTCAGACTCCTTACAGGTTAAAAATCTTTTGAAAATAACAATCTAACTCAGAAAAAAAATCATATAAGAAAAGTGATCTGTTTAAAACTTCATTTCAGAAAAATATCTCATAGAATAATATAATAAAGTAATTAGTCAAAATCATGAGTTTCAAAAATCAAGTGTTTGAAGATATCAAGTGACACAAGAATTCTTCTAAGATATAAAGATTTGAAAGAGACTGAAGCTTATTTTTTTTTAGGCTCGTTTTGTGCCTCTTATTAGTTATTTGGTGCACTTTGTGCATCTTTTGATTATATATATATATATATATATATATATATATTATGTATCTTTCAACTATTTGGAGATCATTGTTCTTCTTTTTAATTTTTTTGGGGCTCGTTTTATGCCTCTTATCATTTTTGTGAGCTAGCTCCCTATCGAAACCTTTAAAAACTCTTACTTGTGAGAATATTTTCCTGATATAAGAGAAAAAAAATCACTACCTAATATAAGGAAGAATAAACCATAAATCATAATCATATTCATATGATAAATGCAACAACCTAATAAAAAAAACTTAAAAGTGATTTAATGACTTTGAATATTATTCATATGAGATAGATTACTGTAAGAAGATAGAAAAGATCTCAATTTAAAAGACCAACTTTTAATTTGAAATAAATTTTTGCTTCAAAGATAAAATTACATCGCTAAAGCAGCTATAGGAAGAGAAAAAATCAACGGTGTTTCTTCCTTTAAGTGATTTAACGAGGTCAATAATCATTTACAAATTTTCAAAACCAAAAATAAGGAAAAAATGTCATTTAAGAAATCAATACCAGTAGTGACCATTGACAAAAAAAATTGAAAGAAAAAATAATATAAAAAATAAAAATGGAAAATATAAGTACATAAATAGAAACAAATATGCAAGCAAAAACAAAAGAAAAATCAAAAATAGAAAACAACAATTTTAAGCATTAATATCTATGACACTTAATCTGGTTCTCAAGATGCTGAAAATTTCAAAGGCTAGTGGTTTCGTAAAGATACCAACAAGTTGGTTTTAAGTGGTTACATGGTCTAGCTTTATATCTCATTTGGTAACATGGTCCCTAATGAAGTGATGCCCTATATCAATATGTTTGGTCTTGGAGTGTTGGATTGGGTTCTTTAAAATACTGATGCACTAGTGTTATCACAAATAATTGAATAATCCCAAATCTAGAATTTATTTCTTTAACTAGAGGACTTAGGCCACACAACTTCTTAAGGCAATGTACTCAGCTTCAGCAGTGGACTTGACAAATGAGTTCTATTTTTTTACTAGACCATGAGATTAAGGATTGTCTTATAAATTGATAAATTCTAGAAGTACTTTTTGTATCAACTCGACATCCCACAAAATTTGAATAAAAATATCCTATTATTTTAAAAGAGGTGCTATGCATAGGATACCAGATTCCTAAGTGAGGGGTTGCTAAGAGATACCTAAGAATTCTCTTAATAATAGTCAAGTAAGACTCTTTTGGATCAACTTGAAAACTAGCACAAAGATAAATACTAAATATAATATCAGGTCTACTAGTAGTCAAGTAAAGAAGTTATCCTCTTATCCCTCTATATTTCTTTTGATTAATATATTTACCGTTTGAATCCTTGTTAACTAAACAGTGGAACTCATGGGAGTGTTCATTGGCTTAAATTTATCCATCTCATATTTCGTAAGGATGTTCTTAATGTATTCTGATTAATTAAGAACAATTTCATCATCCTTGTTGTAAAACCCTTAAAAAGCTAATTTTTTTTGTGCTGTTAGTCCCGTACGATCTGACTTTAGTCCCGGACGAACTGAAGAAATTTGTGAAGAATCTGTCATTTTCGTCTGTACGAACCTGGAGCAGTCGGGACGATCCGTCTGTACGAAATCTGTCCAGAGAGCTAGTCGCCCGGGACGAATTTGGATTTCGTCTGTACGAAATTTGTCCAGATAACCCATCGTACCAGGACGAAATTTGGATCGTCCAGGACGATCAGTGTTAATAAATATCGGATTTGAGATATTTTGGATTATTTTTGAAGAGAGA
>NW_021319457.1:35667-38144 GCF_001605985.2 Dendrobium catenatum
GAGCATTGAGACTACTGAGCATAGATATTGATATGGATGGATATAGATATTGTATTGATTCATTGATATTATTTCTTATAGATTCATTGATACTATTGTTTCTGCACCATATTGACCTGCTGCATTTGATTCATTGCTAGTATAGATTGAGCTTTATTGTACTGCTTTTCTAATCGATTACATTGACTAGATAGTATTGATTTGATTGATTGATTTGATACGATTGATTTGACTGATTGACAGATTCTTCTGAGATTTGACGTACTGATTGATTGAGTTTGATTTATCGGTTCTTCTATCACTGCATCGACTATTGATTCCATCGACTATTGATTTCCGTACTGCATTGACTACTGATTTGATTTCCGCTGCATAGACTCTTTGACCATTGACTGTTATGGATTTGATTGACTGACGTGCATATTGATAGCAGTACCGTGCTTTGATTTCAGTTGTAGGCTTTGGTGACCTGCTGGGCTATTTAAGCTCATTATATGTGGTTAATATTTTCAGGTCCGAGCAAGGCAACTGGAATGGAGTTCGATCAGAATGTCGACGAATCCTTTCACTATGGATGTCTGGGTCGTTACACTTGTGCCTTATGCTAAACCCCAAAAAATAAATCATTTCTTCCATCATACTCATTTCAAAATTTTTACTCATTATTCTTGAGAATTCATCACATAAATTTTTATTGGAAGATCCAAATAAAATATCATCAACAAAAATTTAAACAATCAGTAATTAATCTCCTGCCGTTTTTAGAAATATGATGGTGTTGATGTTCACCTTAACAAAAGATCTTTCTAGTAGGAATGTGCTTAGCCTTTTGTACCATCCTCTAGATGCTTTTTTAAGTCCATATAATGCCTTTCCAAATTTGAACACATGATTGAAAGATTGTGAATTTTCAAAGCCTGAGGGTTGTTCAATATACACATCTTCATTTATTATCCCATTCATAAAGACACTCTTAATATCCATTTAATACAGTTTGAATCCCTTAAAACAACCAAAGGCTAGTAGCACTCTAATAACTTCCAATCTAGTTACAGTGGCAAAAGTTTTGTTCAATATTAATCCCTTCTATTTGATTATATCCCTTAGTCACCAGTCTTGCCTTATTCCTCACTATTACTCCAAAATCATTCATTTTATTTTTGAAACAATCAAAGGCTAGTAGCACTCTAATAGCTTTCAATCTAGTTACAGGGGCAAAAGTTTCTTCAAAATTAATCCCTTCTATTTGATTATACCACTTAGTCACCAGTCTTGCCTTATTCCTCACTATTACTCCAAAATCATTCATTTTATTTTTGAAAACCCATTTATTCCAACCACACTCTGGTCCTTAGGTCTTTCAACTAGCTCCCAAATATCATTCCTTACAAATTAATTTAGTTCTTATTGTATTGCTAAAATCAAGAACTCATCAGATAAGGCTTGATTTATGTTAGCGGGTTCAGTCATTGAAATAAAGGTAGAGTGGTTTACCTCTTTTCTAAGCTCATGCCTAATTCTAACTCCTTCAAATTGGTCTCAAAAGATCAGTTCTTTAGAATGAATTGAAGAATATCTCCATTCTCTATATAATGTATTTTCAGACTATTCTTTTGTCCAAATTTTCATATTCCAATCCTTTGGTAACTTTTATAACCTCCCACTATAGGAAATTCATCAATTACTAATGGTCTATGTTAGGAAAGTTGCTATTTGCATGTTTTACATTCTTGCAACTTGTATAGTTTTGATGATTCCAAGTATTATTATTTTATGTGTTGTTATCTCCTAACAATTTTTGGAAGATTTGTTTTTGCTCTTGTGTGTACTAATATTTCAGGAAAATCGAACCTCAGACTACGAAGACTTCAAATCAGATTCAGCATGAGATACTTTGTGAATTTGAAGCCTGTACTTTTTATTTGAATTAAATTTGAGAGGGAGTGATTGTAATTGAGTGAATAAATTTACACACACTTAAAGGAGATCTTGAAAAAGTTTTTGTACTGATCGTACGGGACGAACATTGTTCGTACGGGACGATCAGATCAGTTATCTCCTTGTAAGAGCAATGGAACGGACAGGAACTGAACTGGAAAATTTTTCTAAGGAATGATCGTCCAGACGAAATTAATTTTCATCCTAGGACGAGTTGCTCTCTGTAAAAATTTCGTCCAGACGAAGTCCAGTTCGTCTAGGACGATGGGAACCAACTATGGCAGATTCTGGCAATGTTCTGCAGTTTTCGAAATTGACTTTTGATATAACTGTTCGTACCGGACAAAATTTTTCGTCCCGGGATGAACCAATTTTGTCCTGGACGAAATTGGTTCTTACAGATGAACAATTGGTTCGTACGGGACAGTTTTTTACTCAGTTCGTCCGTACTAACTCAATTTCGTACGGGACGATCCAGTGCGCAGAAAAATATGTTTTTAGCAGTTTTTTGAGCAGTTTTTCATGTCCTTTCTATATAA
>NW_021319457.1:38244-41713 GCF_001605985.2 Dendrobium catenatum
TTGGTCAACTGGGTTGACTCGGGGTCCAAGTCAGGGCTCAACAGTCTTGACCTGACTCACTGTACCCATTGGAGAGGGTCATGGGATTTAGCTTGGTCAATTTAACTAAGTCAACCCCTTTGACCAGGGGTCTGGGCAAAATCGAGGTCAACAAACAGACCCCCAACAGGAGTGGCGAACAACTAGTAGACCGCCCATGTTGACGTTGACCGACTAAGCCATAGAAAGGTAGAGTGAAAAATATGAGTGAAGGAATATCAGAAAGATTATGGAAAATATAAGGAGATTCTTCTCCTAGCCTTGCCCCATAGTGGGGGCAGAGCCTAGCAAAGAAGAAAAAGAAGCAGTAGCGCAGAAGTAAAGAATCACCAAATTGGTGAACTGGTAGTAGGGCCTCCTCCTGGCCTTACCCTTTGATAAGGGTAGAGCCAAGGGAAGGACCAAAAGTAAAGTAGAAAAAGCATACCGACTCTCTGTCTAACTATATCAAATTAGCAGAATAGAAGGTGAAAGGGTCCCAAATCCTCCTACCCATCTCATAGCACTGGATTGGGGTGACTCAGTATCTGCCTGACCAAATTGGGTCAGCAAACAAAGGAATCACGAGATCTGGTGTCTGCCTAATCGGAACAAGACACTCAGGGAAAAGAGTGGCTAGGAGTTCCTGGCAGGTGCTCTGTTAAGCCCTCTCTACCAAGTAAGTCAATGTCCACTAGCGCATATGACTGCAGTAGGACAAAAGAAAAGAAAACCTTTGCCCGGTGTATGTGCCTGCAGCAGGGTTTCTATTTGGCGCATATACCAAAAGAAGTGTAATGGAAGAACACTCAACACAATCATCTGGCGCATATGCCAGCAATGATGTGGAGAGAAAAGAGTCACCTCTGCTCGGTGTTTGTGCCTGCAGCAGAGTCCCTACCCAGCGCATATGCATGTAGTAGGATAAAGAAAAAGCACTCAACATAATCACCCGGTGCATATACCTACAATGTATGAGGAGGAAAACGTGTTGAGGAAAGCCTCCCAGGGACTCTGTCGGGCTCTCTCAACTAGAAAAACCTAATATCCACCAGGCACATATGCCTGCAATAGGATAAAAGGGAAAGAAAGGTCACCTCCGCCCGGTGTATGTGCCTGTCGCAGAGTCTCTACTAGGTGCATATGCCTATAGTAGAATAAAGACAAAACACTCAACACAATCATCTGGCGCATATGCCAGCAATGACGTGAAGAGGAAAGGGTGGTGAGGAATGCCTCCCAGGGACTCTATCGGACTCTCTCAACAGGAAACCTAATATCCACCCGGCGCATATGCTGGCAGTAGGATAAAAGGTAACAAAAGGTCACCTCTACACGGTGTATGTCGCCGTGGCAGAGTCTCTACTTGGCACATATGCCTTTAGTAGAATAAAAACAAAACACTCAACACAATCATCTGGCGAATATGCCAGTAATGATGTGAAGAGGAAAGAGTGGTGAGGAATGCCTCCCAGGGACTCTATCGGGCTCTCTCAACTAGAAAAACTTAATATCCAAAAGGCGCATATGCTTGCAGTAGGATAAAAGGGAAAGAAAGGTCACCTCCGCCCGGTGTATGTGCATGTGGCAGAGTCTCTACTTGGCGCATATGCCTATAGTAGAATAAAGATGAAACACTCAACACAATCATCTGGCATATATTCCATTAATGATGTGAAGAGGAAAGAGTGGTGAGGAATGCCTCCCAGGGACAATGTCAGGCTCTCTCAACCATGTAAGTAAAGCCAACTATCCATCTATAAGTATCAAAACAGCGGGGTAGAAGGCATAGGTAGTCTCATCATCGACCGGGCACAGATCAATGTAGGGATATGAGGAAGAAAGGAAAGGTACATGTAAAAAAAAAATTTAAGGGTAGAGTTACTTAAGGAATCTCAAGCTAGCGTTCTGGTAACCACATGGTAGAGGACAAATCATTGTGGCCATGAGTATCCAAATGCCGTTGAGATCTCTTAAAGAGCCCTAACCCTACGCAAAAGGGGAGGAAGACATCAGAACGACGTCTCCCAAACAAAGCTGGAAGAGATACACCCTCAGTGGAGGGCGCAAAGGGGTAATCTCATTCCAAAGGAGTAAAGAGAACTGAAGTAGCGAGGGGGGAACCTCTACTACAGAAGGTAGGACTAAGCCTTGTAATAAAAATAATCCTCAAAGAGGGCTACAGTGGTAAACCCATACTAACTGATGGGGGCCCTATAAGAAGTTGAAAGAGAATCAAAACATCCAAAGGTCCTCCCCAGCAGCTAGGAGCTAGATCTCAATGGGGAAAGAAGTGGTAAAAATCTAGAAGAGCTGACTCTGTACTAGAGAATCAAGGCTCAAGAAAGAAGTGATGGTGGTACCTAAGGAACGATGCCCCATATCACCAAGTAAGAGGAAAAGAACCAAAGCAGCCAGAGAGAACTCTCGCTACTCAGGGCAACAACTCTAAGTAGGAGAAATCTCGCAGTGGTAACATCCACACAAACTAGTGGGACCCTGTGGGAAGTGAAAGTAACCTTAACACATTCGTTGGACTAATCTGTCAACTGAGCCTAATGTATGAATGGTAAGATAAGCCACGAAGAATAGTGAAAGAATTGATCTTCTGCTAGAAAATCAAAGTTCTCAAAGTGGTGATGTTAGTATCCGGGGCAAGGTATACTACATCACAAGGAGAGCAGCTCTAGGTAGCAAAGAGGACACATATACTACCTGAGGACGGTAATCATGTACAGAAGTGTAGAATCATCAAAAGGGTCACAATAGTAACACCTACCCTGATCGAGTAGGACCCTATGGGGTGTAGGAGCATGTTGGTGGAATTTTGAAAACATGTTTTGAAAAATATTAGTTTTCTTTGGGAATTTTAGAATTAAGATTGCATCCTAATTCTAAAAGTCGAATCAACTAGTTCAGAAAAGCATATCACCCCGAAGGATGAAAAAAAAATTCTGTAACGGTGTTTAGACTTAGAATTATGTGATTCATCTTGAATATCATGGCTAGATTGTAAAGAGAACTTGACACGGCCCTGAGGGGACAAAGTAGAGTTCAACTAAATAATCCAGTTATGATATTCAAGAAGTATGATTGCCGAATTAATATCCAAAGCCTTACCAAAGAAGGGTGTATCTCCCCAAAGGGAGATAACACCTTTAAATGATAATTCTTCTAATATGATGAAGGCAATCATTCTTTAACTTTTCCCAAAGAAATCTAAGGAGATTTTAAAAAGATTAATTTTGAAATCAGGTGTGTGGGGTTCCAAATCTCGTACGAGGGCAAGCCCTCATAGTTAATTACATCGTAGGGTGACAGAGTCCCTACGAAAACTCTCGATTAAAATAAGAATAAAATTTTGTTAGATTTTTTAGGAGTGATATCAAAAAAATTGAATAGAGTCTTTTAGAAAAACCAAAAAGGAATGGATCAAGGTTGAACATTTATT
>NW_021319457.1:46094-57395 GCF_001605985.2 Dendrobium catenatum
CTCGTGCGTTTTCCTTCTTGAATCGTCGGCCAAACAAGCTACGGATCAGTCGAATCAAGTTCTTGATCGGATTTAGCTTCGGATCGCTGGAATCTCGCCGCCGGCCGGTGGTAATCGTTGGGATTGGGTCAAGAATGGTGGGGGGAAGTCTCAGGAACTCTCACACGAAGGGATTCGGGTTGGGAGCTCCTGGATTTAGAGAATAATGCAAAAGTCCTAAATTAGACATAATTTCTCCTATCTAAACCTCCTAACCCTATTATTGACGGCTTGGATTGAATCAGAGGGTTATTAGGAGGGAAACCAAGCTTAGGAGGCTGTGGTTTTTATTTCAAATTGATTCTCTATCAATTGGGCATTAATTTGGGTATTAATGGGCTCTTAATGGGTCATATTTAACCCATTATGACTTGGGTTGACCAAGTAAAGGGTTGACTTGGTCAACCTAGTCAATTAGGTCCATGGGGTGAGGGTTTTGAGCTCAAGATGGGATTTGGATGGATTTGATTTGGACTTGAGCTCTAATTGGTCCTAATGGGTCACCATGACCCATTAAGGCATGGATTGACCAAGTCAAAGTTTGACTTGGTCAATTCAGCCTATTTAGACCCATGGAAAGTGGTCGGGTCAAAAAAGAGGTCAATAAACAGACCCCCAACAGGACCGACGAACAAACTAGTGAACCGCTCGTGTTGGAAGAGATACACCCTCTGTGGAGGACGCAAAGGGGTAATCTCTTTCCAAAGGAGTAAAGATAAGTGAAGTACCGAGGGGGCATCTCTATTATAGAAGGTAGGACTAAGCCTAGTAACAAAAACATCCTCAAAGAGGCTACAGTGGTAAACCCACATCAACTGATGGGGGCCCTGTAAGAAGTGGAAAGAGTATCTAAACATCCAAAGGTCATCTCCAACAGCTAGGAGTCAGATCTCAATGGGGAAAGGAGTGGTAAAAAAAAATCTAGAAGAGCTGAGTTTGTACTAGAGAATTAAAGCTCAAGAAAGAGGTGATTGTGGCACCTAAGGCACGATGCTCCATATCACCAAGTAAGAGAAAAATGATCAGAGTAGCGAGAGAGCATTCTTGCTACCCAGGGCAACAAACTCTAAGTAGAAAAAATCTCACAGTAGTAACATCCACACAAACTAGTGGGACCCTATGGGAAGTGAAAGTGATCTCAACACATTCATATGACTAATCTGACGATTGAGCCTAGTGTATGAATGGTAAAATGGGTCACGAAAAGTAGTAAAAGAATTGATCTTATGCTGGAAAATCAAAGTCCTCAAAGTGGTGATGTTAGTATCCGGGGCAAGGTATACTGCACCACATAGAGGAAAGCAGCTCTAGTTAGTGAAGGGGACACACCTACTGTCTGAGGATGGTAATCATGTATAGGAGTGAAGTATCATCAGAAGGGTCACAGTGGTAATACCTACCCTAATCAAGTAGGACCCTGTGGAGAGAAAAAAATAACAGCACAACATTCATAGGGCTACTATAGCAGCTAAGAGTAGGGTATAAATATAGAGAGCAGATGAGTAAAGAAACACAGGAGTTGATCTTCTACTGGAAAATCAAAGCTCCTGAAGTCGCGGTGCCAACACCTGAGAATAGATGCACCACACCACGACTAAGAAAACAACTCTAGGTAGTAAGGAGACATCCTTATTATCGAGGATAGTAATCATGAATAAAATCAATGATTACTAGAAGGTTCATAGTGGTAACACCTACCCTAATCAGGTAGGACCCTATGGGGAGAAAAAAAACAATAGCACAACATTTATAGGGCTACTCTAGCAGCTAAGAGTAGGGCATGAATGTAGAGAGTAGGGGAGTAAAGAAACCCAGGAGTTGATCTTCTACTAGAAAATCAAAGCTCCTGAAGTCGCGGTGCCAACACCTGAGAATATACGCACCACACCACGACTAAGAAAACAACTCTAGGTAGTAAGGAGACATCCTTACTATCGAGGATAATAATCATGAATAAAATCAATGATTACTAGAAGGGTCACAGTGGTAACACCTACCCTAATCAGGTAGGACCCTATGGGGAGAAAAAAACAACAGCACAATATTCATAGGGCTACTCTAGCAGCTAAGAGTAGGGTATGAATGTAGAGAGCAGGGGAGTAAAGAAACCTAGGAGTTGATCTTCTACTGAAAAATCAAAGCTCCTGAAGTCGCGGTGCCAACACCTGAGAATAGATGCACCACACCACAACTAAGAAAATAACTCTAGGTAGTTAGGAGACATCCTCACTATCGAGGATAGTAATCATGAATAAAATCAATGATTACTAGAAGGGTCACAGTGGTAACACCTACCCCTAACTGGGTAGGACCCTACGAGAAGTAAAAACAACCAGAAAAAATTCATAGGGCTACTCTAGCAGCTAAGAGTAGGGAACGAATGCTAAAGTAAGCTGGTGAAAGAAACCAAGGAGTCAGTCTTCGCATAGAAAATCAGAGCTCCTGAAACTGTGGTGCTAACACCTGAGAACAGATGTACTACATCACAGCACAACTCAGAGGTGACAAAGGAGCACTCCTGACACCTAGTAAGATAATCATGAGTGAGATCTATGATTATCAGTAGGTCACAGTGGTAACACCTACCCTAATCAGGTAGGACCCTGTGCGAAGTGAAAGTAATACTATAATATTCATCGGACCACTCTGGCAGCTCAGAGTAGTGTATGAATGGGAGAGTAGGCTTCCAAAAGAAAGCAGTGAGGGGCGATCTTTTCTCAAAAAGACCTAAGCCTGAAAGGCAGTGATGTTGACATCTAAAACACCATGCATTATATCACTAGCAGAGAAAAGTATTTAGAACCATATGGACTCATAACCAACTAAGTGATAACTCAACCCTGAAGAGACCACCAAAGTGCTTTCAAGGGAGAAGAAAGAAATCTTGAGGAATTTGGGCTTTTAAAGAGTTTTACCGGGTTCCTCCTATGACAAGGGCAACCGGTTTTGCTCTATTAAGAGTTTTCGTCTTTTTATCACATGTATACATATATTTTTTTTATAACTCAAGTCACTTTTAAACCATCTGAATGAGCTGGGGAGCACAATTGTATCGAAATTGATGTACAATTGAAATCACCATCAGGATAGAGGATCAACACTACCATATTTGACTAGCATGTGATGATATGGACCTAGTATTCTACTTCCAAAAGAGTATAAACTAATGACTCTGACATCCCTGATCACATTCAACCCATATGAATGGAACAGGGGATACATCTATCAGCTCAAGACTGATAGAAAGATGAGAATCTCATAGGGATAATGGCTCGCTATCATCCCACCTAACTAACATAGGTGGATGTGGATCCAGTATCTTCTCTTAAAAGAGTGTAATATAAAAAGAGTACGACATCCCCGATCAGATTCAACTCATGTGAATGGACTGGTGGTTTCAACTATCAAAGCAGGACTGATAGGAAGAAGAGAATCTTATCCTAGTAGAGGATCAACATCACCAAACCTAACCAATGCAGAAGGGTGTGGACCCAATAACACATCTCTAAATAGTCTAAATGAATGATTTAAACATTTCCTATCACATTCATCTCATATGAATAGACTGGGGGCTTCAACTATCAGAGTAGGGCTGACATGAAGAAGCAATTCACTTTCTAATAAATGATCAACATCACCGATCCTAACAAATACAGGATGGTGTGGACCCAATCAAAAGTGATAAATGAGCACATATCTCAAAGGAGTTTAATACTTAACTCACTATAATCTTAAAAAGAACCTCAATTTAAATTTACTAACTCAGATCAAGCTCTATACTAGCTAAATCATGACATCTCACCTATATGAGTATTTTTCTCTCTTGAATTTAAATCTAATTAAAAAAAATTTTAAATTAGAAAAAGAAACTTAATTTTTTTCATTTCTTGTATGAGAATAGACTTCCATATCTTATAGGATATCAATGTATAATGATGATTTCAAAATCATAATTTTTAGACTTAAGTATCAAAAATATCAAAAGGATATAGATTTTCTGATATTTAGAAATTTACTAGAAAGGGAAGTCATTTACTTAACACTTTTGGGCTCTTTGAGCCACTTTCTCAACTTTCATGTGCTTTGCACAAATTTTATATTGCTTGATACACTTTGTGTATCTTTCACTTTTGGCGCTTTGCACATCTTTTCATTTTTTGTAACTGACTTCCTTTTTTAAATCTCTAAAAGAAAATTATTTCTCAGTTGTAAGATCATCTTTCAAGTACAAGAGAAGAAGACTTACTTCTCTTGGACAAGGAAGAATGATCTACAAAACAAATCCTATATTTTGATAAAAATGAATAGCATGATTAAAAAAATTATGAAGTTTTATGTATCAATATACTATAGTTATCTATGAGATAGAGAATCACAAGATAATAGATAAAATTTTCATTTCTAAATCCAATTTCATTTTGAAAAAGATTTTAGTTCAAAATAAGAAATCTCTCCACCCCTAAGGTGAGATAGAGAGATCATACTCTTTCATGAGTCATCACTACAAAGCTAGTAAAGCTAGAAGAGTCAATCATAATTACACATCATCATTTTTTTATTGATTAATCATTAACATAAGGGAGAACGAGAACCTTCAGCCCAAGTGCTGGAAGGGGGCCTATCTTCCCTTTTGAGGTTACAATCTTTTTTATTTAACATATTTTTCTAGTATAAATAGAAGCAAAAAGAAAATGTGCTCATCTAGCACTACAACAAAAGAATGAAAAGAAGAACAAGTGCTAACAAAGAAGCTGGAGTTGCAACTGTCAATTTGGCCTTGGGAGGCCTCATCTCAACTATCTCTGAACTCTGTACAGCTTACTTAATCATCTGCTAGGTCTTCTTGGGGAGTGCTAGCTGCCACTCTCCCTCAAAACTGTGAAGTGATCTGCCACTACTATCCTGACTGTAACTCTAACTATCACTATGGCTGGAACTATGGCTAGGACTGGAGATCATCTGAATTATCTGAGCAGCCTTATCCAAAGGCTGTACCGAATCACTGTCCTGGAGATGGATCTTCCCAGTGGCCATTTGAGTCTGTAAGTGTAAGACTGTGGTGTCCGTAGCTACTGATCTCGGAGACCCTCCTGCCTCGGGGTCTTCCCGCTCATCCTGGTCCTTGGGCTCTCTCTGCTCATCCGAGTGACCTCGATGGGTAGTCTCACAGACCTGGTGTACTGGTATATCTTCATCTGACTCATTCTCGAATGAGTCATCCTCTGAAAAGATCCGACGGAGTGCCTCTATGTAGGGACTCATAGGGGAAGTGATCCTATGAGTATTGGGAGCTAAAGGTGTCTCAACTCGATACGGTGACCCAATAGGAGTGACTACTTCATCCTCATCACAAGTCATCGGGACCGCTTCGGACCTAGGAGAAACTGCTACATCCAACTGATCTACTGCATCAGCCTGCTGCATTGTCTCTACTAACTGCACTGTCTCATCTGGTCGTGCTGCCTCGACTAACTGTACTAGCCCGACTGGTCATACTATCTCCACTGACTGTACTGGCTCTACTAGCTCAGCAAGGGTGTCTGCTTGTCGACATCTCCAAACCCGTTTACTGCGATGGGGCTCTACACGGGTAACTGGCTACTCTGGGGCTACCACTACTGAACTGACCTGAGGCTGAGCAGGCTCCTGCTACTGTCTCTGTACTCGACGATGTGGGCATCGTCCTACCACAGGAGAAAATATTGGCGGCCTAACTACTAGAACTATTTGTGCTGGCTGCTGCGGTGTCTGCCCCCTCTGCCAACTGCAAAGTCTCCTCGCAGTCTGTCATCGTAACTGGAAGGTAACCAGAGAAATCTGACGGAGTAAGCCCTCCCGACTAACGGGCCCTCTACCATGAGCTAAGCAGATGATGTTCCAAATCCTCTGAGTGAGGGCTCGGACACCAACGTCCCTAGGTACCCTAGCTCGGGGTAGAGTAGTGTCGATAGGAGGATCCACCGCTATACTAGCGACATCCTCCTCATCTCCACTATGCGTCAGTGGGGAAAAGGGTCCTCCCTGAACTGCCTCCAACTCGGGGGCTACTATCACCTCTAGAGTAGGTGCAACAACAATTGGACGTGGCCTCCACTGCATGGGAGCCACTCTCCTCTGCCTCTGAACTAACTCGTCGTGAATGACGACATCAGCCATCCGCTGCCTCTCTGCCTCTAACGCAGCTAGACGGAGCCTCCTATTCCTATTTCTTCGGGCTCTTCTCCTAAGGCCGAAGGTGGAGGGGACATCTGAACCCACTGCCTAGGTGGCAGGGGGAACAGGAACAACTGTAAGTGCTGGGGTCTGCCCAGCAACCTCAGGGCGAGAAAGCCAGGCAAAAACAAAAACCTGACCAGAAGTGGGCGAAGGCACCTCAGTCTGGGCACCCCTCTTCCTAGTGGAAGCGGGAGGGGGAACCTAAATGCGAGGTACTTCCGCTGGAACAACGGGAGTAACAACAGCAGTAGGCTGTCGGTGCTGAGGGGCCGGGGCAGCCTGGACAACAGGAGTGGCAGGCGCAGGTTGCCTGACCGTTGTACGGACAGGTTGAACAACTGCATCAGGCTACCGGCGCTGAGGGGCCGGGGCAACCTGAGCAGTAGAAGCGACAGGCACTAGACGCCTTATCGCCGGACGAACAATTGGAACAGGATGTGGCCTAGGCACTGGTCGCCTAGCCACAGCGCGCACTGGCTGTGCGAGTTTATGAACGAGACGAGCAGGTGCCCGGGCTGTCCGCCGAGCATCTGGTCATCCAAAAGGGCGCATGGCTGCGCGTCCTCTCATATGAGGATGAGAGAATGCAGCAGCCTCCGTCGGGGTCGGCCCGCTAAGAGTGACGAAGGCCGAGTCAGTGAAGGAACCAAAAGTGCGGACTAGCGAGCAGGGACTCAGGGAGAGTCACCCGCACGTCCGAACCGAAAGCAAAAGTAACGGAAGGAGCGAAGGAAGCCATGACACTACAACCAATAAAAGAAATTAAAAAGTTATAAATCATGAAAGAATGAAGGATTTGATAATGATAGATATGAATGGATAAGAGACGGAATAGCCTGCTAGGCTAGAAAGAAGTAAAGTAAGGGGAACCCTAGCTATAGGAAAAGGAACCCTAACTAAAGAAAGACCCTAACTAGGAGTGGGACGGACCTAATCTAAGGAGTACTAATTCTGGAGTACACACAAAAAAGGATAATATAGAATCCAAAGATGGAGAGAGAAACTCGTCCCACCGTGGTCGCCAGAAACCTGTGGACCTCCGAAAGAGCACCGCGCGAATGGGTCAATTGGAAGGGACAGATTGGATCGTACATACAACTAAATATTGAGGATAGAGGCTGTCACCAACACACCCCCGATGGGTAGTAATATACACGACCTAGTCACGGGTTTCCCCCACCCGATATAACAGTTCAAATGGGGTTTAGTAGATGTGGGACCGAGTTTCCCATGGGCGCAAGCTCCCATGGTTAATTACATCCCAGGCTGGAGCCTGAGAAAACTATTGATTAAGGATCATACATTATCCTCTCCTAAAGTGGGATTGGCACATGGGTTTAGACTAGGAAATCCTATGCAAAAGAAAAAAAGGTCCGAAGGGCTGAATCAATATGTTTGGCTCATACAAGCATTCGGAGGCTCTAGGTTACTAAAGAGAAATAGGAGAAAGAAAGACAAGCAATCGATCACATGCATGAGAGAAGAGATGAAGGTGGTGTCATCCTGTGATGTGAAAAAGTAGGATTTATAGTCCTTGAAAGGAAGGGACCTACCTACTAGTTAAGGCATACTAAAAGACCGAATGTAGTAGCCTCGAATCCTAAATCTAGGTTGGGCTTAGTGCTCTATTAAACACTAAGACCCGTGTCCTAGCTAATGCAGTGCAAAAATCTGGACTTACCCTGGCCTGGATTGGGGAGCCAGCTAACCACTTAATCGCTTTAAAATCATGCTATCAAGTCAGTTATAAAAGATGGGTGGGTGATACAGTTATAGGAAATAGGACCGACATCTAGAGAATTTCCTAAGTAGTCCTGGATTTATGTGGGTCAAATGTTTCTAACTAATGCAATTAAATTGGTTTCTAATACAATGCATGCTAATTAAAATATCAGCTCATGAATGCTACATAATTTTAAAAAATAGGCTTATAAAAAAAATAATTTTTTGAAAAGATTGAGTCTCCATAGGTCCGGCACTTCATGCTCATTGGCCAGATTATCGGACTCTACCCGCAGGCAGGAAGATGTCTTATAACAAGGAAAAGAAGAAATGCAATAATATGCATGCGACCCCGGACGATTCCGGCAATTCCCTAGGTTCGTTAAGTTTCTATGTTATTTAGAACTTAAAATTTTAAAGATTAGTTATGAGTAGAAGAATTTTTTTATAGTCCTTAAAGAGCCTAACAGAATCCAAGAAAAAACAAAAGCGACATGCAAGAAAGAAACCTAGGAAAAATAGGCAATTCTACTGCACAATCAGGTAAACACATCAATATAAATCCAGAATAATCAACTAAATGGCCATAGGCAAACTGCCCTTATTACAACCCAGATATACAGAAAATAAAGTGGCCGGGCACCACTGCCAATAAACCAGATTTCTAAGCCTATGACAGACGCAAATGACTTTGAGTGGGATATTGGTCTTCAGTCTTCTGGGTGTCTCCTTCTCCTTGGACTCCTTGGAACTCTCCTCCTTGAACTCCTTGGATCTCTCCTCCTTGGACTCCTTGGATTTCTCCTCCTTAAATCCGTCGTGGCTTGAATATCCAAACGAATAGACAATCCTCCCTTTTGGGGATGATTGGCTTTTCTCTTTAGATATTAAAACCATCCAACTCGATCTCCCAAATGGAAGAAAACTCTCCCCTTTAGGGATGTCTTCTTCTTTTGGGATTCAAGCTGAATAAGGATATCCCAACTCAAATTTCAATTTCACAACTCTTAATTATTATTATAAATTTTTACATCAAATATAAAGTAAAAAAAATTCTAAAGGACCTGCATGGTTATCCTAATAATCATCCCAAGCAGTTTATATGGAAATAAAAAAATGCTCAAACCATTGACCCTGTGCCAAGCCATGCTCTGAGGGCTAAGGAGCTCCATCTGTAGCAGTTATAATTATTTAATGATTTTAGCCCTCATTATATCAGGGGGGCTGAGCAAGTACATGCATAAGACAACATTAGAAATCATAACGGTGCCCGCCCTTTTATTAGCTTGAGCATGGCCACCTGCATGAAAGAATAGTGTATATATATATATATATATATGATGTTCCTAATCTAGGGGTAAATGTAGCACTCATCACATCATCCACATAGTGCAAAAAAATAAGCAAACATACTAGCAATTTTCAAACAGCATGCAATGAAAACCACGGAAAGTTTCGGCACACAGCATAAAAGTAAAACCCAGAGGCCTAACCTAGATCTAGAAGTGGTGCCCTAGTAAACTATTCTATGTGTGTATAAGGCTGGTGTGATTTGGATAGGTCATAAGCAGGGTAATTAGTTAAAGTTATCTAGAGTTCAGGTTTGTTGGGGGTTTAAAAAGGATATTTTAGTTGAAATTTTAATATAAGTGGATTAGGGTCTATTTTATTTATTTAAGTTTGTTGATCAGTTTTAAAAGATGAGGATACTGATATTTAAAGTTCGAGTGATATTAGCCAATTTTAGAAAGTTTCGGGTCCTCTTAGGAACTAAGCTAAGGGCCCAAAAAGTCACTATAGAAAATGGGCTAGATTTGGGTCTCCTAATATTTTAGGAAAATACTAGACCTTAAGAGGAGTAGTTAGCCAGGTAGTACACTAAAATCGGAGTTTTCTAGGCAAAGTTATGAATTTTAGAAGTTTCGAGCCCTAAATGAACAATGATTAACCAGAAAGTTGACTTTCTAATCTAGGCCAATTTATGGAAGCCTAAGAGCTTTAATGAATACTAGACCCTAATTGGAGTCCAATGCAAGTGAGTTTGCTTAATTTGGAATTTTCTATAATTAGTTATGAGTTTTCTAAGTTCAGGGTATTTATGAAATTTTCTAAATTTCTTAATAAAGAGCTAATTTTATTGTTTTGATCCAAATAACCTCGAAACTGATTGGAATCACCCCCAAAGGTCAGGAATGACTAGAGAAAGTGTTCTCAAGTGTTTGGGGAAAATTAAGGATTTTTAATAATTTTTAATGATTTATTAGGGGCAAAATAGTAAATTCCACCTATGGTCAAATTAGGGGTCAACCTAAAGTCAAATTGGCGAGTCCTGTTTATCCAAGTCCAAGGATCAGATTTGGGTCAGTTCAAGGTATTATGGGTAATTTTTTGACCTAAAATGTATTTATTGTAATTTTTAGAAGGTCTCGAGGCTTTGATTAGCAGGTTAATTATGGCTGGTTAGTTAAGGGGTCTAACAAGCCCTAAAAATTCCTAGAAAATTTTGGGATGTTTATGATGTCCCTAAGTTCAAATGTTGAAGTTTTCATGTCATCCAATGATCTATCCTAGCCTCTAGAAAAATTTCTAAGTTCACTAGACAGGTTCTTTAATTTTTGTCCTTAAGGTGTCACTAAGTTGTTTGGGTTTCAAATACAGTTTACACTAACCCTAGAGGTAATAATGCATGGGAAATACATAAAAACAGTAAACAATCCATGTCCTTAGATCTAGAAGAGCCTAAACTATAGAGGAGATCCACTGACCACCCATGCAAGGTTTCAAAATAATTTTTAATTTCAAAATAATTATAGTTGTAATTATATAAATAATATTAAAATAATCTCCTAAGCCAATCCAAATAGGAATCTGTCCAAACAGCCATCAAAGGATATTAAAAATAATTTTAAAATAAAGCCCTCATTTTTTTGAGAAGAACGAGGGGTCGCACGCAAAAATCCGATTTAAAACGAAAAAGATATGATTTTTCAAAGTTTTAAAACAATACTATGGTATTTTTAAAATAGTGGTTTTGCTGTTTTGAAAATAATCACTGACAGACCCTATAATTCTGAGCAAATACAATTATAAACTATACATAATTCAAATACGTTCAAAATAAGGTGCTGTGCGTCGACAGCGGACTTAAAACGGGAAAGTTATGTTTTTTTTTGAAATTTTATAGTAATAAATAGATTTTTTTAAAAATAATTATTAAAATATCATAAAATAATACCTTAATAGCTCTGAAATCTAAAGTAATTTCAAAATATATAAAAGGAATAATATTTCATTAATTAATAATATCCTAAGTAATTAAACTAA
>NW_021319457.1:57483-61487 GCF_001605985.2 Dendrobium catenatum
GCCAATCATTGTCCGATGATTGCGGCGACGGTCAAGTGACGGGGCGTCACTTAAACACGTCGGCGGCTCGTGCCGGCCGTTGGATCCGCGCGGTCCGGACAGGCGGACCAGATGGCGCCACGTGGCACGCTTAACCGCGGCTAGAGGCACGCGGTCAATCCTGACCAAAAAAACGACACATCTGGACCGTTGATCGATGGGATCAACGATCCAGACTGCTCAGAGGGCTTGCTCTCTCCGGATCGAAACCCTAGAAAGAAAAACGCCTCGTTCTCTCAATCCGCTTGATGGTTTTTTTGTTAAATTTTAAACTTAGCATCTAGATATGAACATAAATCATGGGGGACTATTGGTTTGATACAATTAGAAGCATACAAAAATCTATTTAGATCTAAGTGTTTGATCTATTCTAAAGGTTTTAAGAAGATCTAACCGTTGGAACTTTGAAATCTTTATATGGTTGCACTTGTAGACTATCCTCGTACGTTTTCCTTCTTGAATCCTCGGCCAAACGAGCTACGGATCAGTCGGATCAAGGTCTTGACTGGATTTAGCTTCGGATAGCCAGAATCTCGCCGCCGGCCGGTGGGAATCGTCGGGATTGGGTCAAGAATGGTGGGGGGAAGTCTCAGGAACTCTCGCACGAAGGGATTCGGGTTGGGAGCTCCTGGATTTGGAGAATAATGCAAAAGTCCTAAATTAGACTCAATTTCTCCTATTTAAACCTCCTAACCCTATTATTGACGGCTTGAATTGAATCAGAGGGTCATTAGGAGGGAAACCAAGCTTAGGAGGCCGTGGTTTTAATTTCAAATTGATTCTCTATCAATTGGGCATTAATTTGGGTATTAATGGGCTCTTAATGGGTCATATTTAACCGATTATGACTTGGGTTGACCAAGTAAAGGGTTGACTTGGTCAACCTAGTTAATTAGGTCCATGGGGTGAGGGTTTTGAGCTCAAGATGGGATTTGGATGGATTTGATTTGGACTTGAGCTCTATTGGGTCTTAATGGGTCACCATGACCCATTAAGGCATGGATTGACCAAGTCAAAGTTTGACTTGGTCAATTCAGCCTATTTAGACCCATGGAAAGTGGTCGGGTCAAAAGAGAGGTCAACAGAGGCCAAGGCAGGAGACAAGGGAACACTTAGAGATAACACCACCTAGAAAGTGGTTGACTTAGGTATAATTGGTAATTTAAAGAATTTTATCATTGAAAATATTTTACTTATAGATAGATTGAAACACAACCTACTCAGTATCAGTCAGCTCTGTGAAAAAAGGCTTCAGTATATAATTTTTGACAAATTACTGTATTATAAACTTAAATAATAATATTATTTTGCAGGAAAAAATGATCAACAATGTCTACATGCTTTATTTAAATAATATTGAATTTGCTGCTTTATTTTGTTTAAAAATGATTGCTGATAAATCTTTATTGTGGTATAGGAGGTTGTATCATGCTAGTATGAAAAGCCTTAGAAAGATCACACAAAAGAATTAGTGATAGGGATACTTAAACTAGAGTTCACTAAGGATCACTTGTGTAATGCATGACAGTTAGGAAAGCAAGTCAAATCCTCCTTCCCTTTAATTAAAAATATTTTCACTAGCAAACCCTTAGAAGTCCAACACATGGAACTCTTTTGACCTGTCAGTACTGTAACTTTAGAATGAAAAATCTTTGGCTATGTGAATGTTAATGATTATTCGAGATTTACATAGTTTAGATTCCTATCTCATAAAAGTTAATCATTCGAGGCGTTTAAGTCTTTTTTCACTTGAATTTAAAGGAAGTTAAGTTATGAAATTGTGACAATTCATAATGATCATGGAGAAGAATTTGACAATGAAATTTTTAAATATTTTTGTAAGGAGCAAGGGATATATTATTATTTTTCAGCTCCTAGGACCCCTCAGCATAACATGGTAGCTTAAAAGAAAAATATAACCCTAGTAGAAGTTGCTATAGCCATGTTAGTTAAATACTCACTTTCAAAATACTTTTGGGCAGAAGCGGTGAATATATCATGTTATGTTCTGAATAGGGTAAATGTTAGATCCAAATTGAACAAGACATCCTATAAAATTCTGAAGGGTAGGACACCCAATATCTATCACCTCCATGTCTTTGGATGTAATTTATTCATTCTAAATAATGGGAAGTCTCAACTAGAAAAGTTTGACCCAAAATTCAATTGAGTATTCCTAAGTTACTCGAGTGTTGGGAAATCTTATAGAGTCTTCAATAAAAGAACACTTATAGTTGAGGAGACCACTCATATTATGTTTGATGAATCTAATAATTATAAACAGTCTCATGTAGAAGAAGAGGACACTATAGGAAAATCACTCATTACCGGCGGTCTGGACTGGCGGTTACTACTTGTTTTCTGATGGTTTTGAAAAACATTGGCGGCTTGTCGACAGTTTATAAACCGCCATAAAAATGGAATAGAAAACCTTTACTGACTTTGTTTTTCTAGCAGTTTCCTTCACCGACAGTTTTCCGGTGGTTTATACTGCCGGTTATGTTCTGGCGGTCTTAGCGCCAGTGATCGCCGGTTTTCTTACTGTCTTATAGAATTTTCCCTTAAGTTTGAGGGGGACTTTTCAATCACACAATAAGTCTGATTCATTCCTCCATTTCAACCATCCAACTTGAATTGTGCTGATAATATCCCCTTCTATTTCACCATATTGACTTAAGACTAATCCTTGATGTAATCTAACCCAAATATAAACAAAATGCATAAAAAAATGCAAAGCGACGGGAAGCGAGGAGAGCTTTCGGCGGCCAGAGTGGAGGCTTCGTTTGGAGGAACTTCTCGGTGGCCGAAGGGAGCTTGTCGGTGGTCGGAGGAGGCATCTCGAGAGGGAGAGGTCGGAGGAGACAGAGGCGAGCGCCATGCAAGAGAGAGAGAGAGAGAGAGAGAGAGAGAGAGAGAGAGAGAGAGAGAGAGAGAATACAAAGAAATGAAATGGAAGGCTCGGGATGGATTATTCTAGGGCCTTTTCTAGCGGCTATCCGGCTGTTCCGTCCGCTGGTAACATATTAGGTAAACACCGACGGTTTGAGTTGCCGATTACGCGCCGGTAAGATTTAACGCTGACAGTTTAACTGGTGGTGTTTGGACCGCCGCTATTTTTGGTAGCTATATTTAACATAACAGCCGATCCAACTGTCGATAAAAATTGGCGGTCACTCCACTGGGTAAACCGCTGTTAATACCGGTGGCTGGAGAACTGCCGGTCTAGACTGTTAAATCTAGTAATTAGGTTGTTAAGCCTAACTAAATGTCCCAAGGCTAACCAAGAGGGGGGGTGAATTGGTAATTTAAAAATTATACTTCTACTCTTGGATTTTTAGAAAACCTTTTTAATTATTAATGCAAGTTAAATTAAAAGTTTAAAAAATAAACTTTTCAATCAGAGTAAACATCTTGCAATGAAATTAAATGCAGAAGAAAAATAAGAAAGAACACACCAGATTTATAGTGGTTCGGTCAAATCTTGACCTACGTCCACTCCCCGGAGGCACCCTCTGAGTATTGCACTAATACCACAAAGTGACTCTCCTTTTTCCCCCACAGCAAGGCGGAGAAGCCTGTACAAAATCACTTTCACATTCCCCGGTGCGGCGGAGTAGCCGGGTTCTTTGACACCAAAGAGATCTTCTCGCCAAAACTTCCCTCAAGACGACCCTTGAATCGATGGTACTGAAGTACAAGTTCGCCGGAGCAACCGTGTGAATATCCCCTTCACACTCCCTTGAAATCTTCTCCAAGGATCTTCTCCCTCTCAAACTCCACTATTTCCTCTCTCCCTTTCAAGTTCTCTCTTCTAGTTTTCTCCCAAAAAATGAAGACACAATGACTGTCAAAGATACACTTTGTCGTCCTTTTACTCTCTCCAAGTGTCGGCAGAGAACCGGACCAATGTTGTTGAACTTCACTTGAGAGCCTTTAAAGGAGATGAGAAGAAACAAAGAGATCTT
>NW_021319457.1:68592-70028 GCF_001605985.2 Dendrobium catenatum
TCGTGGGAGCATAGGATAACTGGACATAAGGAGGCTCACAGCTCAAAATTGCTTAAATTTGCTGCTTTATCACTTGCTTGAAATCTTTAGTTTCTATTTGTGTTATTTGTTTTTGTGCTTACTTGGTGGTAGTCTAGTTTGCGTTGTTTTTATTTTTTTTTTGTTTTTATGTGTTTTGTCTTCGCATTGCTCTTTAAATTTTGGTCTTTCATATGATGATTTTTTTTAAAGCCTTTAAATTTTGGAGTTTTTAGAGACAGTGTTTAGCTTTTTCTAAATTGGTTAAAGGGAGTAAACTGTTGATGTTTTCCCTGCTTCTGACTTTGTTTAGTGGTATGATTTTCTTCTCTAAACAAAAGTCTAAAGTCAGTTTAACCAATGGCTTTTTATTTAAGATCTTTTTCTTATCTTGCTACTTTAATCTACCTTCTTCTCATTGGGATTTGTTAAACTTCTTGATCTCTGGGAACTTTAAAAGTTTAACTTTTTGAAAAGAATTCTCATATGATGCCTCCATAAAAAAAAAAAAGAAAAATTAAAATCCAAAAAAATTTGTTGTTTGGTTTTCATTATGTTATTTTATTTTTCTATGTTTTGACTGCTTTTCTTTTGTTTTATGTTTGAGGGTCTTGATCATCACGATTCCTTCCTTGATTTAAATTTCTAGTCACATCGTCCTGGCCGATACTTTTATCGTCCTAGATGATATGACAAATTCTCTTCAAAATTCATCTGCTAAACTTTTCTGTGCTTAATATTACACATCGTCCTGGACGATACTATATCATCCTGGACGATTTTATCGAACTCATGGTGATAGTCCTGGCCGATGCATTTTATGTGCATCGTCCTGACCGATACACTGGATCGTCCTGGACGATCCACGTATCTGCACGTTTAAATCTTTAAATTCGGCCCCGGACAATCCATTATTGGACAATCGGCCGGGACGATCCACTGTTCGTCCTGGACGATACACGTGACAAGCATTTTAAATGTTTTAACTTTGGCCGGTATGATCAATTATTGTGCATCGTCCTGGACGATACACCTAATCGGCCTGGACGATCTGCTTTTTCAACGGTCGTCCGGACTGACTCCTCGGGCCGATCGCCTATGTCTAATCGGCCTGACCGATATTTGATCGGCCCGGACGATCGGACTGCCTTTTTGACCATTCGGCCTGTACGTAATTATTGAACCATATCGGCCTGGAAGATTCTGCGATCGGCCAGGACAATATGGCCGTTTTTTTAAATTCAGACCGTTCCAACCATGATTTTTCACTCTTCATCCTTTCTTCTCTTGTGATTTTTGCTTAGTTCCCTCTATGGATGGTGGGAAACGCGTTCGACAAACTTCTGGGAGTTCTTCAAGGGTAAAGATTGACCCTTGTTTCTGGGAAGCAGAAGATGAAGCCGCCTATCATCATTACA
>NW_021319457.1:70104-71696 GCF_001605985.2 Dendrobium catenatum
AGGATGATATGGCCGTTTCTTTAAATTCAGGCCATTCCAGCCATGGTTTTTCACTTCCAACCCTTTCTCCTCTTGTGTTATTTGCTTAGTGCTCTCAATGGCTGGTGGGAAACGCGTCTGACGGACTTCTGGGAGTTACTCAAGGGCAAGGATTGACCCTCATTTCCGAAAAGCAGAAGATGAAGCCGCCTATCATCGTTACAAAGAGTGTGGAATTACTGTCTCCAGAATAATCAATCATGTCCACATCTCTTACCCGGTAATGGATCTTTTTGCTCACACCTCCCTCTGCTTCATTCTGTCTCTTGCCTTCCCTTTTAATTCAGTGTTTCTTCGAGAGTTTTTCGCAAACCTTCGCATCAACCCAACCTTCACAGCCCTGACCTCCTATGTGAATCGACGCCCTGTTAAAATCACATATCAGGATTGTGTTGATCTTTTACAGCTATCCATCACCGGGGATAAGCTGCACGTAATCGCCTCTGACCCTGATCTTGACTGGTCCACGGAAAATCACTTTCTTCGCCAGACCAATGTACCCTACCATGTTGGAGAGACTAGCTCTTTAATCAAAGATGCTAGGACAATCTAACATGTCCTTCGCACCTCCGTAATTCCAAAAGCCGGGGACCGAATCCACATCACCCATCTACTTTCCCTCACTACTTTCTACATCATGGCTCATAGAGAATTCAACACTGCGGACCTAATTTTTTGATACATTGATCACCTAACCACAATTCGCAATTCAGGTCACAAGAGGAAACCAAATCTAGCCTTAGGACACATCATAGCCTATGTTCTTGAAACTAAATACCAACTTCAGTATCCTGATCCACCAAACCTCCCAACTCCCTTCTACTCAAACAATTTCTTCAGCACCCTTCACAGTACTCGTCTCCACCTTGAGGAACCTCGGGGGGCTAGAGAGGAGGAGGCTCCCGCACCCGCCCCCTTTCCTGACCCTGTTCCTCTCCACCAGAACTCACTGGTTGATCAGTTGATTGAGAGATTTGATCGATGGGAGACCCATTTTGATGCCTATGTTGCTGCACAGGAGCAACAACACTCTGAGGATATTGCCCGTTACGAGCATCACCAAGCTGAAGATCTAGCCCGATTTGACAGTTTCTTTACTCAGCAACAGCAGCAGTATGACCAGGACATCGCCTAGTTCAATGCTCAGTTTACCACACTTGCCAGTTACTTTCAGCAGCCACCTCCACCACCTCCATCTGATGATCAGGATCCCTCGTTCTTTTAGTCTGTGCTTTGTGTGTTTGTTTCTTGTATTTTTTTTTGTTTGCTTATTTGTCCTTTGTGATGTTTTCATGTTGTTTCTGGACCCTCTTTTTGTGATTACAAAAGGGGGAGTAGGATAGGGTGTGGTAGGAAAAAGCTGTTGTAACTTTAATTTTCTAATGAACCTATTTTTTTGTTTAATTATTCCTACTTGTGTTTGCCATCATCAAAAAGGGGGAGATTGTTGCAAATATGTTTTTCATGTCTTATGTTTTGATGATTGACAAACACTGTTTCTCTTGGACTGCTTGTAGCTTCTAACTTTTCAGGAATCGAAGATCGGACGATCA
>NW_021319458.1:0-5189 GCF_001605985.2 Dendrobium catenatum
AAAGGGTTGAAAGCTGTTTGCAGCAAGAGAACTGATGGCTGGAGGCGACAGTGATGCTCAAATCTGCGGTTGGAGAGCTCTAAGAGAAAGAAGATCCCTGAAATACACTAGAAGTGGGGGGCTTTCATGTGGGAAGACTTCAGCTATAGGAGATTGGACGAAGCAAGTTGTGTGGAGAAGAAACAAGCAAAGATTTGGCTGTAGGAATGGTGCAAATGGGAGGATTGACGTCTTGCTCGAGTAAGGAAACTCCGGCCAGTTGAGGGCCGCGGCTGCTGTTGAAGACGGGCTGAAGAGATCAGAGAAGAGGCGGACTTTGGCTTTGCAAAAGCATGAGTTGCTAGCTGCTTGAGGAGGAGGCTGCAGGCATTTGAGTGGATCAACCTTGAGAGGGAGATCAAGCCTTGGATGGGGCCTGGAGTAGCTCGGACAGCTGTGGAAATCAAAGCTTGGAAGGAGCTCGGTGGAGGCTTATGGACTTCAGAGAGGATGCTGGAGCTCTAAGATGTGAGAGAGTAACGAAGAAGAAGAACCTCATAACTAAGCCTAAGCCCTCATTTTTAACGTCAGAAGATTGTATTCCAACGAGGCTTTGTGTGTCCGAGGTTTTTCCACTCAACCGGATATCCGGGATTTGCAGAGAATTGCACTTAATGCTGATTTGTAGTTTCATTTGACTTTTCATTTTTTTTTGTTAAAATTTTATTAAATTAAATTCATGTTAATGCTCTATCATCATCACATTAATTCGAGTGGATAATAATGTCTAAATCAGTCCAAAAATCGCATTGATTTACGTGCTATTTTCTCATTTTATGTGTATTTTGCATCGTTTAACGTGTCGATCTCGCCGAATATTGAAATTAGAGAAATTAGTAGTGCATTTAGGGTATTACCAATGTCCCGGTAGCAACGGCGTAGTTCGTTTTACGATCGAACATCGTTTGGACAATCTCGAGACTTCTTTCCTCAGCATGTGTGTTTTGCCTCGAGATTTGTGCCACCATCCTGATGATCCAAATTGAAATAAAAAAATGCAGTTTTTAGAGGTTAACAACGTTCCGGACGCAATGGCGCTGTCCGTTTGTCGATCCGACGTCGTTTCGTCTCCGTCGAGGCAAATTTCCTTGATATGCGTGATTTCGCATCATATTTGGATCGTCTTTAAAATTTGCGACACCACATCAAACGATCCAATTTGATCAAATAAAATTTAGACTCTTAATGGCGATGACATTCCGGATGTAATGACGCTATCTGTTTATTGATCCGACATCGTGTCGTCTCCGACGAGGCTAATTTCCCTTGTAACACGTGCCCTCGCAACATATTTGAATCGCCTTTGAAATTTGCGACACCACCTCAAACGATTCAATTTAATCAAATAAAATGTATATTCTTAATGCCGACGACAATCTGGACGCAATGACATTGTCCGTTTGTCGATCCGACATCGTTTGATCAACCTCGCGCTTTAATTTTGGGTGTTAGTCCTCCCTTCTTGATTGATTTTGTCCAATTTTAATTGCGACGGGCCTTGACCCAATATAATTTATTGTCCTGATCGCAATGGTATCATCTGTTTGGCATTTGGAGGTCATCTGACCCCTTAAGTGACGTGTTTCATCAATGCACATATTGCTTTATTTACCAGTTTGAGTCCTTCCTCGCGTGGTCTGATGTATAGGGGTCAACAAATGCCCCCCAATAAATGTGGTACGCGTCCAGAGCGAATCACGTTTGTTGTATGCTGATTGACTTTGTGGATCTCCAGATATTTTCTCTGGATGTCACACTACGATTTTCATCTAGTGGATCTCCAAAATTTTTTTTGGATGTCACACTAAGATTTTTGTTCAGTGGATCTCCAAAAATTTATTTGGATGTCACACTAAGATTTTCTTTTAGTGGATCTCCAAAAATTTGTTTGGATGTCACACTAAGATTTTTGTTTAGTGGATCTCGAAAAATTTATTTGAATGTCACACTAAGATTTTCTTTTAGTGGATCTCCAAAAATTTGTTTGGATGTCACACTAATTTCTCTTTCTCCTTTACTCTTTTAGATGTATCCATAGATGGTTGAAACACTGATTTTAGTCAAGTAGAGACCCCCAGGATAGTGATATAGCACTTCGTATATGGGTCCCTAGAGAATAGCTTTTGTAGAATGACAATGGTGGATAGTATCACCAACATTGTTCTCTTTAATCACCATAATTATCTTAGTCTCTAGCATATGAATGCTCACATCTTTTTCAGTTTGTAGGACTCTTGCTGCTTCAAGTTTTATGCAGTTACTTCTTGGGCTCAGGTACATTTTCTTCCCTTCTCTCTTTTTTTTTTTAGTTTTGACTTTGTGCTCGTACTGATAATATTTTATATTTTGTGCAGGCCACTGTGGGAAGAGAATCCAAGCTTCAACCAGTTTTTCTACCTTGGGAGGCTTCAATTTTGGTACGTTTTTACTTTGTTTGTAATGTTCTTTTCTTTCTTTAGCTGCTTTCTGACACCCCTTTTTTTTTTTCTACACAGGCTTCAAGAGGATTGGGATACTTCTTCGTGAGCCACTCTGGGAGATGCCTGTTTCAGGTACGACTTTTCTTTTTGTAGTTTTACATATATTCTTTATAATTCTTCTTCTTTCTGCTGACTTCTCTTTTGCTTTGTGCAGGTCCTAGAAGTGCAGAATACCTGGTCTTTGGAAGGAAGAATAAGGATGTGGACTTCCTCTTCAGGCATAGTTTAGGAGACAGATTTGAGTCCTCTGTGAAGGACATTATACTTTTTTTTTCTTTCAGCTTATGTAATCTTGTAAAAAGATGTAGTCCACAGATTTGTATATGAAATTCTGAACTTAATAAAATAAAGTTATTTTATAAATTCAGTTGTTGACGAGCTCTCTTTTTTACTGCTCTTGAGACTTCTGTGGTTGTACTCTGACTTGTGCTCATAGTATTTTAAATATTTATTTGGAGATCTCGGCATGCAGTGCGATGTCGACCCAAATAAATATTTAAAATGCCCCCAGTCTTTAGGGACATTTGTAGATATTATTCGGGATACTTCTTTTCATAGTTTTAGACTGAGTCACAAGATTTAGATCCTTCTGTTCTGTGCTTTGTGCTACGGACATTGATGGAGGATTGCCTGATTTGTCTTTTACTGACTTGTCAGGTGATTTTTTGTACCTTCGACCCTATGCTTTCTTGCTTTGGCAGGCTTGTTGAAGTAGTAGATGCCAATGACCTAAACCCTTAGGTTTGTATCAGGTCGATGGCAAAAAGTCATCGGTCCAGAGCTTTGTGCATAGCGGACTTATTGATGACAGAATCCTCTTAGTTCAGCCTAAGGCTTTTCGTGAACTTTGGGATAATTTTTTCTTCGGTCCTTTGCTTTGTGCTTTGACGGACTTATTGAAAAAAAATTCCTTCGATCCTCGCTTTGTGCTTTACGAATTTGTTGAAGGATTTGCAGGTTCTAGATTCAGTTGATAGTACCGAACGTAGGTAGTATCTTGATCATTAACCACTTGAGAAGACTTTAACCTTAATTACTTGAGTTCATCAGATCGGGAGAGCTAGAATTTGATAGCACTTCGTCTTCTGGTTGCTGAGATGGGGGTTCCTCTACTGAGGCCTTTCTTATAGCTTGTTGAGTAGATGGAGCTGTTAGCGATCCAGCCATATTTGAGCTTGTTGGATCCGACCTCTTACACCCATTCAGGTTTCAGACTTGAGCTATGGGGATTGCGCTTCCCAATGCTGATTTCACTGAAGTTGGTAGATTTGGAGTCATCCTTTGCGGTTGTAGATTTTGGAGCCTACGAACATTTGATAGTTGCTCGAGATTTCTCCTTCCCACTGGAACTTTGATTCTCCAGTCATTTGGGAGAATTTTGTAGACTACGATCACTTGAATTTGTCGAGTCAAATTTGCCTTCGTACTTCCTATAGTCCATACTGACGGGTTGACGAAGTGGGGGTTCCGCTACTACGGCCTTTCTTATGGCTTGTTGAGTAGACAGAGCTGCCAGCGATCCGGCCATATTTGGGCGTGTTGGATCCGACCTTTTACACCCATTCGAACCTTAAGCTTCAAGCTGTTGGAAGACTTCAAACTTCTCTAGCTCAATTTGTTGGAGTGTGTAGTTACAAAAGTCTCTTTCTTGACTTTTGAAATATTGGTACACTCGAAGGAATGAAGTCATGAACTTTTAGAAAAATCACCCACATACATTTTAAAAAAGATTTTATTATATTCTTTAGCATGAAAGAATATCTGTATTGATAATTTTAAATATTAATTCGGGGATCTCGGCATACGGCGCGATGTCGACCCGAATAAATATTTAAATGCTCCCTGTCTCATAGGGAGATTTTGGATAGACTTTGTATTTTGAAATTTTAAATAATCATTCGGATATCTCGGCATGCGGCGTAATGTCGACCCGTATAAATATTTAAAATGCCCCCAAAATGATGGGAAATTTTGAAATGCATTCTTGCTACACAAGAGAATTTTAAAATACAAATATATTGCTTATAAACGTGTACAAAATACAAAGGGGCTCTCTTAATTGGATATGAACTTGCCACCAATTTTTTTAATGTCGGATGATTGGTCTCCTCAACATCAGGAACATAGTACTCGACCTTTTGATGTAGTTTGGGCAATGGTCATCTTCAATCTAAGAGAATAAGTTGAAAAGTGATGGGATTTCTTAAAGAATTCTCCAAGATGCCGACCATCAAGAATATTTTCTATATGGACCATCTTTGAGATTCACTTTTGATGAATTTCTTTAATGGTGGATCTCTAGAGGTACACACTAGATGTCACACCATTATTTGAATATATATATTTTTTCTAGAGATGTGTGTCTCTATATTTATTTTCCTTATGTCGGGACCTTTCAATGGTGAATTCTTAGATATGCATCCAAATGTCACACCCCAATGCTCACCGTACATATATTAACTCTCTCTTTGCTCTACCATCATAATAGAAGGTAGCTTTTAGTTCTATCGGGACCTTTCAGTGATGGATCTTTGGACATGAGGACCAAATGTCACATCCTGATATTCACCGTACAAAGCTTTCTTCATTCTTTGATCTACCATCATAATAGATAGTAGTTTTTAGCTTTATCAGGACCTTTCAGTGATGGATCTTTGGACATAAGAACCA
>NW_021319458.1:5289-32828 GCF_001605985.2 Dendrobium catenatum
AATCCAACTAAAATAGGAAAATACTTGGTCAAACCATTTTGTGTTCTTGAACACAAGTAATAGCTCATGCATGCATATCATTAATGACTTGAATATAAGCTTTATTAATCATTTTCTTTTCTAGAACTCTCCATAGCACTTCTCTTGGAACTTTATCATATGCTTCCTCTAAATCAATAAATATCATATATAGATCTTCCTTATTCCCTCTATACTTCTCCATCAAACCTCTCAATAAATGTATAGTTTTCATAGTAGACCTACCCAGCATGAATCCAAATTGATTTTGAGAAACACTGGTATCACGTCACAACCTATGCTCCATAACTCACTCCCATAGTTTTAAAGTATGACACGTTAACTAATTTCTCTATAATTCGCATAATTTTGTGCATCACCTTTATTTTTAAAAATAAGAATCAACACACTCATTCTTCACTCATCTGGCATCTTTTTAGTCTTCAAAATAATATTAAAAAGTTTAGCAAGCCAAAAAACTTCATCTCCTAAGCCCCTCTAACTTCGATTTTTCTAATACGTAGATAAAAATAAAAATCTTTATTTTCATTTAGGATGCTGAGGTCACTAAAGTCACTCGTATTCTCACAATCTTCTTTAAAAAGTTTTGAAAATATCTCATCCACCATTGTTGAATATCTTTTTCTAATAAAAGCATTTTTTTAATCTTCATCCTTAATATATTTCACTTGAACTAAATCCATACTACTATTTATTTGACTAACTTATACATATATCTTTTGTTTTCCTTAGTATCTAATCTATTATATAAATTATTAAAAGCTAAAAATATTTGCATCACATATTGCTTTCTTAGACTCCTTACGGGCCTCTGCTCATTAGTTTAGAGTTTGGTCTTATAATGCCCATTTGCAACTATATTGAATTCAACTTGGAACCTTGATGTTCCACCCTTATATTAAGTAGTATTAGAACCATGACTTTTGTTGCTTCAAGGGATTCGTGTTTCCCATAGTTCTTAGCAATTTCTAGATCAAGTTCAAGGACTTGTGAGTTGTGACTCCATGCAAGATCAACATGGTTAAGTAGGATTTTGGCACTTGACGGTGTTGAAATGCTTCTATTAACTAAGAAATGAAAACTGATTTTGAAGACCTTATGTGAGGCGGACATTGTTAAGTTCCCCATCCGAGTGAATTGTCCCATATTGAGAGTTAAGAAAATCAGTTATTAATACAATAATAGTGTCCGTGATCGAAGTATTAGAAAATTTCAAAAAAAAAAAAAGTCAGCATCCTTCACAGTAAATGAAATTCATTTATAAACAGCAACCTTCTATCAAAATTTGAAAGAGAATCACAGTTCTAAAGTCAAAACCTGTTCGTGCATGATAGATACCGTAACACCAACAAAAGGTTGCTAAAGGTAATATGCAAATCGAAGGCAATGAGGTCCAAAACAGTACCTGCGGAGGAATCCAATTCACCATGTTTATTGCATCCATAGCAGCCTGCCTGAACCCATCAACAGAAGCAAACCACTGTTCTGTAGCCCTAAATATTGTCGGTTTCTTTGTTCTCCAATCGTATGGGTACTTGTGTTCTATAGAAAGCATCAGATATCAACTTGAGGATATTAAACGACGCAAATTTCAGTCTTGAGTTCATAATAATAACCAAAGTTCCATCTTATAGTAAACACTTACTATAAGGTTCTTCTAAAAGAAGCGACATATTGTCATTAAGATACTCCACAACAGCAGCATTTCCATCCCCTAATACATTGAAGCCAATGAACTTCCCCGCTTCTTCAGTAAAATTTCCACTGTCATCAACAGGAGAAAGTATTGGCAGTCCATATTTTAAGCCAGTTATATAATCCTCCTGGCCATGGCCAGGGGCTGTATGAACAAGTCCAGTTCCTGACTCAGTGTTGATGTAGTCTCCCCCCATCACAACAGGGCATTCCTTTCCATCCAAAGGGTGAAGGTACCTATTATCATAGTTTGAAGTTTATGATAAGCATGACTGCATAAAATTTTCTATAGGCAAGAAAATCACTCAACTTCAAAACATTTCGAACCAAATAAGAAGCTGATCAAGATTAGGACAATAAAATTAGAAATGAAGGAAAAGATAAATACCAATCACATGAAGATGTTCATTAACCATATTAATGTTTTTTAGAAATTGAAACCTGCTGTTTTCTAGAGCTGCTCCAAGGAAAGTTTTCTTGATAACGAGCTTCACCCCCCACTTTGACTCAAGTGTAGGTACAAGATCTGATGCCACAATGATGAATGGCTTCTTTTCCTCATTTTTCAAAATTCTTCCTAAACCTGTTTGCTTTCCAGGAGATGACGATGGCTCCTCAAGGACTGACTGTACCTCGGCCACACCATAAATAAGCGAAGGATTTACTGCCACAGCTGCAACAATCGAAGGTCATGTTATTTCGAAAAGAAAAATAATCCCATTTCAAAAGAACAGATCAGATGAGTCAACAAGTGCAACAATGGAAGCAATAGAGGGAATATCCACGCCAACGGCATCACAAATTCCATTGACTAGTTAAACAAATTCATTTAATGCAATATTCAATTTCTACACTTCTTTAATTACAGTACTAGTTATCTACTCAATTGTCAATTATTCTTATGCATAAGAGAACACTAGATTGAAAATTTGTAAACATCTTATTGTAAACCCTTTGATGAAAAAGGATAAACTTTTTAGATTTGCAACTCAAGTCAATGTTTTTTTTCCCCTCCTTCCAAAGAAAATCAAATTAATAATTCTAAATATAAACTCAGTTATCTACTCAATCATCATCATCCCCTTCCATTCCCTCAACTCCTCAAGGTCGAAATAGATTAAGGTTTCCCAGAGAAGCATCAATGTTTGAAAAGATGCCTTGCAGTCAGTCCTGGCATGTGCATAGTAACTTTCTCCTATAAGCTTTTTATCTACATTTGTTTGAGACAAGCACAAGTGAATGCCACACTTTTTTCTCCATTTGCAGGACCAGGAATGCCACATTTACGAGCAGATTGGTAAGCTACTCATCTGCACAAGTATTGTTACAAGTAGTTTTGTAGCTCTCCAGTAAAACTAATATGTAATATATATCATAGTATCACTGATTATTTCTTTAATTAATTCAGGTTTTGTACTAGGCTTGATGTTGGTTTATAATAATGTTATAAATTCTTATTTATTGCAATGAAAAAAAAATTATAAGAGATGTTGACAACAAATATTTTGTCTACAAAATTTAACAAAAAAATAATTGTTGCCTGCAGTCATGATCAGAATCGCTACAACAAGATGGAACTGAGATCCTACTGGAGGATTAAACTGAGATTCTTACAACAGGTTCAACAGATATTCACAGCAAACAAAGCGATTAGATGCAAGCATGTAATACAAGCTCTATGCACTTGGAGAGGTAGCAAGGGGGTCAAGGATATGATAAGAAAGATGGAGAATGATGTTGGTTGTGGAGAGGATTAATTTATAGTTAATTTTAATTGTTTTTATTGACCAAAAAATAGAAACAATAGTTGTTCCAATCAAAAGTAAAAAAATCATATGATTTTTCATACCAAACTTTATTAACAATGTCTATTTTAATCAAAGGAAAAAGCATTTTTGCAAATTTCCTCATTAAACTAAATAAAATTAAATAAAAAATAACAAATTTTTGAAGGAAAAAATAACTTTTCTACTAATATGTTTTTTTTTAGGCTTGCCTGTCACAATATAGCAATATCACAATTTTGATTTGGGTAGGAACTCGGAATATACTTCATACTTCAGGGAATACTATCACAGAAGCTCCCCCATCTCTATGGAAGTAGAAGAAAGTTGATTTTGTGTCACACAGCACAACCAGTATTACCAAACAAACCCGCAATTAATTTCAACAAACAATGATTAGTTTCAATAAATTACCATGAAACTCTTACCTGCATTTGCTGGGATGGTCCAAGGAGTAGTTGTCCATATGGCCAAGCACAAATCTGGAAAAAATTCTTCCAAAATAACTTGAGAAGTAGGAGATGCACTAACCATCTTAAAAATAGCATATATGCTCTTAGATACATGAACATCCGGATACTGCAAAAATCGCATCATGATAGAAGGATTAAGATGGTACCAAACACAGCAACTTATAGATTGAAGAAACAAGCTTTAACTAGAAAAGAGATATGCCCGTAATGAAAAAACACACAAGTCTACAAAATAATGACTCAAATACACGAGTCCACAAGGAAAAGAGCCTAGCCAAACAGTTAAAATAGCAGGATTAAACTAGAAGTTAAAGAGAGATAAAGAAGCCCTTCGGCAATAGGGGAATGAGTGGTGTTAAGAAGGGAGTGTCAAGACGGCCATCAGGCCTGTAGTTCATGGAAGAATTCTACATAGGACTTCTCCTTTAAAAATCAATCTTCCAAGCAAAGAGATTACTTTAAAACTAGAATCAAATTGCTAAAGAATACATATATTATACTAGTAATAATACAGATGCAATTGGTGAACGTAGATTGAGTTGATTATGCTTATTTAATAAAGATGATAATCTTTCAGATATTATCTGTTCAAAATTTATAGTTTTTACTTTCTTTTTATTGTAAAATATAATAATAAATATTTTCGTTTATTGTTCATAATTTTAAAGACTTTTTTTTATTTTCTTTTCACAATTTTAAAGACTGTTTTGATAAGATGACAAAAAAATATAAACACTTTATATCTATAGAATTCAAAACTTCAACTAAGGAAAAACTCTTTATTTTGATTAGATTTAAAATATTTTAAATCCTTTCAATTAGGATTTTTTTATGTTTTTTCAGGATAGTCTTTGTTAATTGGAATTTTGCATAACATTGGGAACAGCTTATCTTAAGACATTCAAGTTAAAACAATAAAATATTAAATTGATATTATATTCATTCCTCATATAGAACATTGAAAATTGAAATAGGAAGACATAATGTGAATGTTAGTCTATCAAATGTTTGCTTATTCTAAAATATATTAAGAAGAACGAATTAAAATGTTCATCGTTCCTTCAAAAAAATTTCTTATATTTTTTTACAATATGAAAGTCATCATACATAAACAAGTGAACATTCAAACAAAAAAAAATGCATAAAAAAATAAAGGAAAACATAAATGTAAAGCTCTTGTTTACATTTCAAAATGATTGAATTGAAAAAAATAAAAAAACATGCAAATAAAAGAAAGAAAATGAAGATTAAAAAAAAGAGATATCAATACATTGATCATGAAAAGGTCATTCCATGATTGAGAGTCTCACTTGATGAAGATGCTTCAAAATACTCCCATGCATCAAAATCGGGTTATCATGAAAAATAAATCAGAATATTCCTTTGATTAGAATTATGAAAAAGAAAATAGGGATTTTATTGTTTGATGGATTAACTTCATTCATTATGGATACATCATAAGCAAATCGATATTTATATCAATTAAATTAAATCGTAGTCTAACTTCAGTCATGGTAGAAACAGGCCAGGGAAATCAGGATTTTGAAAGAAAATAAGAGAATAGATACATGACATGGTAAATTAGGATTTCATCCGAAGAAAAATTAAAGTGTAAATCAAAATTTTCCCAAAAAAAGGTCTGGATCTTTATTTGAAAATTGAAGTTTAAGATTTTATTTGGATGAAATCACATGCAGATTTTTAATAATAACATAGACAAACATTTTGAATAGTTATTTTTCTAAAGAAAAATCAAATGCAATGCTAAAATTAACATTTCAATACCATTGTTAGCTCTAAACAAACTGTAAATATATATTAGTGCAGTAATCCACACATCACTTTTTGATCAAATCAATCAAAGGTGCCACATTATGTACAGCTCCGAACTGTATATCATGCTCTTCAATAACTACAAATAATCACAACTATGATAATCAATTTTACAAAATCCTGGAGAGATTTGAACTAGTTCATACCAAGCAAAGGTAAGTTTTTTAGCAGGGGAGGAAAGTGTTTTTCTTTAATTTTGTTTGCAATGGTATATCACAAAAAAAAAAAAAATTTAGTTACCACATATATTTCAAACTTTACAAAGCACGATGATCAGAAAAAAACTATCAAATTTACCTCTAGCTCTGCCTCAGCAAGTGCCGTGCGGGAGGATGGACTCCAATGGACGGGCTTCCGACCCCTATAGATGTATCCTTTAGTGGCCATCTGGCCAAATACTTCTATCTAACATAGAAAACAAGTAGGAAGAACAATTTTTTTGCTTACAAGTATCAACCAAGATACAAAGAAAACATAAAATTGAGGTATGGGCTGCAAGCAAGCCAAAAGAATATTATAAATCATGAGCGAAAGCACATAAAAAACTTAAAAGGGAGTTAAGTCAATAAGACAATACAACAACATCAAGCCTTTATCCCACTACGTGGGGTCGGCTACATGAATCCTTTTTCTCCATTGTGTCCTATTAAAAGTCAAATTCTCATTTAAATCTAATAAAGAAAGGTCATTCCTAATATTTTCTAACCAAGTCTTTTTAGGTCTACCCCTACTTTTCTTAACACAAGTCAAATCTAATACCTCTACTCTCCTAACCGGATCATCGGAAGGCCGCCTTTTTATGTGACCAAACCATCTAAGGCGACTCTCTCTAATCTTATCTTCTACTGGAGCTACTCCAACCTTTTCATGTATATGCTCATTTCGTATCCAATCTCTAAGGGTAAAGCCACTCATCCACCTGAGCATCCTCATCTCTGTCACACTTAACTTAGTATTATGCTTCTCTTTTAATGGCCAACATTCGGCACCATAAAGCATTGCAGGCCTCACTACCATCTTATAGAATTTTCCCTTAAGTTTGAGGGGTACATTTCTATCACATAACAAGCCCGATGCATTCCTCCACTTCAACCATCCAACTTGAATTCTGCTGATAATATCCCCATCTATTTCACCATCACTCTAAACAATAGATCCAAGATATCTAAAACGTGTACTCTTATTAATGACTTGATCGCCCAAAGTCACAATCCCTTCACTAGGTCTATTACTACTAAAATTACACTCCATATATTCCGTTTTAGATCTACTCAAGCGAAAACCTTTAGACTCTAAGGTTGACCTCCATAATTCAAGTTTATCTTCAACTCCCTCTCTAGTCTTATCAACAAGAAGAATATCATCAACAAAAAGCATACACCAAGGTACATCCTCTTGCAAATGTCTAGTGAGAAAAATTAAAACAAAAACATCTAAGAGTTCTGGATGCCTACTTTGTGGCCCACTATATCCCATCATGAAAAAAGAAACAAAACTGAACATATGGGCCAGTTTAAGCAACATAAAATGCATTTACAGCTTGCTAAAAGAGATAACCTAGCTTAAACAATAAAAACATAAAGAAAGATCAAGCTCGCAACTTAACAGCTAATGAAACTTCTAGTGAAGGTACAGGAAATTACACAATGGAAAACAGGGAACCTTAATAAGCATCGCATCCAACCTGTGCAGCTTCATATTCTGGAGAAAGTGTTAAATAAGGATTGCTCCAGTCTGCCCACACCCCATAACGCTGCAAAAACCCATTTAAAAGCTAGATGTAAGCAGCACCAGAATGAGATAAGCACTTCAAAATATCAAGAGAATAAAGCCAAAAAAACAGATCCAAAATTTAATAAGCCTGGATAAGTTGAAACCTTAAAAGACTTCATTTGAACATCGACAGTCTCTTTTGCAAATTTAGCAGCACTTTCCCTCAATTTTAATGGTGTCAAGTCCTTTCGAGCAGCTTGATCCATCGACTGCAGTACTGTGATGTTTTACAAGAACATTAAATACACCAGTCAAGTGGTGCTCTAGCCCAACATATATCAGGTATATTGAAATTTGTTTAGGAACACAAAAAAATTTGCATAAAATATTTGAGAAACAAGAATTGTCATGGAGAATGAGACAATCAGAACAGCTTTCATTGTAATAAGACTTCAACAACAATATCAAAAGAACTCAAAGATTTTGCCCTATTTTAATGTGATCTATATTCTACTACTGAAAAAGGATCAAATGGTCAACAACTTTGGATTATACACATAATCTTTTTTTCAAGGATATGATCAATTGCGCAGGAACCTTTGGATCATTTTTACTATAATGAACACAAAAACATTCTATGAAGCAATCCTATAATAGTGGAGTATGCATACCGGATACAAACCAGATACTTGTTGCACTGAATTTAACAGTATATAATGCTGAATAACCATTTTGGGAAAAAAATTTAATACAATAAATACAACAAGCATCAATTTAAAATTCCCATAATGGATAATTGATATGTTTCTAACATAAATATATGACAGACAACAGTATATTGTTAAGCTTACAGGATAACTACTATATATTGCTTTCTATTTCTGTTCTCTAAAAAGAGTAGAACCATGCATCTATTGAAAGTATAGATGCATGAGGGTAAAGCTATATTCTTTTTTTTTATATTGTGTTTACAGGCGTGCATCAGCATGGATGGATAGCTTGACCTGTATGCACCTGTCTAATAGTACAATGATATACATGCATGTACATTGTATCTATACATAAGTATAGTACATGAATATGCATGCATCCATTTATATACAAAAGATCGCCATGTCCATGATCTCTATTAAAGCAGGAACACTTGCACTATATTTAACCAAGAAATTGACTTTTGATCTTACTATTAACCACATTGCATGAGTTTGTGTGACCAACATAGCCATATGAATTGTTGCTTTCATACAGATTGATATCTATTATCAAATATAACTCCTCAAATCATAAGATTAAAATTGGATCCTGCTAGACCGGTCCGCACGGGACCGGCATTTCGCAATAGAGGCGGGATCTCCGCCTCCTGCGGAGATCAGGCAACGCCCAATCGGAGCCTTTTAGGAAGGATTTTTGAGGGTTTTGAGAGAAAAATTTGAATGTAGGGACTGTTTAGGGATTTCCTTTTGATTTGTATGCATTAAATATTTGGTTTTCCTAGGGTTAGGGCATCTTGAATTTGTATGAAATTTGAGATATCATAGATTTAGGTTTCCTTTGGGCTCTAGTGGCGTCTAGAGATTTGGGAGAGATCGATCCTCCTCTCGAATAGAGGATCAAGTATATCTTGATATTTTCCGTTTCGCTTTCATCAAGTAATACAAATTATCTACTGTTTTTGTGATTTTGTGCGGATTTTTGTGAAGAATTCTCGCTGTTTTTAGAAGATTGATAGGAAATACTTGCAATCTACAAGTGTTTTCTATCAGATCCATAAGCACAAACAGCACGCATATGCCACTAAAAAAATGATGCTTGGTAATCTCTAGTATGTGCTGAATCTACATCAAAACCAACTATAATATGTTTATTCAAAGTCAAATCACTTAGTTCAGCCAAAAGAAGGTATAAAGTCCAACCTTTAGGAAACGAAATGGAAAGCAAAAGAGCGAATATTACCTAACAAGGGAGAAGAACAAGAAACAGATTAGATAGCAAAAAGTGTGAAGCATCATCCACGTGAAAAACAACTTGAGCATATCCTTGGCAATAAAATTCCCTTTCTAGATGTATTAGACTAAAACCTCCTCCCTAAGCTTTATTGTGTAGCAGTAGAATAGATTTTTACAGACTTAAAGTCAATCACTTTCAATTATATGATAACATTAGTGTGAATCTTCCTTCTATCTCAAGATTCTTCTTATTATCGATATTATAAAACCCATCAAGCAACTTGATTATGTGATAATAGTGGTACTATTAATGCTACAAGTCCCAAACCATAGGCACATGCTTGTGCATTCAGCACAGCACAAAAAACTTTGCACAAGGCAAATATGCAAGATGAGCACATATTAATAGGCATATTTGTGCAATATATCAATATTTGTGTATTATACCACCTACAAAATCATCATGAAATGGTCATAGTAAAGGCGATGCCAATGGTTTTCAAGATGGTTAGCCTGCCTGACTAAAACCATAAATACAACCACAGAATAAAATAAATTAGATTTACCAGGGATCGAATCATATTTTTATTGGCCAAATATTCTCCACAAAACACTTTTATAAAAAATAGTACTAAATATAAAAGGATACATGCCTTTTAACTCTATTGGAAGGCCGTGGCAATCCCAACCAGGAACAAACTGAACTTTATAATTTTGAAAAAGCTGCATGAAGACACCACTATTAGTCACACTATGACATCATAAGAGACGCATAAAAATTGCCAACATCAAATGAGCCATGTTTAGGCAGCAATAAGAAAATTATAATTATCAAAATAAGAGAACTATAGTATCAGACAGAGATTCTGAAGTGTCACAAAAAAACAAGAAAGTTGATAGGAAATAAATGCACGTATAATCAAATTAGCAAACCACAATGGAAAATTGGGACGAAAAACAAACCTCAAAAATTTTTATTGCAGGAAATATGAAAGAAAATAGCAAGATACAATTGGATCTTCAATTGGAGAGGAAGATCCGGCTCTCCCAAATCTCTAGATACCGCTAGAGCCCAAAATACCTTAGAACAATCTAAAATTTAGCAAACATCAGATAACCTAATCATAGGTTTACAATACTAGTTAAAGCATACAAAATAAGCAAAATAGCCCAAAAAGCTCTCCTAATTTGAATTTCCCTCTTAATCCCCCCTTTAATTTCCTATTTTAATTATTGTTGGGCTTTTGGACCCTACCCCAAAGGGGGGCCGAACTATGCTGGGCGAAACAAGAGTTTCGCCTCCTGCTGTATACCTGGACCGGTCCAGGGACCGATCTAACAATACCCCCTCCCAAAGACTCACATTGTCCTCAAGGTGAAAAGACGGGAACTGATGCTTCACCCTCTGGTATGGCTTCCGGTGGCGTCATAGCCGGGTAAGTTCTTCCATTTGATCATCACTTCCTTGATCCCTCCTCCCTGTCGTACCCCTTTTAGCTCCAATGGTTCCAACACCATCTCCAAATCCTCAGTCAGTGTCACCGGTAACTCTGAACCAACTGCATGATCTCTTATAGCTCTTCTCAACTATGAGACGTGAAACACTGGATATATGGTAGTGGTCAGGGGTAACCTCAAACGATAAGTCATTGCTCAAATCCTCTCCAATATCTCATAAGGGCCAACATATCTTGGAGCCAGCTTCTCATTCCTTCTGTTAACTACTATCCTCTATCTGTAGGGTTGAAGCTTCACTTTCAAAATGGATGTCCTTCTTGCGCCCATCCATCTGCTTCTTCATAATCTGTTGAGCGCTCAACAAGTGCCTTTTCAATTTATCCAACACCATATCCCTCTCCTCCAAGTATTGCTCTACTGAAGAAACTAGTGTGCTACTCTACCCAAAGTGCACCAAATGAGGCGGGTCTCTTCTGTACAATACTTTGAAAGGGGTCATCTGGGAAGCCGAATAATACAAAGTGTTTTACAAGTACTCCACCCATGCTAGCCACTTGTCCCACAATCGATGTGTCTCTAAAGAAAAACATCGCATGTGTGTCTCCAGGCTCATGTTTACCACCTCCGTTTGTCCATCTGTCTGGGGGTGATAAGCGGTGCTCCTCTTTAGCACTATCCCCTACAGCCTGAACAACTCTCTCCAAAAATGACTGAGGAATACCTTATCTCGGTCAGACACTATAGACTCTGGTATCTTATGTAGTCTAACCACCTCTCTGATGAACGTTGTTACCACTGTCACTACCATGTAAGGGGTCGTAGAGGAATGAAATGAGTATACTTTCTCAATCTATCAACCACTACTAAAATCACTGTAAACCCCTCAAATCAAGATAACTCGACTATAAAATCCGTAGTGACCTCCTCCCCCACTCTATATGGAAGAGCCAGGGGTTGAAGTAATCCCCATGAAGTCATAGCCATGTATTTGTTCCTATGGCATACCTCACACCTAGCCACCATCTCCTCCACATTCTTGTGCATTCCCTTCCAATACAACTTTGTTTCCAATCTCTTGTATATCTTCTGCACACCTGAATGACCTCCAATAGCACTCCCATTGAGCTCTTGTAGCACATGGGGAATATGGACCGAGGTCCGTGGCAGCACAAAACTCCCCTGATATAGCAATCTCTCCCCTTCTAAGGAATAGCCAGGGTGGTCATTCTCATCCCTCAGTAGATATGTTTTAATCCTTCCCAGCTCTTCATCATACACACTCCCCTCTTTAATAGCCCCCCAATCCAGCATCAGTTGCATCAATATGACTAACTCCTGGAGTTCCCCCACACATCTAGACAAAGCATAAGCCGCCTTGTTCTCTAATCCTGATATATATTGAATTTCAAAATCATAGTCCAACAACTTTGACAGTCATCTCTAATGCTCCTCGGTCACCATCCTCTGCTCCAACAGGTACTTCAAGCTCCTTTGGTCCTGCTTGACAATAAAATGTTGACCCAACATATAAGGTCATCATTTCTGAATAGCTAACACAATGGTCATTAGCTCCCTCTCATAAACTAACTTCAACCTAACTCTGGCTATCAACATCTGGCTGAAGTAAGCTATGGGCATGAGATTCTGCATAAGCACTACCCCCAATCCATACACTAATGCATCAATCTCTACCACGAAAATCTAACTGAAATTCAGTAGGGTCAGTACCTATATTGTGGTCATAACCTTCTGCAATTTCTCAAAGACCTGGGTAGTTGCCTCTCCCTATAAGAAGCTATCCTTCTTCAATTGTTCTATCAATGGCCAGGCTATAGTGTTGTCATCACCTCACAAATCTTCTGTAATACTCAGTGAACCCTAGGAAACCCCTCGACTCCCTCAGATTCATTGGCATAAGTCATTTCAGTATTACCTCAAAATTGGCCTGATATGCAGCCACCCTCTCCCGCGATACCACATGCCCAAAGCACTCCACAATGGCCTATGCAAAACAATACTTCTTCAATTTGGCCCTTAGTTGATGCTCCTGTAACACCTCTAAGATCACCCTTAAATGCTCCAAATGCTCTTCAGTTAACTTGTTGTAGACCCGGATGTCATTAAAGAAAACCAGTACAAACTTCCAGAGGTATGGTCAGAACACTCTATTCATGGACTGGAAAGTAACAAGGGCATTGTTGAGGCTAAATAGCATCACTAAGAACTCATAGTGTCCCTCATGTGTCATTAATGCAGTCTTCAGGATATCCTCCTCTCATCCTGATATGATGGTACCCAGACTTCAGATCCATCTTTGTAAACACCACTGCTCCACACAGCTCATTTATCACCATAATGAGAAATTTTTCTGGTATAGTCTCCTTATTTAGGGCTCAGTAGTCCACACAAAATCTCTGGCTCACACCCTTCTTGACCAGTAAGATTGGGCTAGAAAAAGGACTTACACTTGGTCTGATGATCCCTGTCTCGAACATCTCTCAAATCAGCTTCTCAATATCATCATTCTAAATTTGAGGGTAACGGTAAGGCCTGACAATAATCAGTAACACCCCCTCCCTCGGGGTGATGGCGTGAACTTGCTCCCTCAGTGATGGCAATACTTGAGGTGGCTGAAAGATCTCACTGAACTATTGTATAAGTGGTTGTATTGTAGGAGGAATGTCTCCCCTCTCCTCCAATATGATCCCCTCTAAGCTCTGTAGTTTCACTAGAAATCCTCCTCCCACCTCCTGTATGGCCCTCACCATGGCCTTGGATAACCCTACATCACCCATAATCATCACCCTTATTCCTTCACCATCAGCTTCATCATCAGCGCTCCCCAATTAACCATGAGATCCCCCAAGGTATGTGGGCACTTCATCTCCAGGATGACATCAGTGCTCCCTAACTCCAATGAAAAAAAATTACTCCCTCACCTAGACCCCTTGTATGGTCATAATCACTCCCATACACACTCCTCTCCCCGTCTCCACCTTCCCCGCGCCCATTATCACTCAACAACACCCTGTGTTTACCAATTGGTCTACGACCTGGGTGGAGAGGAAATTGTGGGTCGCCCCACTGTCTATCAGCATCACCACCCCCTGACTCCTCTTTCTACTTTCTAATTTCATGGTGTGATTTGGAGTGAATCTCACCACTGAGTTAAAGGAGACATCTGTCATGTCCATATGCAGCTCTTTGTCCACTAACAATGCCTCACTCCCACCTCCCTCCTTAGCTTCCTCATCATCACAGACAGTGAGAACCTGAAGAGTTAGGTCCTTACACCTATACCCTGATGTATATCTCTCATCATATTTGAAGCACAATCTCTTAACCCTCTTCTCTTACAACTCCTTCTCAATGAACTTAATGAAATTTACCCAGATTCCACCTCCTACAGGCTTCTCCCTTGGGGTCTCTTGAAGGCTACCTGGTATCTTCCCCTTTGATGCATAAAAAGTGGTGGTCATCATGTACAAACCTCCTGAGCTATTGTCTCTAGTGTCTATCTTCAGGTGCTTCTGGTCCTCCACTAATTGTGCTATCTCCATAGCCTCTTCTAATTCATGAGGCCTCACCACTTTAACTGCAACCCGGATCTCTAATTTGAGCCCTTCCATGAAGTTCCCCTCAAGCACAATCTCAGAAAGCCAATCCAATAGGCTAGGAAGGTACTCAAACCTCTCACGATACTATACCACTGAGCCTTCCTGCGTCAGGGCGAAAAACTGCTCATAAGAGTCCTTTCCCCTGTTGGTTCGTAAACATTACAACATGCTGTCCTTGAACTACCTCCAGCTCCAAATGTACTGCCTCATATCTCTCCACTCGTACCAAGCCAAAGTCTTCCCCTCCAAACATAGGCCAGTTGTCATACACTCCTCCTCCACCAACCCATTGACGGCGATATACCTCTCCACCTTATAGATCCACCCATGAGAATCCTCTCCCTAAAAGATAGGCATCTTCAGTTTCTTTACCCTCGAATCTCCTCCGTTCCCCCTGAATCCTCCATAACCTCCCATTCTCTGAGGGGGTGGTTCCCCCTTAGTGTCTTGATTCTCCCTTCTACGCTCGTACCAGACCCTTCTTCGAAATCCCCCCTCTTCTTGCAAAAACAACACCTCTTCGCTCATACCAATCACTCATCTCCTCCCTAGAAATAGGCTCTATGGGAGTCATTCCACATTCTCCCTCCAAAATCTCCACCTCTTGATTTTCCCCTCTCCTTATCGAACTAGAGTTTCCACCCCTTCCTTAGCCATCGATAGCTCCCCTCACCTCCAACGATGTTGTTTTGGGTAGGGAAAAGCAACTTCCTCAACATTTTTCCACCACAACAAGCTTTTCATCCATCTTTTTATGGACAGATGAAAATTCATTTTCGAACTCCATAATCTTTTCCACAAAATTTGATTTCAGTTAGTCTATCTCTCCTTCCAATACTTCTACTTTTCTTCAGACCATAGGTCCCTGAATCGATGCTCTGGTATAAATTTGATAGGAAATAGATGCACTTATAACCAAATCAGCAAGCTGCAATGGAAAATTGGTACGAAGAAAACACCTCGAAATTTTTTATTGTAGGAAATATGAAAGAAAATAGCAAGATACAGTTGGATCTTCAATTGGAGAGGAAGATCCGGCTCTCCCAAATCTCTATATGCCGCTAGAACCCAAAACACCGTAGAACAATCTCAAATTCAGCAAATATCAGATAACATAACCCTAGCATTACCATACTACTTAAAGCATACAAAATCAGCAAAATACCCAAAATAACCCTCCTAATTTGAATTTCCCTCCTAATCCCCCCTTTAATTTCTTGTCTTAATTATTGCAGGGTTGCTGAACCCCACCCAAAGGGAGGCCGAACTATGTTGGGCAGGCAAGAGTTCTGCCTCTTTCTGTGTACCTGGAACGGTCCAGAGACCAGTCTAACATAAGTCAATCCCACATCTCAAACAAAGAATAAAAGGAAAGGAACAAAGTGCAATGGCATGATTGAAATATTCACATTCAATAATTCTAGAAAACAGGAGCTTCTTAAAGATGCCTTTAACGAGATGAGAAAAGGCTGACCAAATCCGTTCAGCACAAGCACTTCTACATAATGGCTGCAGCAAAAAGATAGCTAATAAGCTCAAGTAAAGTATGATTTAATAGCACAAGTCAGGAACCATAAGGAGATAGCCTAAGACAAGATAAAACTTGCTCCACTTTACTGTGTAATAAAAATTTTAAGATAGACAATTACTGCTAAATTCAAGTCTTCAACTCATGTTAGCATCCATACAACAACAACAAGCCTTTATCCCACTATGTGGGGTCGGCTACATGAATCATCTTTCTCCATTGTGTTCTGTTAAAGGTCAAATTCTCATCTAAATCTAATAAAGAAAGGTCATTTCTAATATTTTCTAACCAAGCCTTTTTAGGTATACATCTATCATTCTTAACATAAGTTAAATATAATACATCTACTTTTCTAACCGAGTCATCAGAAGGCCGCCGTTTTATGTGACCAAACCATCTAAGGCAACTCTCTCTAATCTTATCTTCCACTAGAGCTACCCCAACCTTTTCATGTATATGCTCATTTCAGATTGCTATCCCCCTGTGCCTCTCCCTCGCTCTATCTATATGAGCTGTGCACCATCTACGGTGATTACAATACACTGAAATTGGTCATGTTAGCATCCATGTTCAAAAAAAAAAACAAACTCATATTAGCATCTAACAACATGAAATTTCACGGAAAAAATGAACTTATCCGAGCATGCTTTATGTTATGGAAAGTCCTATTGATGAACCAGTAAAGAAAGCAGGAGGAGATGCAAAGCTACCAGTCTACCAAGCAAGAGAGGGTATGAAAAGGTTTGTACGAGGGAAAGATGGGGATGAGAGAGATGGGCACAAAGGATAGGGTTGTCTGTATTTTGGGAAAATAAGGAAAAGATTGATGAGTGTTGTGTGTGTTCTGGGAAAAGAAGGAGAAGACTGATAAGTGTAAAGTGAGGATGGTAGATTTTCAGATTATTATTGTCAAGACAATTGCTGAGGTATTTGATATCAAACAGCTTAGAAGAGAATAAAATCTCAATTAGCTTGGGCAAAAAGTAATGCGAAAGAAAATGGAAATTATAATGCAGTAAGATATGTGAATTCATCAACGAAAACAACCACCATCACATTATTTCATATTTCCTGGATGTGCTCGAAAAACCACTTTTGTATACTACTTACAGTTAAGAATTGCATTTGGTACTGGTTCTAAGTAATCTATTTGAACAAATAATCAAGTTAAGGGAGCCACATCAAAGGGCAATAGTCAAAGCATCGAACCAGGCTTAAGACAATTTTGTTGGTTAGATTTTAAACTTAAATGCCAAACATGAGAGAAACAAGCAAAAGTGGGAGAAAATATGATTTTCCCAACCCACAGCTTGTAAATTATGAGCTTTACTCTGCCTCATCATCTGTTATTCGATCAAATTAGAAAGCTCCAATGGACTTATAATTTCCACATCTGAAGCTTATAGCATCTCTTTACACTTTTTGTGGTTTGGAATTTAAGTTAATTTTATTTATCATCGTTCAATTTTCCGACCAGTAAGTATTCTTATTACCATCTTCTCCCTTCAATTTTCAACTCTTAGATATAATATTTCAATAACTTTTTTTTCTGACCATTTCTTAACTTTTTCTACAGCCTCGTCCCTCCAGCTAAAAGAAAGAAGCTTCCGCTTCTTGAAACATCGATTTAAAACAGAAATTTGATGTAATTCAGTCAGAACATAATATGCAATATGCAAATCAGTTAAGCCCTTATAACAAGCACCATAAACACACAAATAAGGACAGTTGCCTATTTGAGCACTAACCCCCCATAGTTGTAACATACTCATGAATTGCGGCGTGGAAAGAAAAATCACCTTATACCGATTAATAATATCCTTCAAAATCTTGTTCAGAGCATGTCCCATGTGCAACTTTCCATTAGCATAAGGCGGTCCATCATGCAAAATGAAAGTTACCTGCCAAAAACTTGTTCAAACAAAAAAATTCAAGCGCCTGCTTCCAAATGTGTCATCATATGTCAAACAAAGAGAGATAAATTATCAAATATAATTGCAAAGAAACAAAACACACCCCTGTATTCCTATCCACAACCCGCTTGAAGACCTCATTGTCCTCCCATATTTTTTGAATCTCAGGCTCCCTCACAATCGAATTTGCCCGCAAGCCAAAATTGGTTTTTGGAAGATCGATAGTGTGCTTGTACGTTTCCACAACTTGCGTTGATCCTTACATGAAAACCAAAAAATAAGATGAACCATAAACCAATAGCCTCATATTATAATAATATTTAAGTATTTTATTTATCATGATAGGTAATCATGTTTTATGCCAAAAACTAATTAAAAAGTAAATGCATACCTTTGGATGACTTCTTCGCCGACATTGCTAGTCCGTGAGCCCTCTGCTTCAAATTAGAAGTGAAAAACTCTCTAAACTCAATTTGAAAAAGCCCAGGGGATAAAAGTAGTCTCAAAGACGAAGTTTTGTCGAGGGATAATTGATTTCTTCGAGATAATGCCTAGAAAAACAAAAAACAAGTTAAAAATTGAGTAGCATCAACATCATCATTACCTATATCCCAACTACTTGAGGTTGGCTAAAAATGAGCTATTTAAGTTGCTTAAGTAATAGCCAAATAATGTGGGGAAAAACATGATAAGATTACAAAATAAAGGAACATGAGTCATTTAGTTTTGACATTACTCAGAGCTAATAAGGATGCAATGTACATGTTTAAGAGAGAAGAAGACTTTAAGTATGATCTCAGTCTAACTAATTTTATATGGGATGGCCATAGAGCTAATTAGTGGAGGAATAAGTAAGGGTGCAAATAAATGTAACATTTCCGTATTTATTCAGTATTTGTATAATCATAAGAACTAATAAATAACCATATATGTGACTTTAATCCTCATTGTGCTAAAGAACTATGTTACTTAAGAGTTGTCAATATGGATTGTTATTTTACTCATTATTATGATTCATTATTTGTTTATTTATTTATTTAAATAAACTAAACATTTAACTAAAATACCCTAAATTACCAAAATGCCACCTATTTTACCTGCAATTATCACAACACCCACTAAATTTTTATTTTCCATTGTACCCTTACACATGGAAGAAGTTATTGAATTCTTATGAAAATGGGGTAGTTTAGTGGAAAATAAAGTGGAGAGGATTTAAGGAAAAGAGGGGAGAGAAAGCTTCATTTCTCGTGAAATTTAGAATAAAAGGGCGAGTGATGGGAACGAGGAGAAGATAAAACCCTTAAAGAGAGAATTTGTGAAAAAGAAATTCAAGGATTTCATCCTAGATTGACCGTTATCTAGGTAGAACACATTTAACCTACCCTACCCTAGGAGGAAAATTTAAATTTCTTGATTGCATGTTTTGTTGATTTTGATAATGTAGTTCCCTTATGGGTGATGTAATAAAATGTTAATATGAAAATGATGACCTTCATGTTGATATATGCTTGATTCTATGGCATATACAATAATTTCCAGTGCTTCCCCTTTGATTTTAATTTATGGAAGCTTGAATTTTAAGCTTTTATGACTTAAGTGTGGTCTATTGTATAAATTTGCCACATTATCTTATCTACTTGATACTCCTTGTACATGGTTGTATAGTGATGAGCCTTTATGAAATGTAATCTTTATATTAATGCAATATACTTATATATTTAATGTAAAAGAGAGCAAGAGGACAATTTGATGAATTTATCAATTGATTGTAAGAGAGAGCATGCGGAAAAGCTCTCTGAACCAGTGTATAGCGAAGATTTTACACACACATAAGTTTAGGAATATTGTGTAGCCGACGGAGTATTTATTAGAAGGTATCATATCGATTCTACAGTGACTAGGATGACGGTCCTAGTAAATGATAGGGAACGCCAGGTGTGCAACTATGATTTGAAAGGTGATGCATCCTATATGAGTGAAGATGTGTCCATAAGATCCGTATAGTTGATTGTATGATATGAAGTGAAGGATTTCACTTATGATGTTCTCATATTATTTTATTGATCTTATGATATAATTATAAAAATTGTGCATAAATATGTGAATTAATGACATTGACATGGACACAATGTTAAGATTGGCATTGATATGATCAAGATATTACATGACCCTGGCATTCATGATCCATGGCTTGACACGTTCATATGTTTGTGATTGTTATATGATAATGAATAAATAAATAGATGCCAGCTATTATGTATATTGTTGTACTCTATGGAATTGAATCATACATTAGTGATTGAGAATTGTACTGGGCTTTTTGCTCACCATTATGTACTATGTGTATGTTTGCTTTCAAGAAAGGTTAAAGGCCCTAGCAAATGAGTAACTAAAGTGATATATTGATCAAATTGCCCTTGGTTGAGGTACAATGTCATTTGAATGATCTTTTGTAATATGCATGAAATGATGTAAAAAGAGATGCATATTTTGTGTGTACTTCATTAAACAATAATGAAAGTTCATCTTTTTATGTTTAATAGATCTATGTATGTTAAATGATTGGTCCATGTGAATATGATAATGCTAATATTAATGATAATGAAAATTGAAGTGTATATATGATGATGATCATGTAGTATTATGTTGGAAGTTTACCCCTTCGTCACATCCCATTCAATGTGGTCCGTCACAATTTGAGAGCTACCTCAGGTCAATAAATAGCTACATACCCATTCAGTTGAGATTTATTTAAGTTCATTCACTTAGATAATTGTAACTACAATGAACCTGATTTATGAAGCTTCGTATATAAATAAATAAGCCTAAACATTAATGTGTTCGTCCATTTATGTTTGAAAATATTTACTTTTTTTTTTTAAAGGTAGCTAAATATAAGTTATATTAAAAGCTAATATATAATGCTCATTAAGACACTTATATAATTTGTTCCAATAAGTTGTAAACTTGCCTATGTCCTATAAACTAGTGAAATATATTAATATAGGCATGAATAAGATGGAAGCTTGATAGTGAAATATATTAAAATTTTGGATTTAATTCCATCTTTATTTTTAATCAATATTTGAATTACAAATAGAAAAAATATACTAAAGGAATTATAACAATTTTTTTATGCAACTATGCAGCTGTTATATTTATAATAAGGATATATTTTTAAACAAAAGCATCTCAAATATAACTAATCGAGTTAGATTAAAGGACAATTTCAACTCAAGTTCACTAACCAAGTAAATAGCTAGCACAAGAATTTAAACCTTGGTTCATATTCAAGCTCAACTTAAACTCTATGAAGACTTTAAAAAAAAGTACGAGGAGAGCATTCCAAAGCTTGGCTCAAGTTATTTAAAGCTTCATAGTTATGTTAGCAAGCAATGGTGTTTGTTTCATCTCTTTTTCTTATTTCTCTTTTGGGGAATTTGTAAGTTTAATGTGTATCATAAAGAAGGCTCAAAAACAAATTTAATTTGAATCAAAATAAAAACAATCAAACAATACTCGAATCATATCAAAATTCAAGTTGAATTGTTTTCAACCCATTTTCAATCTCAAAGTCGGCAAGTTCCAATTTAAATACTTCATTACTTTCTTTTTCTTTTTCTTTTTTACTTGGGCAAACTCATTGCTATAAATGAGGCCTTAAAATGAATCAAGTCAGCTCCAATATGATTCAAGTATATCCTTGCGTTAGACTAGAATCATGTTAGATTTGATCATTTTCAATATGAAAATTCAAGATCATCGACTTACCTCCTAAGACAAACCATGCATGCAGACCAAGTTGATGGAAATTGGAAAATTGGATCATTCATCCTTGGCTTCAGTAGCACTATGAACTAGAGTTTAGAGTTTCGGAATTCAAAATTCATGACCATTAAAAAAGGCAAGCTGATTTTCCACTAAACTCATTCCACAAGAAAGCTTGATGTCATCCTCATTTCCTTTCTTTCCAACAATTAGATGTCTAAGGCTCTATTTGATTTTAAAGAATTGAAAGAGAGGAAACGACAAGAAATGAGAATGAAAATGGTAAAGGAATATAACTGAAATTAGTTTTTCACCCGCTTGCTTGTATGGTTAAGGAGAAATTCAGTAAAATTTATTTTATTTCTCATTTTATTTGGTTAATAAGAAATTGAGTTTTTGTTTCATGTGAGTTGCTATGATGAAAATATAAATATTTCTTCCTCACTAAAGTTGCATAGGGAATTGTAAATTAAAAAAAAACATTTGTTATTGTTTCCTTATAAAACCCACAATTACATATGAATTACATCAGAAACAAACATCCAAAATGAAATTATAAATAATATGCATATGCATTTTCTCCAGTTCCTTCAAATTTAACATATCCTGACAGGAAAAAGTAATTGGGTAAGTGATTGAGTATTGTCTTCGCTTCTTCTTACCTTGCCACTACAAATAAACTTGATTGCTTCTTCATGGTAAAACACAAATTAATATTTCTTTCTCTTTTCTTCTATTTCGACTCTCAATCAAGAAAGGTAACTTTTTTACATGTCCCTCGTAAGACTCACAACTAGGATTAAAAAATCTAAATTATTTCTCCTCTTCTTTTGTATCACCCCCAAATCATTTACCTTCTTCCCTAAACTGCAGCCAGACTGTTAAAAATCATGAACTTTTTATTTTTTTTGTGCGCAAAAAGAGAATAATGGGAAAGCTTTTGCCTTCAGTGGGTTCCCAGCAGAAGCACACTGAGGGGGTAGAATCGCCGGAGACAGAGAAGGGATGATGTGGGAGATTAAGTTTGAGAGGCCAAGTGAGAGAGTAGCTGACCAATGGACGAACGCGGGGTGTCAGCGACGAGAAGAAAGGAGGGACTGTGGCAACCATCAGCGAAAAATGGACGGTAACGGCGGCGGATGCAGAGAGACGGCCTTGGTGGTTGTGGCGCCGTAGGTGTTTTCGAGTATGCGCCGCGTCGTCGGAGGGCTTGGGTAATGGACGGGTCCGAGCGGATGTGGAGGGAGGGGCTATTCTTGGCCTTTTCGTTTTAGTTTTTATCTATAGAAATTTTATATTTAAATCGGAAATTTTGTTTATTAAACATATAAATTTTGTAACATACATGTAAATCCTCTTTTTATCTGAGCATAATAGCTAAAGTGTAATCTTTTTTTAATTGAATTCATATCAATTCATTTACTTTATGATATTTAAATATTTTATTTTATCAAAATAAACATTTCTATGATAAAAATATAGAATTAATATGTTTATTAATTAAGTAAATTTAATGTTTAATTAATCATAATAATTGGGCTAAAATATTTTAATGTTTCATTTGAGATGATTTTTTTTATTGATTCTTAAAATAAACTTTTAGTAAAAAATTATGTTTTAAGAAGCAATAAAAAACCAACTCAAATGAAAAATCTCCGAAAGATTTTTTTCTTTTTTTATTTGTTGGTATAATCTTTTCTTTTTATCAATTAACCTAAAATCAATTATTAACAATGTAATACAAATATATTTTTTAATTAAAATGGGTTATTATATCGGGTTTGAGTTGTTAGCGGGTCGGATTTGGGTCCACTTTTGGCCCATTTATAAAATAGGTCGGATTCAGGTTGACCAAATTCTAATCGAGTCAAATTTGGATCAGATACGAATTCTGACATGTTGACTTGTCTTGACATCCCTATTCATAATAATAAAATTTGAAGAAATTATGTCACTTATCTCATTTCTTATCTCATTTCTTGGAAGAAATATGACTGAAGTTTTATTTCAGATAAGCACCAAATAAATTTTGGTTAAGGTTGAGACATTGTTCATAAAATTAATAAAACAGTTGAGATTTATTGGAGCACTCAATGAAATATTCTTTGACACATGTGGAGGCAAATTATTAGGTACAGTCACCGGATCTAAAAATAGGTCTGGACATCCAATAAAAACCTGTCACGTGGACTGTGCTTTGACTATGCTTTTTGACTGCACTTTGACTGCGCTTTAGGTGCGCTTTGACTGCTCTTTAGGTACGTTTTTTACTGCGCTTTACCTGCACTTTACATGCGCTTTTGACGTGCTTGACTTAAATTTTTGCGGATACGTGTACATTCCACGTGGCAAATTTTTAGTGGATGTCCGGACCTAGAAATAGGTCCGGTGACCGGACCTAATAATTTACCGACACATGTGATAGTTTTAACATATTTGATGACATGTCAAATATAGATATAGATTTGAATAATCATGTTTGAATAAGATATTGTTGTGGTCATGTATTTGAGTCGTTCAACCTGCCCCAAAAATATATATATCATTTGAAAAAATAGTTTAAATTTATGTGAGCAGTTAACCAAGTTAAAATTTATTTAAACACTTAATCAAATATTCCTCACGAATCTTTGAAGATAGTTTGAAATCTTTGAAGGTAGTTTGAAATGATAATCAAATATTCCTCACGAATCTTTGAAGATAGTTTGAAATGATCAATAAAGGGTTAGAAATCAATTCGATTAAGTGCTTGAATATATTCGAATAAGCTATTATTTTAAAAAAATTATGAAATAGTTGAAACTTGTTCAAACATGTAATCGGTTTTTTTTTCATACATATTCAGATATCTAAAACTGAATATATGGAATGTACTTTTAGTAATAAATAGATTTAGTGGGGGGATTGTGACTTTGGTTGATCAGGTCATTAATAAGAGTACACATTTTAAATATCTTTGGTCTATTATTCAGAGTGATGGAGAAATGGATGGGGATATTTGTTGCATCATGGAATATTCGTGGCGCTATAGAAATATAAAATTTAATGTCTTAGTTTTGCACGAAGATCCAACATACAACCATATAAAAGATTGGGCGTAATGTTCATAAGAGACACCGAAGTTTTTTGTGGAAACCCCTGAAAATGGAGAAAAAAACACAGGGCCTGATCTAGTTTAAATGAATCCACTATCATTTGCAGTCGATTACAAATGAGGCCCTCCTTGGGGAGAAGGCCTTGGGTTGATGTAGCAAATGTACATCATATTATATGATTAGAATTGAAAGAATTAGTATTGAAACATTTGTTCAGTCAGTAGGCGACAGAGGTCGGAAAGACTGTAATCTGCTGACAGTGGTCGAAAGGATCGTTGTCTAGCAAGGGAGGTCGGAAGGATCGTAGTCGGTGGGAGATAGTGGTTAGAAAAATCATTGTTTATTGATGGAGGTCGATAGGACTGTAGTAGGCGACGGAGGTTAGAAGGACCATAATCGGCAGGAGTCAGGTAATAAGGGTCAGAAAGATTATTATCTAGCGATGGAGGTCGGAATGACCATAGCAGGCGATGGAGGTCAGAAGGACCGTAGTCTGCAGGAGATAGGGGTCCGAAAGATCGTTATATGGCGATGGAGGTCCAAAGAACCCTAATATGCGACAAAGGTTGTAAGGATCGTAGTCGTTAGGAGAAGAGATCATAAAGACTGTAATCTAGCGATGAAGGTCGGAAGAACCGTAGTAGGCGATGGAGGTCGGAAGGATCAAAGTCGGCAGGAGACAAAGGTCAAAAAGATTGTAGTCGTAAGGCAGTGCTCCGACAGAAATCCATGTGTTATTCGGTGGTCTGGTGGAACTTTGACTTCTATTGGTGGCCTAACAAAAGTTTGGGCATCAGTCCGTGGTCCGACGAAACTCCGGCGGCGGCGATGGTCCAACGGAACTCCGGCATCAAGCGGTGGTCCTAACAAAAGTCCCGCGTCATGTGGTGGACCGACTGAAGTCCGGCATTAGGCGATGGTCCTGATAGAAGTTTGGGGTCAAGCGGTGGTCCGGTGGCCAGAACTCTAGTGTCACGTGGTGGTCCGACAAAACTACGATGTCAGGCGGTGGTCCGATAGAACTCCGGTGTCGAGTGGTGGTCCAGTAGAACTCTTGTGTCAGGCGGTGGTCCTAACAAAAGTCCAACGTCAGGTGGTGGTCCTGACAAAAGTCCATCGTCATGTGGTGGTCCGACGGAACTCCGACATCTCGCGGTGGTCCTGACGGAACTCTGATGTCAGGCGATGGTCCGGCAAAAGTCCGGAGTCAGGCTGTGGTCCTGAAAGAAGTTTGTCATCAGGCAGTCTCCTACGTTAAGTGGTGGTCCATAAGAACTCCAACGCAGAGCTTTGGTCTGACAAAATTTTGGCATCATGTTGTGGTCCGGTAGAACTCCACGCGTCAAGTGGTGGTCCGGCAGAACTCTGGGGTGAGGTGGTAGTCTGACAAAATTCTGGCGTCAGGTGGAAGTTCGGCTTCAGGCGATGGTTTGGCAGAACTCCGACATCGGACAGTGGTACAGTAGAACTCTGGCATTAGGTGGCAATCCGGCAGAACTCCGGCATCAGGTGGTGGTCCGATAGAAGCCAAGCGGTGGTCGAGGAGGAGCAAGGAAGCAAAAGCGATCTCCAATATCTCTCTTGATTCCTTGCTTGGGGGTCCCCTTTCATGAGAAAGGGGGGCTCTATTTATAGATTTTATAGAGAGACATGCCTTGTAAATAGATGGAAGATCAACGGTAAGTTGGAGTTGGATGTTTGGATGGACGGCTGATCTTGATTCCCTTGGTCATAGACCATTTACTGGACATTTGAATGTCTTAGTGATTTCAAAATTCAGTGATCTTGGGCTCGTTGGTTTCGTCAAGTCGAGTTGCTCGATTCGACTATAAGTATGTCATTTTTGGTAATCTAAATTGTGGTTTGAACCTACCAACAATCTTCAAGTCCTTGTTTTGATCATTTGGGCTCGAATTGAGTCGATTTTGGTGTCGTTGGGTTCTTAATTTCGAGACACTCGGATTGACTATAAGTTTGCTAAAATTGGAGTTCGAATGGTCCCAATTTTAATTTCGAAAGTTTCCAACTTGATTTTGCTTCAAGATTTGTGCCCAAACAAGATGATTTATCAATATTATTAGTATAATTCAAGTTGGATGGATGAAGTGGAGGAATGTATCAAGCTTGTTGTGTGATAGAAAAGTAACTCTCATACTTAATGGAAAATTCTATAAGATGTTAGTGAGACCATCAATGCTTTATGGTGCAGAGTGATGGTCATTTAAACAGAAGAATAATAATAAGTTAAGTGCTACAGAGATGAGGAAGCTCAAGTGGATGAGTGGCTTTACTCTTAGAGACAAAAAATGAAATGAGCATATATGTGAAAAAGGTTGGAGTAGCACCAGTAGAAAAATAATATTAGAGAGAGTCGTCTTAGATGATTTGGTCACATAAAATGACAGCCTTCTGATGATCCGGTCAGAAAAGTAAATGCATTACATTTGACTTATGTTAAGAAAGATAGAGGTAGATCTGAAAAGACTTGGTTATAAAATATTAAAAATGACATTTTTTAATTATATTTAAATGGTAATTTGACTCTTAAAGAAAAGTAAATGCATTACATTTGACTTATGTTAAGAAAGATAGAGGTAGATCTGAAAAGACTTGGTTATAAAATATTAAAAATGACATTTTTTAATTATATTTAAATGGTAATTTGACTCTTAAT
>NW_021319458.1:32928-51754 GCF_001605985.2 Dendrobium catenatum
TTATTTTTTTTTGTCTTGTTGCCCGCTTCTCGGCCCTCTCTTTCCCTTTTTGTGGTTTGGCCCTTTCCGTTCCTTTTCTTTCTCCTCGTTTTCCTTTTCCGCCCCGGTCGTCTTCTTCTTCCCCTCTTCTCACTTCCCTTTTCCCCTCTTCGCTCTCCCCCTTTCCTCCTCCTTTTTTTTTCTGCCATTTCTTCCCTTTTTCTCCGCCCTCGTCCCTCCAGCTCCCGCCCGCAGCTTCCGCTTCCTTGCCCCTATCGCTTTTCCCCGCCTATTGCTGTCCTTCGGTCCCGCCACTCCTCTGCCCTCTGCCCTCCGCTTCCGCCCTTCTCCCCCGCCCTCCCCCCCCCCTCCGCGCCCGTTGCCTCTTTGCGCCTCCCCCGCCCCTCGCCTCGTTGGTCCGCCTCCCTCCTCCCTTGGCGGCGTGGCCCGCCCCATCCCTTCTCTCCGCTTCCTCCTCTCCTTCCCCTCTTGTTCCGCCCGCCCTGTCCCCCTGTGCCCTTTCCCTTCGCCTCCGGCGGTCCCTCCTGCCACCTGCCCGTTCCCTGCCCCCCTTGTTCCCCCCCCTTCCCCGCGCCTGCTTCCCCCTGTGGTCCTCCTCTGTCCCCCCGCGCTGCGCCCTTTCTCCCTCTCCTTGCCCCGACCCCCCCCTCTCTTTCGTTCCGTTCCCCTGTCCTTTCCTCTCCCCCCCCCGTTTGCAGCCCTTACTTGTCCTCCCCTCTTTTTGCCTCTCCGGCTCCCTCCCCTCGCATTTGCCGCCCGCTCCCCTTGGTTTTGCCGCTCGCTCGTCGGTGGCTTGTCCGTTTCCCCCCCTTGCGTTGCTCCTTCCCTGCACCCCCCCCCTCCGCTGCCCCTCCCGCCATCGGCCTCCTCTTCTCCTCTCTTTCAGTCTTTTCTCTTCTCCTCGCCTCGGTCATCCTGTTTTCTGCCCACCCCTCCTTCCACCGTGCCTGCTCCCTTTGGCTGCCTTCTTCGCGCGCCATTTGCTCGCGCCGTGCGCCTCTGCTTCACTTCGCCGTGAACCCCTGCTCTCCCCCTTCCTTTGCCCCGCCCCGGGGCTCCCCGTCGTCTCCCCGCCGCCGTTTTTGTCGCGGGCTCCTTGCCTGTTCTTCGCGCTACTGCCGTCGCCCCACCCCCCCCGTTCCCTTGCGTCGGCCTCCCCTCTCATTCCCTCTCTCCCCCCTCCTTGCGGTTGGCTCCCCTGCGCTCTTTCCGTTGCTTCCGTCTGCCCCTCCTGTGGTGGGCCCCCCGCTCCGCCTTCCTCCCGTCCGGCCCTGCGTCATTTGTTTTGCCCTTCCTCCGCGCTTCCTCAGGCTGCCATGTCCCTGTTTCCGCGCGCCGCCGACTTTCCGTCTGCTCTCGTCTCCCTCCTTTTTCTCTGGGCTGGCCCTCGCGCTACTTGTGGCGGCTAAGTCCGGTTTGTGCCCTCCCTGTCCCTTTCCGTCTTTCTTCCGCTCTTTGTTCTCTCTCCTCAGCCCTACTCCATACCCCTCTCTGTGCCTTTCCTGCCTCATTGGGATGCTCTTCTTCCCTCTGGCTTTGTTTTTCTTTTCCCTCCTTCTTCTGATTCCTTCTTTGTTTATTTTCTTTCTTTCCCTCCCCCTCCACCTTTTCCCTCCCCTCGCCTCCTTCCCCCCATGCCCCCTCTTTTCCGCTGCCCTTCTCCCCCCACCCCTCCATTTTTCTTTTCCCTTGTCCCCCTTCCCCCCTTGCCCGCCGTTATTGCCTTCTTAATGCCCATGGGGTCGTTTCGTGGCCCCTCACGTGGCGCGGCTTTTCCGGCACCGCGGGGCGCGGCCAGCTTCCTTTCTCGTGCCTTTCGCCTCCCCGGGCGACGTGCTGGGCCCGCGGCGACGCCTCCCCCTTCCCGCGCGCCTTTGTTGCCCCCGCCCTTCCCCCGGCTTTCATCCTCGCTTGCTCGTTCTCTCGGTCGCCCCCCTTTCCCCTCCCCCTCCCTCGGCGGCCCCTTTACCTTTCTTGCTTGCCTGTTTGTTGCTTTTGCTCCTGTACGTTACCCCTTCTGGGTGATGTACTCAAATGTTAATATGAAATGATTGGACCTTTCATGTTGATATATGCTTGATTCTATGGCATATCAATAATTTCCAGTGCTTACCCTTTGGAATTTTAATTTAGTGGAAGCTTGAATTTTAAGCTTTTATGACTTAGTGTGGTCTATTGTATAAATTTGCCACATTTTCCTTATCTACTTGATACTCCTTGTAACATGGTTCGTATAGTGGATCGAGCCTTTATGAAATGTAATCTTTTATATTATGCATTATCTTTATATTTAAATGTATAGAGAGCAAGAAGGACAATTTGGTGATTTATCCAATTGATTGTAAGAGAGAGCAATGCGGAAAAGCTCTCTGAACCAGTGTATGCGAAGATTTTACACACACAAATAAAGTTTAGAATAGTTGTGTAGGCCGACTCGGAGTAATTTTATTAGAAGGTATCATAGCGAATTCTACAGTGAATGCAATAGCACTAGGATGACGTCCTAGTAAATGAATCAGGGAACGCCAGGTTGGTGCACTATGATTTGAAAGTTGATGCATCCTATATGAGGTGGAAGATTGTGTCCATAAGATCCGTCATAGTTGATTGTATGATATCGAAGTGAAGGATTTCACTTTAATGATGTTCTCATATTATTTTATTGATCTTATGATATAATTAATAAAAAATTGTGCATAAATATGCTGAATTAATGACAAATTGGACATGGACACATGTTAAGATTGGGGCATTGCTATGATCAAGATATTACATGACCTCTGGCAATTCATTGATCCATGGCTTGACAACGTTCATATGTTGTTGATTCGTTATATGATATGAATAAATAAATACGATGCCCAGCTATTATGTTAATATTGTTGTACCTATGGAATTGAATCACTACACTTAGTGATTGGAATTGTACTGGGGCTTTTTTAGCTTCACCATTATTGTACTATGTGTATGGTTTGCTTTTCAAGAAAAGGTTAAATGGCCCTAGCAATGAGTAACTAAAGTGATATATTGTCACATTGGCTTGGTGTTGAGGTACAATGTCATTTGAATGATCTTTTGTAATATGCATGAAATGATGTAAAAAGAGATGCATATTTTGTGTGTACTTCAATTTAAACAATAATCGAGAAGTTCAATCTTTTTATGTTTATAGATCTATGGTATGTTAAATGATTTGGTCCATGTGAAATATGATGAATGCTAATATTAATGATAATAGAAAATTGAAGTGTATATATGATCGATGATCATGTAGTAATTATGTTGGAAAGTTTACCCCTTCGTACAATCCCATTCAAATGTGGTCGTCACAATTTCGAGAGCTACCTCAGGTCAATAAATAGCTAACATACCCATTCTCTAGTTGAAGAATTTATTTAAGTTCAATTCACTTAGATATTGTAACTACAATGAACCTGATTTATGAAGCTTCGAATATATAAAATAATAAGCCTAAACATTAATAGTGTTCGTGCCATTTATGTTTGAAAATATTTACTTTTTTTTTTTAAAGGTAAGCTAAAATATAAGTTATATTAAATGCTAATATATAATGCCATTAAACACTTATATAATTGTTCCAATAAGTTGTAAACTTGCCTATGTCCTATAAACCTAGTGAAAATATATTAATATAGGCAATGAATAAGATGGAAGCTTGATAGTGGAAATATTATTTAAAATTTTGGAATTTAATTCATCTTTAATTTTTAATCAATATTTGAAATTTAACAAATAGAAGAAAATTACTAAAGGAATTATCACAATTTTTTTTATGCAACATGCGCTGTTCTCATAGGTTTATAATTAAGGATAATTTTAAACAGAAAGCATCTCAAATTAAAACTAATCGAGGTTAGATTAAAAGGACAATTTCAACTCAAGTTCACTAACCAAGTAAATAGCTAGCACAAGAAATTTAAACCCTTGGTTCATATTTCAAGCTCAACTTAAACTCTATGAAGAACTTTAAGAAAAAGTACGACGGAGAGCATTCCAAAGCTTGGCTCAATGTTATTTTAAGCTTCATGAGTTATGTTAGCAAGCATATGGGTGTTTGTTTTCATCTCTTTTTCTTATTTCTCTTTTGGGAGAATTTTGTAAGTTTTAATGTTGTATCATAAGCAAGGCTCAACAACAAATTTAATTGATCAAAATAAAAACACTCAACAATATTCTCGATCATATCAAAATTCACGTTGAATTGTTTTCACCCATTTTAATCTGCAAAGTCGGCCAAAGTTCCAATTTTAAATACTTCATTATTTCTTTTTTTTTTTTTCTTTATTTTTACTTGGGCATAACTATTGCTATAAATGCAGGCCTTAAAATGAATCAAGTCAGCTCGCAATATGATTCAAGTATATAGCTTGCGTTAGACTAGAATCATGTTAGATTTGATCAATTTTCAATATGAAAAATTCAAGATCATCGACTTATCCTAAGACAAACCATGCATGCAAACCAAGTTAATGGAAATTGGAAAAATTGGATCATTCATCCTTGCTTCAGTAGCCTAATGAAGCTCAGAGTTTAGAGTTCCGGAATTCAAAATTCATCGACCATTAAAAAAGGGGCAAGCTGATTTTTCCACTTAAACTCATTCCACAGGCAAGAAAGCTTGCATGCATCCCTCATTTCCTTTCTTTCAAATAGATGTCTAGGCTCTATTTGATTTTAAAGAATTGAAAAGAGAGGAACGACAAGAAATGAGAATGAAAATCGCGTAAAGGAATATAACTGAAATAGTTTTTCACGACACGTTGTTGTATGGTTAAGGAGAAAATTCAGTAAAATTTATTCCTCTAATCTACTTCATTTTATTTGCGTTAACTAAGAAATTGAGTTTTTGTTATCATGTGAGTTGCTATCGATGACATATAATATCTTCTTCCTCACTAGTTGCATAGAGGAATATGTATTAACACAAATCTTATGTTATTGTCATCTCTTATATTTTGAATTACAATCAGAAACAACATCACACAAACATCCGCAACTTAATAATAATTGCTACATAACGACCATTTTCTCCAGGTTCCTTCAACATTGAACATATTCCTGACAGGAAAAAGTATTGGGCTTCGTGATTGAGTATTGTCTTCGCTTCTTCTTACCCCTATTGCCACTTCACATAACTCTGTTCGTTCTTCTTCCATGGTAAAACCCACAAATTAATATTTCTTTTCCTCTTTTTCTTCTATTTCGACTCCTCAATCAAGAAAGGTAACTCTTTTACATGTTCCCTCGTAAGACTCACAACAAGGATCTAAAATCTAAATTTATTTCTCCTCTTCTTTTGTATCACCCCAATCATGTTCGGCTTCTGTACCCTAACTGCAGCCAGACTGTTAAAAATCAATGAACTTTTTATTTTTTTTTGTGCGCAAAAAAGAGAATAATGGGAAGAGCTTTTGCCTTCAGTGGGTTCCAGCAGAAGCACACTGAGGGGGTAGATCGCCGGAGACAGAGAAGGGATGATGTGGGAGATTTTAAGTTTGAGAGGCCCAAGTGAAGAGGTAGCTTGACCATGGAACGAAGCGCGGGGGTGTCCATGCGACGAGAAGAAAAGGAGGGACTGTGGCAACCATCAGCGAAAAATGGACGGTAAGGCGGCGGATGCAGAGCAGACGGCCTTGGTGGTTGGTGGCGGGCCGTAGGGTGGTTTTCGAGTATGCCGCCGCGTCGTCGGAGGGTCTTTGGGTATGGACGGGTCCGAGCGGATGTGGAGGGAGGGGGCTATTCTTAGGCTTTTCGTTTTTAGTTTTTATCTATAGAAATTTTATATTTTAAATCCGGAAATTTTGTTTATTAAAACTATAATTTTGTAACATACATGTAATCCTCTTTTTATCTGAGGCATAATAGCTAAGTGTAAATCTTTTTTAATTGGAATTCATATCAATCTTCATTTACTTTATGATATTTTAAATATTTTAATTTTATCAACCAAATAAACATTTCTATGAATAAAATATAGAATTCAATATGTTTTTAATTAAGTTAAATTTTAATTGTTTAATTATCATAAATTAATTGGGCTAAAATTTTAATGTTTTCATTTGAGATGATTTTTTTTTATTGATTCTTAAAATAACTTTTAGTAAAAAATTACCGTTTTAAGAAGCATAAAAAACCAACTCAAATGAAAAATCTCCGAAAGATTTTTTTCTTTTTTTAATTTGGTTGGTTATAATTCTATCTTTTTTTTTTCAATTAACCTAAAATCAAATTATTAACAAATGTAATACAATATATTTTTTTAATTAAAATGGGTTATAATCGGGGGAGTTTGTTAGCTAGGGTCGGATTTGGGTCAAGGCTTTTGGCCCCATTTTATAAAATAGGTTGGATTCAGGTTGACTCAAATTCTAATTCGACGTCAAATTTTGGATCAGATACGAATTCTGACATGTTTGACTTGTTTTTGACATCCCTTTCATAATAATAAAATTTGAAGAAATTAAATGTCACTTATCTCATTTCTTGGAAGAAATATGACTGAAAGTTTTATTTGCAGATAAGCTACCAATAAAGTTTTGGTTAAGGTTGAGACATTGTTCATAAAATTAATAAAACAGTTGAGATTTTATTGGAGCACTCAATGAAATATTCTTTGGACAACATGTGGAGGCAAATTATTAGGTACAGTCACGGACTAAAATAAGGTACTGGACATCCAATAAAACTGTCACGTGGACTGTGCTTTGACTATGCTTTTTTACTGCTTTGACTGCGCTTTAGGTGCGGCTTTGGACTGCTCTTTAGGTACGTTTTTACTGGCGCTTTAACTGAACTTTACAATGCGCTTTTGACGTGCTTGACTTTACAATTTTCGCGGATACGTGTACATTCCAACGTGGGGCAAAATTTTAGTGGATGTCCGGTATATCGCTTAGAAATAGTTCCGGTGACCGGACCTAATAATTTACCGACACATGTGATAGTTTTAACATATTTTGATGACATGTCAAAAAAAAAAAAAATATAGATTTTGATAATCATGTTAGAATAGACATATTAGTTGTGGTCATGTATTTGAGTCGATTCCAACTGCCACCAAATATATATATATATCAATTCACTGATATGTTGAAAAAATAGTTTTAAAATTTTTATGTTGAGCACTTACCAAGTTAAATATTTATTTAAAAACACTTAAAATCAAATATTTCCTCACGAATCTTTTGAAGATAGTTTTGAAATCTTTGAAGGTAGTTGTTGAAATGATAATAAACTATTACCTCAAAGAATCTTTGAGATAGTTTGAATGATCTATAATAGTTGGTTAGAATATCATATTTCGTTATTAAGTGCTTGAATATATTGCGAATAAGCTATTATTTTAAAAAATTAAGAAATAGTTGAAACTTGTTTCAAAACATTGTAATCGGTTTTTTTTTTCATCACATAATTCAGAATATTCTAACTGAATATATGGATGTACTTTTTAGTAATAAATAGATTTAGTGGGGGATTGTGACTTTGGTTGATTCAAGGTCTTAATTAAGGTACACATTTTAAAATATCTTTGGTCTATTATTCAAGTGATGGAGAATGGATGGGGAATGATTTGTTGCATCAGTTGGAATATTCGTGGTAAGTATAGAAATATAATTTAATGTCTTAGTTTTTGGCACGAAGATCCAACACAGCAACCATATAAAGATTGGGCTAACGTTCATCAGAGACCCGAGTTTTTGTGGAAACCCTGAAAATGGAGACAAAAAACACAAGGGCCTGGTCTAGTTTAAATGAATCACTATTCATTGTAGTCGATTACAAATGAGGCCTTCCTTGGGGAGAAGGCCTTGGGTGATGTAGAATGTACTCAATATTATAATGATTAGAATTGAAAGAATTAGTATTGAAACAATTTTGTTCAGTCAGTAGGCGACAGAGGTCGGAAAAGACTGTAATCTGCTGACAGTGGTCGAAAGGCATCGTTGTCTAGCAAGGGATTGGTGGAAGGATCGTAAGTCGGTGGGGTTTAGATAGTGGTTAGTAAAAATCATTGTTTATCTGATGGAAAGTAGGTCGATAGGACTGTAGTAGGCAACGGAGGTTGGAAGGACATATTGGGCAGGAGTCAGGTAATAAGGGTCAGAAAAGATTATTATAATAGCCATGGAGGTTGCGGAATGACCATGAGAGGCGATGGAGTGGTCAGGAAGGACCGTAGTCTGCAAGAGATAGAGGTCTCGATAGATGTTATATGGCGATGAGGTCAAAGAACTATTGTGACAAAGGTTTGTAAGGAATCGTAGTCGTCAGGAGATATGAGATTTCCATAAAGACTGTAATCTAGCGATGAATAGTCGGAAGAACCGTAGTAGGCGATGGAGGTCGGAAGGATCAAACAGTCGGCATGAGACAGAGGTCAAAAAAGATTGTAGTCGTAAGGCAGTGCTCCAAACGGATCATGTGTTATTGCGTGGTCTGTGGAACTTTGACTTTATTGGTGGCCTGACAAAAGTTTTGGGCATCAAGTCGTGGTCTGGACTTCCGGCAGGACGGCGATGGTCCAACGGCAACTCCGATCATCAAGCGGTGGTCCTAACAAAATTGTCCCGCGTCATGTGGTGGAGCCGACTGAGTCTCGGCATTAGGTGATGGTCCTGATAAGAAGTTTTGGGGTCAAGCGGTGGTCGGTGGCTCAGAACTTTAGTGTCAACGTGGTGGTGCCGACAGAAACTACGATGTCAGGGGTGTTGTACCCGATTGAAACTCCGATGTCGAGTGGTTGGTCCACGTAGAATCTCCTTGTGTCAGGCGTGGTCCTAACAAAGTCCAAACTCAGGGATGTGGTCTGACAAAGTCCATCGTCATGTGGTGGTCCGACGGAAACTCCGACATCTTCGCGTGGTGCCTGACGGAACTCTATGTCAGGCGATGGTCCGGCAAAAGTCCCGGAGTTCAGGCTGTGGTCAGAAAGAAGTTTTGTCATTAGGCAGTCTCCTACGTTAAGGAAGTGGTGGTCATAAGAACTCCACGTCCGAGCCTTTGGTCCTGACAAATTTTGGGCATCAGTTTGGGTGGTCCGTAGAACTCCAGCGTCAGTGGTGGTCGGCAGAATCTGGGGTGAGGTTTGGTAGTCTGACAAAATTCTGAGCGTCAGGTGGAAGTTCGGGCTTCAGGCGATGGTTTGGGCAGAAACTTCCGACTCGGACCCAGATGGGTACAAGTAGAACTCTGGCATTAGGTGGCAGTCCGAGCAGAACTCCGGCATCAGGTGGTGGTTCGATATGAAGCCAATGCGGCTGGTCCGAGGAGGAGCAAGGAAGCAAAAGCGATCTCCCAATATCTCTCTTGATTCTTGCTTGGGGGTCCCCCTTTCATGAGAAAGGGGGGGCTTCTCTTATAGATTTTTATAGAGAGACATGCCTTGCAAATAGATGGAAATCACCGTTAAGTTGGAGTTGGATGTTTGGATTTGACGGCTTGATCTGATTCCCTTGGTCCATTTAAGACTAATTTACTGGACAATTTGAATGTCTTAGTGATTTCAAAAATTCAGTGACTTGGGCCTCGTTGGTTTCGTCCAAGATCGAGTTGCTCGATTCGACTGATAAGTATGTCATTTTTGGTAATACTAAATTGTGGTTTTGAACCTACCCAACAATCTTCAAGTCCTTTGTTTTGACCACTTGGGCTTCGAATTGAGTCGATTTTGTGTCGTTGGGTTCTTTAATTTCGTAGCCACTGGCGGATTGACTATAGTTTTGCTAAAATTGGAGTTCGAATGGTCCCCAATTTTACTTTCGAAAAGTTTCCAACGTGATTTTGCTTCAAGATTTTGTGGCCCTAAAAAGCATGATTTATCATATTATCAGTATTCAAAGTTGGATGGAATGAAGTGGAGGAAATGTATGCAGGCTTTGTTGTGTGATAGAAAAGTCCCACTCTCATACTTAATGGAAAATTCTATAAGATGTTAGTGAGGACATCAAGCTTTATGGTGCAGAGTGATGGTCATTTAAGACAGAAGAAATAATAAATAAGTTTAAGTGCTAACAGAGATGAGGAATGTCTCAGTGGATGAGTGGCTTTACTCTTAGAGACAAAAATGAAATGAGCAATATATGTGAAAAAGGTTGGAGAAAAGATAGAGGTACTGACAAGCCCTTCTGATTGATACCGGTCAAATAAATGAATTTATGGCCTTCTGATGATTACCAGTCAGCAAAAGTAAATGCATTACATTTGACTTAATGTTAAAGAAGATAGAGGTAGATCTGAAAAGACCTGGTTATAAAATATTAAAAATGACATTTTTTAATTATATTTAAATGGTAATTTGAACTCTTAATATGACAAATGAGAAAAAAATTTATGTAGACACCCACAGTGGGATATGCTTGTTGTTTGTTTCGTTGTTTGTTTGTTGTTTGTTAGTACATATTCACGGAGATAAGTTTGGTGATCCAATGAAGTTGCAAGATAGATTCAAGTCCTACGGTGTTGCAATATGTTTCAAATACGTGACGTCTAAGGCTTTTTATTAAATAATCTTTAATATATATATGAAATAATTTAATTTATGCAGATCAAAATAAGTTTCATCCATAAAAGCTTGTTTCTTACTCTAAAAGAATACCTTCAACCATTACTAATCTTTTAAAGCCTTGTGATATAGAGAGGCTGGTATTCTGTGAAATTATGGGAAAGCAGGAAAGGTCAGATGTTCTTAATGACCGAGCGGTCATGAAAATATTTTAATGAGGTCCCAACTCTATTTATTAAAGAATGATATATTGGTTCCCAAAGAAAATTTTCAGACATATTTCCCGAAAATAAAAAATAAATGCTGCTCACTCATTTGCATGTTACTCTCACTAATTTTCAATGTTATAAGGTATTAACTATTAAGTAAAAAATATTCTTTTAAATGCATAGATGATACGAATTTCTAATGTTATCCTCAGGCTGCGATGGCTGGAACCACAAACAAAAATAGCTGCACCGAGGCAAGGGGAACCTCGTTGGCTAAGTAATTAGCTCGTGGGCCTCAAATCATAATTAAAAAATTTTTATATAGTCACAAAAATAGTTGTCCAAAGACTCACATATTCAACCAATACAGATGTAATATAACTTTCAAGGTTTTTTTTCCCTAAAGATTTTGACTTCGTGCTTATTAAAGTAATTTTTTAGTATAAAAATTTTAATTTTTTCCTTAAAAGTTAATTTAAGAAGCATAAAGAAAATAATCTCAAGCAAAACCTTTGAGAATAGTGAAGCCCATTGTCCCACTTTATTAATGAAATCTACAAATTATAGAACTTTATCAACCCCTATGAAGAAAAACACTATAAATAAACAGTATTACCAGGTTTATATAGCATTAAATTACATCGAATGTTAAACGAACATTTTTCAACTTGTTATAGAAGAGAAGATAAGGCATAATGTTTGACAGAGCAACAAAGACGGAGTACTCAATAAACGCTTGTGTAAACAGAGAACGCTACTCGTTGGGTTGTCATCATCACCCAAAGCTATCCTTGTGAGGACAAACTTCAGAAGACGTTCTGTAATTTTACTCACCTTCTTTTGTTTTTTGTTTTAATATTGAGCGAAAAGTAAGCACATAACTTCCAAAGAAATCTTCATACAATCAGCTGGAATTTCTTTCCCCTCATCGCAAATTAAACAGTTACCGTTTAATGAACTGTACTCCGTTTGCTAGGATCAATAAATGGCTGAAGAGCGAGACCACAGCAGCCAAACTGGGTCATGTTTATGTGTATGATACAAAGGCCTTGCTCGTTCATCCGTCCCTATCTGCTAGGCACTGCAAGGGCAAGGTAAGAGAGATTCTGTTTCTCTCTCTCTCTCTCTCTCTCTCTCTCTCTCTCTCATTTTCATTCTCTCTCTCTCTCTCTCTCTCTCTCTCTCTCTCTCTCACCTTCCTGGTGAAACTAGTCTTTCTTCTCTTTTGTTGCCTGGCTTGTTGCAGGAATTTATGGGCCGGTCCTTCCCTGTAGAAATTTATATATAAAATGTCAAGCAGGATGACAAATTCCTTGTAGGGTTCTACCACTCAACATATTTTCTGATTAATTTTTCTATTTGCTATTTCTGATGTCCAGAAGCCTTCTTGCCTTTCTCTAAAACTAAGTTCATCGCAGAGCCCGCATGGCATTTTTGCAATCTATTTATATATGTTTTCTTATATTTATAATTTTTACATTCTTTGCATAGTTTTAGAAACCAAATAATTTGGTCCTTTCACAGTTGCTAATATCATGCCTTACGAATTCTCAGCCACCGTATCATTGCAGTCTTCATTTTTTTTATGCATAACACTTCAAGCTGAGAACAGGCAAAAGGAGGAGAAATAAACAGAGAAGGAAACCGGATGACGGAGCAGACAGGAAAATGAAAGTAATTTTCTATATCAAAAGAACAGGGGGGATACAGTGGTTTTTATAAACAATTTGGAAATAGAAAGACAAATAAATGTGTGCCATGTGTTATCAAGGATTCAAGATACTTAATTTGTCTAACAGCCCCCCTCAAGCTGATGCTTCAGAAGAAGTAACCAGCTTGTCCGAGAGGAGTTGAAACCTTGGTGCTGGGAGAGCTTTGGTGAACGCGAGTTGGTCCTCGGTGGATAGTTCCCTGTAGGTATCTTAGAAGATGCTTTAGAGCTTCGAAATGTGCAATGGTTGGGTTCTGCATGTGTTGGCACACTTTGTTGACGCCGAAGGATAGATCCGGCCTCGTAAGCGTCAAGTATTGTAGTGAACCGGCGAGATGACAATATAGAGATGGATTGGAAAATGCATTAGAGTTGGAGTTTGCAGTGGATGTTTTAAGTTGAAATGGTGTGGAGACTGGTTTGCAGTTTGTCATACCTGCCCGAGATAAGATTGTTTGTGCAAATTGGCTTTGATTCAGGTGAAGCCCGTAAGTAGTATGCACAACTTGTATTCCGAGAAATTGAGATATGGTGCCGAGGTCTTTCATGGTGAATTTGGAGCTGAGGTTGGCAATAAGGGTATTGATTGCGGTTCGACAGTTGCCTGTAAGAATTATGTCGTCAACGTATACTAGAAAATACATTGTGATTTTATTTTTATTATAGATAAACAGAGAAGTGTCGGAGGAACTTAGCTTGAATCCGAGCGTTATTAGATGCCCGGAGAGCGTTGCAAACCATTCTCGTGGTGATTGTTTGAGGCCGTAGAGGGCCTTTTTCAATCGGCAGACATGGTTTGGATGAAGAGAGTCAATGAACCCCGGCGGTTGTTTCATGTGGACTGTATGAGTGAGAGAACAGTGTAGAAATGCAGTAGAAACGTCTAGTTGATGGATTTTCCCGCCGTGATGAAGAGCAATGAGGAGCAGAATTCTAATCGTGGGCATTTTGGCCACAGGACTGAACGTCTCGTTGTAATCAAGCCCGTGTTCTTGATCGAACCATTTGGCTACGACGTGAACTTTATACCGAGCAAATGGTGTCGTCGGCTAAGTAATTGGGGCGGAACGTCCATTTGCACCCGAGTACATTTTGATCGGTGGATGGGGGAACTAGATCCCAGGTGCCTTGAGATTGAAGCGCTTGAAATTTGTTGGACATTGCACTCCGCCACTGTTCAGAGCGAGCTGCTTCAGTGTAAGAAGTGGGATCGGTGACGAGATGGGAGTCGGTGTGTATGAGATTGAATATTGTTTTTGGTTTAAGGTGGCCAGTCCTAGACCGAGTGATCATATGGTGAGTGAGCGAAGCTGTGGGTGATTGGGGAAGTGTGGAGTTGGTGATTGGAATAGGTTCGGTGATAAGAGAACTACTGTGAGAGGCAAGTGGGTTGATAGTGCCAGATGTGTGAGGGGTTTTTGTGATGGTGGGTTGAAGATTGGCTGGGACAAGAAGAAGGGGTGGAGTAGGATTAGGTGAGTGGCTGAGAGTGGGTTGATGTTCTTTAGGATGGTACGAGAAGATAGCTTCATTGAAGATAACATGGAGAGACACATAGACACGACCATTTTGGGGATTAAGATAGCGATATCCTTTTTGAGCAGTGGTGTAGCCTATGAAGACGCAGGGAGTGGAGAGAGTTTAGATTTGCTATAAGGTTTTAGCCAAGGGTAGCATAAACAGTCGAAGATCTTGAGGTGGTCGTAGCTAGCGTGTTTGTGATAAAGAATGTGATATGGGCTAAGGTTGTTGAGAGTGCGACTAGTAAGACGATTGATTACGTAGACGGAAGCTAGGAGAGCTTCGACCCAAAGCGAGTGCGGGAGATGGGCTTCGATCAGAAGACTAAGGATAGTTTTGAGGATGTGTTTATGCTTGCGTTCAGCGACTCCATTTTGGGGGGAGTATAGGCGCAGGTGTACTGGTGGATGATGCCGAGTTGTTTGAAAAGAGTTTGGAAGTTATTATTTAGGAATTCACCTCCGCCGTCAGATCAAAATTTTTTGATTTTGGCGTTAAACTGGCGAGTGATCATATTATTAAATTCTATAAATTTAGTGAATGCATCAGATTTGTTAACTAAAGGGTAGACCCAACAAAATTTGGAGTAATCTTCTATGAATGAGATGTAGTATTTAGACCTTATATAGAGATGGCGGGTGCAGGGCCCCAAACGTTAGAATGAACAAGTTCAAGAGGGTGAGAAGTACAATTTGTCAATCGAACGAATGGTAATCGTTGGCTTTTGGCCAATCTACAAGAATTACAATGCAAACAGTTTTTATTACATACAGAAGGAATGTATTTAAGCAGATATTGAGCAAGTGTGGACATGGGATGGCCAAGACGCTTGTGCCAGAGATTGGAGATTTCTTGTTCCGAGAAGAGAGCGAGTTGAGAGTTGCGGCTGGCGGAGCGAATGGGGTATAAGCCGTCAAGGAATGGACCCGTGAGCAGCGAACGACCCGTCGTCGAGTCCTGGATTTTGAAGCTGTTAGCAGAGAATTGGACAGTGCAATCGTTGTCCTTGGTTAATCGATGAATGGAGATAAGGTTGAAAGAAAGATTGGAAACATGAAGGAGGTATTGGAGATGAAGGTTACCTGAGGGCGTGGGTAAGATGCCTTTACATGAGTTGTGAATAGGTATTTGGTTGTCGTTGCCGAGAGTGATCTGCTGGGTGCCTGTGTAAGGTTTGATGGAATGAAGCTGAGATTGGTCAGAGGTGAGATGACTTGTAGCACCGGTATCAAGAAAATAGTTGTTGGGATTGTTGGTTTCGGAGGGGGCGAATAGAGCAGTTTTAGAGTTATCTTCGGAGTAGGACGGACCGTGACGATGCCAGCACTTGATGGCAGAGTGGCCGAGTTTGGAACAAATTTGGCAAGTAACGAATCTGGTGTTGGTTTTGTTCGAACGGGGGCGAAATGAGCGGCCAGGAAAAGAGGTTAGACCTCTGTTATTTTAACGACCGCAGTTATTGCCGCGGTAGGTAGTGAGAGCGGTGGAAGGATCGGTCAGCTGCAGGTTCTGAAGATCCTTAGAGGCTTCTTGCACTAGGTTCAGCCCCTCGCTGCAAAGAAGTGTGTACAAATCGTCAAGACTGAGAAGTTGCAAATTGTCCGAATGGCGGTTTTGAACGCCTGGTATTTGGGCGGAAGACCGTTAAGAGTATAGAATATGATTTCTTCGGGATTGAGCGGAGATCCAGTTGCTGCTATAGCATCGACTAGAGATTTGATGTTAAACAGATATTGTGACATGTTTTGGGTATTCATGGATAAGTGATGAAGTTCATTGCAAAGCTGGATGGTTCTTGAACGAGTTGATGATTGGAGGCGACGGGCAATGGTATCCCAAATGTCAGAGCAATGTTCAAGCGAAAGAACATAAGGTAGGATGCTGGGAGAGATGATCGAGTAAAGTGCGGCGGCGAGGTTTTGATCAATAAGGGTCCAAGTCTAGTCGGAGGAGGTTGGATTGGTAGAGGAGGGGCAGATGCAAGGTCCATCAAGAAAGCCATCGAACTCGTTGGCCTTGAAATTTTTGAGAACTTGAGAGCGCCATAGGGGGTAGTTTTCTTTGGTGAGGGTGATGGAGATGATGCTTTTGATGTTGCTCATAAGGAACTTTAGCAGTTGAGGAATGGGTTGTTGATCAAGAATGGTGGTAGAGTTTGGTTTGGCATCTATGGTAACGGCGGTCGACGAGGAGGACGCCATGGGGAAGGAGGGAGCACCGGAGAAAACACGAAGCAAAGAAGAAAAAAGAAAGGTTTCACGAGACAACCTGCTCTGATACCATTAGAGCAAGCAAAAGGAGGAGAAAGAAGCAGAGAAGGAAACCCGATAACAGAGCAAATAAGAAAATGAAAGTAATTTTCTATATCAAAAGAACAGGGATACATTGGTTTATATAAACAATTTGGAAATAGAAAGACAAATAAATGTGTGCCACGTGTTTGTTAGCTTATCTACGTCGACGACATCTTGGTCACAGGAAATGATAAGTCCACAATCGAATCTCTCTTACGTCAATTGCATTCTAAATTCAACCTAAAACAGTTAGGTGACATATCTCTGTTCTTAGGCATACAGGTTGCAAAAACAACAACAGGATACTTCCTGAATCAACAACACTATGACAAACAACTCCTTCACACCGCCGGCTTCACAAACAGCAAAGCTGCACTCACCCCCATGTCGCTCAAACGGCCACTGGAACTAGCACCACGACATCGTTTCCAGATCCACAACTATACCGGAAACTCGCAGGTTCGCTTCAATACTTATCTATCACTAGACCCGATATAGCATTCACCACTAATTACATCTGTCAACACATGAATCAACCTTCTCACGACGATTTTCAAATCCACAAACGATTGTTGCGCTATGTACAAGGAACTACCGAACTTGTCATTCCTATAGATCATGGTGATCTCCAGCTACGTGCCTTCGCCGACACAGACTGGGCCGCAGACAACTCGGATCGGTAGTCCATCACCGGGTTCTGCACATTTTTGGGCAACACAATCATTTCCTGGTCCGCAAAAAAGCAAATTAGGGTAGCCAGGTCATCTACCGAAGCCGAATACCGATCCATCTCTTCAGCCACATCCGAAGTAACCTGGCTTCGCCGTCTGCTAGCCGAACTTCACATACCTCAGGCCGAACCAACTCGTCTAAACTGCGATAACACCTCGGCCATAGCCCTCGCCAACAACCCGGTCTTTCATGCTCGGACAAAGCACATAGAAATTGACTATCATTTCATCAGCGATCATATCAAAGCCAGCGACCTCAAGATCATGCACATCAGCTCTGCCGAGCAAATAGCTGACATACTCACCAAATCTCTGCCTAAAGACCGGTTTCTCTACCTACGGAGCAAACTAATCATCGGTGCCCAGGATGCTTAGTTTGAGGAGGAATGTTAGCACAAGTGTATACGTGGCATTAGGTCCCATTATTCGGTCTATGTTTACGTTACTCCTCAGTTCCTGATGTATGGTTAATAGCCTGGAGGCTATATATAGCTAGGCATAGTTCTGTACATAAGGAGACATAATTCCAAGTCACTTTTCAGGTTCTCTTATCTCTTTTCTCTTCTTGTGTGTTTTGCTCACAGTTTATCTTGATAACCGATTCAAGATACTTAATTTGTCTAACACAAGCCTCATAGGATTGAGAAATAATTCTGCACAGCGGCTGGACATAGAACGTCATCCTGAGACCAATTAGAATGTGCCACATCATCGGTACCTAGCTGCGGTACCGAGTAGTATCCAGCGAAGGAATGACGTGACGCATTCTGATTGGTCTCCGAATAAAATTTGGCATCCACACAAAATAATTAATCCATATGAAAATGAAGAGTCAGACAAAAATCTTTTAAAAGAAGTTTCCTACTCCAAGAAGTTTCCTACTCCCATTTGGATTTGGACTAAAGAAGTCTTCTTTTTGCTCTGTATAACAGCTAAAAATGAGTGGCTGTAGCTACAGAAATATCAAATTGTCATTGACACAGTAAATTATATTTAATATTTTAAGGATTTATTCCACTTGTGCATGATCGGACGTTATAATCCAACCTAGCGATCATTTGATTTTGACTCTTCCCAATACGGCAGGTATAGCATTTTTATTTTGATCGTCGCATTTAGTGTATTTCACAAAAGGAACAGATCGAGCTGATGACTATATCTAACTGGAATTCCCTCAATAATTATTTTAGTTTTAATTTCTATGAATTGAAAATTAATTTATGGCAATTCAAATTGTTTTTTCCTTTAATTTAATTTGATTTTTTTTTTGAAGAAATTTAATTTAATTTGATTCAACACGATGAATTCGTTGACATAAAGATGAAAATATAAAATACAAATATTTAAAATTTAAAAATATTTGAAAAAGAAGATAAAACATATTTTTAATTATTACAGAAAGTTTAAACATCCCCAAATTTTAAATAAATGTACAATCTATAATTAATTAAGTAATTAGAATAAATAATATTCATATATTTTGATAGAAATTATATTGGGATCGATGAACTTGAATATTATTAGATTGATTTTAGAATTAGTGCAATACAAAATTTTTATATGTTGCACTGGGAGCGATGAACTTGAATATTATTAGATTGATTTTAGAATTAGTGCAATACAAAATTTTTATATGTTGCACTAATCTTAAAATAAATTCAATAATTTTTAAATTCATTCAGATACAAATTATATAAGTATATTTTAGCATATAATTTATTTTCTAATTAATTTGCCTTATTCTGATACAAAATATAAAATTATTATTAGGATATTCTCCAATATTTTTCCTTATAATCTGTATTTATCTTAATTATATATAATTTCAGATATATATA
>NW_021319458.1:52459-85773 GCF_001605985.2 Dendrobium catenatum
GTTCATCAATAAGGATTTTCAGGTGTGTGCTCTGAAATGATTTAATTTCGTGTTTCTGTGATATATTTATGTTTTTTTTTTAAAGCTTTTTATAATTTAATCGAGAGAAAAATTTCATCATTTATTTTAAAAAGAAAGTTTTAACCTTCCATTCAATTTAGGCGAAATTTTGAAAACGATCATCGTTTAAATTTTTTTTAACATAAGAAATATAATTAAGAATTGTTGCGTCCAGGAGTATTCGCGGAAGTAGAGAAATATAAAATTTAACGTCTTAATTTTGTACGAAAATCCGGTACGCAATCAGATAAGAGAGAGAGTGTAGCATTCATATGAAACATCAAGATTTTTACCTGGAAAACCCTAGAAAAGAGGAAAAAATCACGGGGCCTAATTCAGTTTGAATGAATCCACTAGTATTGCAGTTGATTACAAATGAGGTCCTTCCTTGGGGGAAGGCCTTGACTTGATGTGCATCATATGGAGTACATTACATGGTAGGAATACAAAGAATCATTATTGATGTGTTTGATTGGTTAGAATGGACATAGTCTGGTGATGGAGATCAGGAGAACCGTAGTCGGTGGGCGACGGAGGTTATACAGATCGTTGTCTACCTGGCGACGGAGGTCGGAAGGACCGTAGTCTGTGGGCGACGTAAGTCAGGAGGACCGTAGTAGCTAGACTGGCGACAAAGGTTAGAATGACTGCAGTCAGTGGGCGACGTAAGTCAGGAGGACCGTAGTCGACGGGCGACGAAGGTCGGAAGGGCTGTAGTCGGTGGGAGACGTAAGTCAGGAGAACCATAGTCGGCGGGCGACGGAGGTCAGAAAGACCATTGTCTAACAACAGATGTTAGAATGATGACGTCAGATAAAAGTCCAACTTTTGATAGAAATCCAGCATCGAATAGATATCCGACAAAGTCCGACAACTAGCAGAAGTTTGGTGTCGGGTAGAAATCTGGCGAAGAGCAGAAGTTTGGCGTCGAATATAAGTCTGACATTAGTTGGTGGCCAGGGAGAACTCCGGCGTTACTCGGAGATCAGGCGAAGTTTCGGTGTCACTTGAAAGTCGGGCAGAATTCCAACGTCACTTGAAAGTCGGACGAAACTCTGGCATCACTTGGGGCAGAATTCCGACGTCATTTGGGAGTCGGGCATAACTCCGACATCACTTGGGCGTCGGGCAGAACTCCGGCATCACTTGGGTCCAGCATCACTTGGGCGTCGGGCAGAACTCCGACATCACTTGGGTCCGACATCACTTGGGCATCGGACATAACTCTGACTGTGGTCGAAGAGGAGTTTCTTCCTTCCTATCCTTCTCTTCTTCTTATATTCTTCTTCTTGCTTGGGGCCCCTCTTAAGAGAAATGAAAAAAACTATTTATAGTTTTTTTAGGATGGCATGACCCGTAAATAGGGGGATGATCAATGGTAAATGTATAGTGGTTTGGATAGACGGCCGATATTGAATCCCTTGATCGTGGACCATTCATCAGACATTTGAAGGTCTTAATAATATCATAATTCGACGACCGTGGGCTCGTTGGATTTTTCTTGTCGAGCAGCTATATTCGACTATAAGCACGTCATGTTTAGAAACTGTTTGGTAACTTAAATTGTGGTTTGAACTTTCCAACTTGCTTCGGGTCCTTGATTTGGACCTATTTGGGCTTGGATCGAGTTGAATTTGGTGTCGTTGGATTAGTATTTCCGAGACGCTTAGTTCGATTCTAAGTTTACTGAAATCGGAGTTCAGATGGTCCCGAATTTAATTTTTGAAGTTTCCAACTTGATTCTTTCCTCGAGATTCGTGCCCGATCAGGATAATTTTTTGATGACATATCATGAACAAAAATTAAAATATCAAAAACACAATTTTTTTCGCTTTCTATTAAAATGCAATTATAATTTACATTTAAGCGAAAAACCAGAAAAAATTGCGATTTCAAAAAAAAAAAAGCAAATATTTTACGTTTCTTGCAAAAAGTTTTTTTTTTTTTTTTTGGTCTTTATGTGTTTTTCCGTTTATGTGTTTTTCTATTACTATCCTTCAAAACTCTAAAATCTTATTTACAAATTATTTAGATTAATTAATTTGGATGTTAAATTTATAAAATTATTTGACTAAATAGATTTCAAATTAAATTAAAATGAATGATTCAAATTTGAGAGAATCAAGTTATAATTAAATTTAGTGATGAATTTAATTATATTTAGTTTCAAAATATATTTTTAATTGTTTTGTAACAAGAATAATATTAATATACTAATAAGTTGAAAAAAGTTGTTCTATGTACTATATTTTTTTTATGTTATGTTATTATAAAAAATATAATATGTAATAATTTTGTATATTTTAATTTGTAACAGAAGATAAAATTTATTTGCTATTAAGTTTATGTTGAGTTTTGTAATATACTGAGTTTAACATTATATTTTCTTTTTATTTAATGAAGATTAATTGTTAAAATTTTTATATTAATACTTTTTTATATTTCAAAGATTTTGAAGAAATTAAAAGGTTTTTATATGATTTAAACTAAAAAGGGAAATATTTTTGAACAGGTACCGCTAAAAATTAAATTATTACTTGAAGCATAAGATAACAAATAGATTTTCCTCTTCTATTGCAAATTAAAATATACAAAATTATTACATATTATATTTTTTATAATAAAATAACATAAAAATATTTTACAAAAAAACAACATTTTCAATTTCTTAGTATATTAACATTATTTGAGTTAAAAAAAAAAGTTTAATATATTTTTAAATTAATTATAATTAAATTCATCATGCTTTCATGCCAATGCAATAGTCATTATCTTAGCCGGAATTAATTCGATCTGCTTCAGGCGCTGTCACGAGAAGCGGCGAATTTCGGCTTGGGAGAGACGAAGTACTACTTGGTGCTTAGTTTCGCAGCCATCTTGTGGCAGTGCTTCTTTCTCGGCGCAGTCGGGGTGATCTCTTGTGTGAACACGCTGCTCGCCGGAATCCTGATCGCCGTATTCATCCCCATGGTGGAGGTCTTGGCCGTCGTCTTCCTTCACGAGAACTTCAGCATCGAGAAAGGCATGGCTTTGGTTCTCTGTCTATGGGGATTGGCTTCTTATTCCTATGGAGAGTACCGCGAAGCGAAGGAGAAGAAGGAACAAACCGCTTCTCCTCAAGTTCAAACTTCGGCAGTTTAGATCGATCTCTTCAGCATTCAGAAAGTCAAACAACAATTCGATCGGAATCTTAAATTTCAAATCATTTAAGTTGAAGATGCTCATCTATAGCAAGTGAAAGAGTTTCTTTTTTAAAAAAAATGGGCCAAAATTTCATCATAACATTTTTTAAGATGATTTGTTGTAGCATTTAAATTAATTTTAAGATAAATTAATTGCATACAAATATACTTGTAATCTATCAATACTTATACTAATTTCTTCTAGAAGTTACATGACAAGAAAGGAATACTAGACTTCATGATTCAGGCCCTGTATGGGGCGTTGTAACGGAGGTGTTAAAACTTGCACGTCCGCAGCTTTGCTTTTGGCGACCAAAATACCTCTCCTCCTGTATGCTGTGTTTCGTTGTTCTCTGATACTATAAAAAGGCGTTACTATCCTTCCTCTTTGCCGGGGCATGGTCTTCCAGCAAAGCTGTTGAATATCATAATGTTGGAGGAGATTATGAACAATTAGATAATGTTAATGATTCTTCTGAAAATCCTTTACAAAAAATAGACGACCTTAGCGATTGTAGTCACTTAAAACATCAATCAATTTCAATTTCTACAATTTGTAAGGAAAAAAAAAGCTCTAGATTCTTACAAAATCAAATTACGCTAGTAAGTGCATGCATAAATATTGGAGCAGTGTCAAATATATCACAATCAACAAGCTATCATTGATCATTACTCTCCGATGCAATTAAAGTGCTTGATCAGAGCACAAAAGTATTTGAAAATATATCAATTTACTTGTACTCGATCAATAAAGCTGTTTGAGTATCCTATCAAGCAAGAAGTGTTTATGTCAATATTTCATGGACAAAAAATTCATTAACTTTATTACTGCTACGAATATTGGGATGCATAGTTTCTCAATTTCATATATGTTTTAACTAATCCATTCAATGTATCTTCCTACTTCATCTGAAAAACTTAGTCCTATTAGCTGGAAAAATTAGGTAATATTTTAAATTTGAAAATTGTGAACCTATAGCTTTCTTTACTTTGAAGAATTATACTCTAACTAGAGAACCATTAAATTATGTTGACCTTTCTACTGTGGTAGAAATATGCTGGTATGTCTGCAATTATCTTTGGTAGTAAGAATTTTGAGTTGTCTTGGTAGTGCACTTTAGCGCCTTGCAATTTCATGAGGACTGCCAATTTTTTTTGCTCTATTATTGTTCTAAAATGAGAACATCCATTAAGATTTCTTGCTAACATAATGATAACATTCACATTTAATTATCATTTAAAACACATTTATGTTCATGTGGATGCAATTGTGTTCAACATACTGCATTTCCCTCCATTAATACAAACGATTGTCTTTGTTCCTATCATGCCAACTAGAACTGGGCATAATTCCAGGAACTCGTCCAACTCAATTAACTTGATTGAACCTCTGTTCAAATTTGAACATTTATTTAGGCTTGGTCCCTGGTCTAATTGTCTGAAGTGATTACCTTGCTGTGGATAGTAATGCATAAATTTCCCCATTATAATTGGAATTGGGATTTTCTATTGCTTATCATTTCTAAGTTGTAAAACTTACGGACAATCATAAAATTATTATAAGCAATGACATTATTTTTCGTAACAATGAGTTGGAATTGCTTTTCTCCTTAAGAGGCACTTATAGGAGTAATAAGCAAAGAAAATCAAAATAAATTTTCTGCCTTATGAAACAAATTCATACCTATCTTTTCATTTTGATGTGGAGGATCTTTAATGAACTTATCCTGGTAGATATATTTATGCAGACCCAAGGAATTCAAATGTTTATCAATGCTATTATTATGTGGATATCACATCTTTTTCTCATGTTTTCATGTTTAATGAATATTATAGAAAATTTTGGAATCACTTTTTCACATTAACTTGACTAATATTGATAATATTGGGTTTTCTTAACAAGTCCTCCAAAAGGCATTATCTTGTTTTCTGCCTTATGTTAATCTACTGGTCGATCTGGAAAGAAAGAATTTTATTTTGCTATTCTAATTTAAATGTAGCATATCTAAGTATGTTGATTTATAAGTAAAATTCTTCAAAGTTTTTTCTTTTGTTGAACAAGATGCTACAATCATCTTATTTAAAATGCATTTTATATCAGTGCAATGATAACAAAATAGAACAATTTTTCACTATGACTCATAAAGTTTTTAGCAGTTGCATATTTTTATTTATGTAGCATTTCTAATTCAAAGCAATTGAATGATAAATGCACAATACATAATAATTCAAAAATTATTCAGATAATCATATATAAATACCTTGTTGACATGTTGTTATGAATTGAAAGTTAGTAATATATTGTCTTTATCATGTTTGTGAATTTACGAATGCTGATGTGCATAGAAATGATTTGCTACTACAAAATCAGCGCACATAATAAAGTACAAATGTCACGATTTTATTGGAGTCTGAGCACAGAGCTACGTCTGGACCTGCGCAAAATAATTCATCCACACTCACGGTTGATGGAAGCAAAAATAGAACAAAGAAAAATGGAAGAAAAACTCAAAACAAAACTTTTTTTTTTTCACACACAGAAATAGTTCACGTCACACTCAAAGAAATAAAAAGATAATACAATTTTTAAAACCGTCAGAAATTAAAAATAAAAGTAAAATAAACAAAAAGACGCATCTCTTGGTTTGCAAAGTTCCAACAATCTCCCCCTCAAATTAAGACTTTCTTCATCCCAAGCATCTTCAATAGCTTTAGGAATCTCGGTGTCGGTAAAACTTTAGTGAACAAATCTGCTACATGATCATCTGTACTACATTGCTCCATGCTAATCTGACCCTTTTTTACTGCATCTCTGATAAAATGGTAACGCACATCAATGTGCTTACTCCTACCATGTTGTACTGGATTTTTGGCCAATGCGATCGTCGACTTGTTGTCTACATAAATTGTTGTAGTTTCATCAATCTATCCAAAAAATTTCTTCAATAAATTCTTCAACCACATTGCTTCATAAGTCGCTACCGCTACTGCAAAGTACTCTGCCTCACAAGTAGATAAGGCTACAACTTTCTGTTTCTGTGTGCTCTAAGTAAAAGTTGTATCACCAACATAAAATACATATATATCCACTTGTGCTCTTTCTTTCCTCATGATTATTTGTCCAATCACTGTCACAATATCCAAGTAATCTCATGCCTCCACTACACTGATAATGAAGGCCAAACTCAATTGTGCCACTAACATATCTAAGAATCATCTTCGCTGCAAACCAATGAGACTCCCTTGGATTCTCCATGAATCTGCTCAGGATGCCCACACTATACACAATGTCTGGTCTCGTCACTGTCAAGTATCCGAGGCTCCCAATCAAACTTTTGTATAATGTTGGATCAACCAATTTTCCTTCTCCTTATTTTGTGAAATGAACTCCAGTTTGCATTGGTGTTGACACACTATTGCAATTATTCATTATGAGTTTCTCAAGCAATTCTTTTGCATACATCTTTTGATATATCCAAATGTCATTATCTTTATAATGAATTTCTATACCCAAAATAATGACATGAGGCCAACATTTTTTATATCAAATCTTCTGAACATAGTTGATTTGAAGTCTGCAATCATCTACTCATCCTCACCTTTTATAAGCAAATCATCCACATATAAGCATAATAATTAATCTATTGTATTTGAAGTCTGTCTTCATATACACACATGTTCATAAGGGCACTTAGTAAATCCTTCTTCTCCAAAATGCTTATCAATGCATAAATTCAAGCCCTTGGGGCTTGCTTCAAGCCATACAAAACATTTTTCAATGATACACTAATTGACCGGACCGGAGGGGCTGCGACAGAATCCACGTCCGACAACCGAAGCGACGACCAAGAACCCTTCTTGGAAGGATCACACCGTGAATCCTTCAGGGAATAGAAACCCAAAAGCAGATATAAACTACAAATATATTCATCTCAAACTATCTCTATTAAAGTAAGGCTCCTATTATATAGACAAAGATAACCCATAACTAGGCTATCACACAAAAAAGAGAGTTAATTCTATGTAGCCATATCGCATAGATCATTCATCCGAAATTAGAAATAGAGGAGAGTTACTGAGCATGGAGTTTAATTGGATAAATCAAGTCAAGTCTCGGCGTCATACTACTGGGGTAGAGGAACTTCAGGATCATATAGGAAGATGTCCGATTTTCCACAATAAGAGGCGGGTTTGGTTGCTAAACCAACCTGAGATCTTCCACCCGATGGTCAGTCGCCCGTCAGAAGAGTTCGAGCTGCTGATGAATACTCAGCATTTGATGCATCTGCTGCAATGTCTGCTGTCAGCAGGAAGTTAGTCTGCCGAAGGAACTTTAAAGTGTTCCCAAGCTTGCTCATTTCAAGTGTCATTTGGTTCAAATTAGCAACATTATCATAAATTAATATCGATTAAGTGTTAATGAAACGTGAAAGGTATATCTAAGAGACAGTTGTAAAGCTTCCATTCCCTTGAGACAACTGAGCATCTTCAATTTAGTTGATCTGTTAATGCATTGTCTTTCATCAGTTATTCTAATCGCGTATCAAACATCATAGAAAATTCAATTATGGTTTACTCTCTAAGTCGTCATCGTACCAGCGTCCTAGAACGGTTCATCCAAAGATAGGCAAGTAGGATGATTCCGCATTTCGGAGTATCGAATTCTTCAAGTTTCTCTCGAACTGAAACTTCGAATCGATGCGGCTGGGGTGGATCGAGATTTGATCATTCTAAACATGCCACTCCGTTCGTGGCGCTCTTTTGATCGATACCCTGCCTGGCTCATCATAAATGGGCAAAGACGATGATTCAACCAAGAATATTCAAACCGATCGAAATAGACTCGATCAAAGGGAGCAGAAGATGCATATAATGGATTTACCCTTCAAACCTCGTTGCAAAAAGAAGAGATGATGTTCCGAAGACGATTATCACTTTCTTGATGATTTGAAAACAGACACAGGCAAGAATGAATTCAAAGAAATTTGGTGGTAAGCGTTCTTGTTGATGTATACGGGTGAAAGTTGGGTACTTCATTTAAGAATAACAATCTGTTAGTTGCTATCAAAAGACTTGAATGCTAAGCAGTGAAAGAAGCTTGCCGTATTTTGCATTCTTGACTTGTTTGGATGTCTGGAGGAAATAAATTGGAGAGTACAGTAGGTAATCCACGGGCGAAGACGAAGCACTCTTTTCTTCTGGAACGCAGTTCTTGACTGCTTTGAAGAGAAAAACGTGCCAAATGCCGAAGGAAGTAGATGGAACTGTTTCACTGGATGATGAGCACGCAAGGATGATACGGAACACACCGTCATCTCTCGGACGGATATAGGCCTACAGGAAACGGACGAGACTGATGCAGCAATCCCAGACACTTGGGTGGATTGGCTCTGATACCAGAATGACACCGCTGGTACCGGACGGAGGGGCTCGACGAATCCAGTCGACAATTCCGATGACGCGACCGAAGAACCCCTTCTTGGGAGAGGGATCACACTCGAAATCCTTTCAGGATCAGAAACCACAAAGCAGATATAAACTACTCAAAATTGAATTATCATCTCAAAATCTATCTCTATTACAAGTAAAGGCTCCTATTTATAAGACAAAGGTAACCCATAATAGGCTATACACAACAAGAGAGTCTAATTCTATGTAGCCATATACGCTACCAAAAGAAATAAAACTAGACTGAAGTTTAATTGGATAAAATCAGCTCAGCTCCGGCCGTCACTACTGGTATCAAAATGACCCGACAGGTAGGTAGGCTGACGAATCCACGTCGAAATCGGTGACAGGTTGCCCGGACACCCAGCCCAAGAACTTCTTGAGGAAAGATCACACACTAAGAATCTACTCTTAGGATATAGGAACAACATGAGACTAAACTCAGCATTCAATATTCATACAAATCTATAGTCTCATTAACATAGTAAGAGGCTCTCTATTTATGACAAGGTAACCCATAATAGGCTATACACACAAAAACAAGAGAGCTCTTAACTTCAGTAGCCATATAGAGCTTAACTACAATAGCTAAAAGAAACAGACTGAAGTTTAATTGGATAAATCAGCGCAGCTCGGCGCATACACTAAACTGGGGTAGGAGGAACTTCAGAGCTCCAATAAGGAAAGCGATTTTCCACATAAAGGAGGCGGGTTTTTGGTTGGCTAAACAACCTGGATACTCCCTCGATGTCAGTCGCGCGTCTGTCTAGAAGAGTTCGATGCTGCATGATGGTACATCAGCTCTGGAATGGCATCTTTGCTGCAATGTCTGCCTGTCGTGCGAAGTTCAGTTGCCGAATGGAAACTTTAAGTGTTCCAAGCTTGCTCATGTGCAAGTGTCATTGTTCATGTAATCTAGCAACATTATTCAATCAATAAGATGTAGTGTTAAATGAAACAGTTGACAAGCGTATATCTAAGAAGACAGTTGTAAACTTCCATTCCCTGAGCAGGAGCATCTTCCAGTTGTTTTGATGCTGTTAAATGAGGCTGCTCTTTAATCATCATTATTCGACAATGCGTATCAACATCAAGAAATCAAAGAACAGTCGTCATCGTAACAGTATAAACGGGTTCTCAAAGATACGGCAAAGAGATGATGATTTCGGGTATACGAATTCAATTCTTCGAACAGAACTCGATCGAGGGTGGGTGGGTGGAAGAGATTTGATCACTCTAAATGCCCTCGTCGGTCGTCTTTATCATATTCGTCGTACACTGGCTTCATCATGAAATGGGCAAAGACGATGAATTTCAACAACGAATCTCAAACCGATTCCCCAAAAATAAAGCTCGATCAAAGGGCAGAGAAAGCCATATGGTTTTACCTCAAACACTCGTTGAAAAAGAAGGAATGGATGTGGTCCCGAAGACGATTTCATCTTTGGGATGGATTTGAAAACCAGACAGCAGCAAGAATGAATTCAAAGAAATTTGGTGGTAATCTTGTTATGCTATAGTCGGGTTGAAGTTGTCTCCTTTAAGAACTAAGCAACTCTGTTAGTTGCTATCAAAGAGACATTGAATAAGCTAAGCAGTGAAAAAGCTGCCGTATTTTTGCATTCTTGACTTAATTATGGATGTTTGAGGAATAATTTGGAGAGATGACAGATGGAACCAACCGGCGAAGACGACACTACCTTTCTTCTGGAGCGCAGTTCTTACTGCTTGAAGGAGAAGAGAACGTCATAATTGCAAGAAAGGAAGGAGGAACTCTGTTTAACAGGATAGACCACACGAATGGCCGAAAATCACGCCCAGGACCTCCTTCCGGGACGGATTCATGGCTGCAGGAAAAGGAAGACCTGATGACGCCAATTCCAGACACTTGGGGATTGGCCGATACCAAATGACACCAGGACCAGGTAGGAGCTGCGACCGAATCCACTCGTACAAATCCCGGTGACGTTGCCGGACACCCGCTCCAAGAACTTCTTGGAGGAAAGATCCCACCACCTAAGAATCATCTTAGGATATTAGGAAACATGAGACTATACTCAAATCATTCATATCAAAAATCTATCTCTCTATACAAGTAAAGGCTTCCTAATTAAGATCAAAGGTAACCATAATAAGGTATACAAACAAACAAGAGAGCCTAATTCTATGTACTCATATACGCTACCAAAGAATAAAAACTAGACTGAAGTTTAATTGGATAAATCGCTCAGCTCCGGCGTCACTATATGCTCTTTCCTTTTCACAATAAAACTTCAGGCTGATCTACATACACTTCTTACTCCAAACATCATTCAAGAAAGCCGACTTCACATCTAATTGATGAATCTACCATCTATTCATAGCTGCAATTGAGGAAATTAATCTGGTTGTATCAAATCTGGCAAACGGTGCAAAAACCTCTTCATAATCTATCCTTGCTTCTGCTTGTCCCTTTGATTACAAGTCTAGCTTGAATTTGTTTACACCTCCATCAACATTCTCTTCACTTTGTACACCACTTGACCCTAATGGTTTTTGATTCTTAGGAATTGAGGTCCAACTCCATGTGACATTTCTCAATAGCACATCTCCTCTTTCATGGCATCTCATCCATCTCTTATTTATACTGTCTCATTAAAAAGTTAAGGACTCTTCTCTACATATAAAGCAAATTGAGACAAATCTTATGTATTTGTGTTCAATGTATCTCCTGCAAGTTTAATTGTCTTCACATTTCCATACTACACAGATGATTCTCCCAATCTCATTGCAGTGTGTGGTGATCTTTGTTGCTCTACATCATTAATAATTTTTTTTTGAATTTTTCATAACTATAACATCCTCCTTGTTGCCTTTTTCAAATCAATCCTAAGCTAAGTTCTCTTCAAATCTCACATCCCTACTCACTACCATTGTCTTCGTTGTAGGATTATACATTTTATAGGCTTTGGACCTTTCGCTGTCCTACAAACACACACTTCTTAGATTTTTCATTCAACTTTTTTCTCTTTTGATCAGGTACATGAACATAAGAAATACTCCTAAAAACTCTCAAGTGATTAACAATAGGCTTATGACCACTCCAAATTTCAAAAGCGGTTTGAGATGGAGTGCTTTTTGATGTCACCCTATTCATCAAGTATATAGCACAAGACACAGTTGCAGCCTAAAGCAAATTGGGCACTTGCCTCTCCTTCAACATACTCATAGCCAATCCCATAATGGTTCTATTCAACCTCTCAACAATCCCATTTTGTTGTGGTGTGTATCATGTTGTTAACTGGTGGCATATCCCATTCTCCTTCAAATAAATTTGCATCTCATGGCTAACATATTCTCCACCTCTATAACTCCACAACATCTTAATAAAATGACCACTCTCCTTCTCTACAAGTGTTTTGAATATTTTTTAGTATTTAAATACTTGTGACTTTTCTTTCAGAAAATATACTCATACTTTTCTGCTATAATCATCAATAAATATTAGAAAATAACAATTACCTCCAACAGAAGTAGTGTGCATCAGTACACATAAATTTGAATGAATAAGCTCAAAAAGCTTCAAGGCTCTCCATGATTTTTCAACTGAAAATGGTGCTCTGCTCTACTTTCCTGCAACACATACTTCACAGATCTTGTCTTGAACTTCAATATGTGGAAGCCCATCAACTATATTTTTTTGGTTTATATAAGAAAGTGTCTTGGAACTCAAGTGACCAAATTTGCAATGCCATAATCTTGAATAATTATCTATGGAAGTTTTCAAACAACCATTCAAACTGCAAATCATCTTCATCGGATACATTTTATTTGGAGTCACCTTCACCTTGGCTATAAAAAATTCACGCTTGTTTTTAATGATATAATTGTCAGAATAAAATGTCAACACATATCCCTTTTGATTTAGTTGCCCAACACTAAACAAATTATGCTTAAGATTTGAAACATAGAAGATATATGATATCTCATTTTCTCCCTTCCTTGTTTGCACCAAAATGTCACATTTCTCTTCCACAAATAATTTGTTTTCATCTCCCGTACATACTTCACTTTGAATTGAGTTATCCAAAGTAACAAACAATCTTCTATTGCCAGTCATGTGATTACTACTACCACTATCAATAAATCATACATCTCCTGAATCACCAAACTCCTTACTATGTATAAGAAACATTGTGTATTCACTTTTTTCCACTTCCTTTTCTTACACAATATTTACATTTTCCTCTTCATTCTCTTGCCTCTTCCAACAAAAATGATAAGTGTGCCCGTACCTTTTGCAAAAGTCACATTTGATATTGGCAAGATTTCTTGTTCCTATACCTCTGAAGCCATGTCCACAACCACGTGCATCTTCTCCATCACCATGATTTCCACCTTGTACTTCACATCCATCACTTTGTGTAGATTCTCCTCTAACAGCACGGCCTCTTCATCGAGTACCATAAGAGCCTCTTCCTCTACTAAAAGAGCCTCTTCCTCTACCAAAACCTCTTCCACGACTACCTCTGAAATTCCCACTCAATGCCACTTGAGTTTGGAAGACTTCCTTAAGTGGTGTCGAATCAAATTGCTTCATTCTTAATTCATGTGATTGAAGAGATCCAAGCAACTATTCAATAGACATTTTCTCTATGTTCTTTGCTTCTTCTATGACTACTACCGTGACTTCAAATTTTCTGGTCAAGCTTCATAGAATCTTCTCAATAATCCTTTTATCTTCTACAAGTTCTCCATTCAACTTCAATTAATTAACAATGACAATTATCCGATTGAAATATTCTTCCACACTTTCCGACTCCTTCATCTTCAACATATCAAATTGGCTTCATAGGGTTTGTAAACGTACCATTTTCACTTCTCATCTCCTTTGTAAGAAGCATGCAGTGTATCCCAAGCCTCCTTCGCGGTATTAGCCCTAGAGATCCGCTCAAAAATAATTTCATCTACCGCTTGATAGATGAAGAAAAGAGCCTTTCGATCTTTCTTCCGATTTTCTTTCAATTCTTGAGGAAGCATTTGATTCAAATCTCTCTCAACTTCGGGCTCCTAAAAACTGCTCTCTACAATCTCCCACAACTCTTCAGATTGATACAACACCCGCATTTGAATACTCTATTGATTGTAGTTCTTTCCCGTGAACTTGGGCAACTAAGGTTGCAAATTATTGGTGCTTGAACTCGCTGTCATTCTCCAATCGGGCTCTGATACCAATGATGGAAGCAAAAACAGAACAAAAAAAATGGAAGAAAATTTCAAAACAAAACTTTTTTTTTTCACACACAAAAATAATTCACGTCCCACTCAAAGAAATAAAAAGATAATACAATGTTTAAAACCGCCAAAAATTAAAAATAAAAAAAAAATAAATTAAAAGACGCATCTCTTTGTTTGCAAAGTTTCAACAACGGCAGCATGTGCTGCCTAACAAACCATCCTTTGATTTCTTATATAAGCACACCACTTCACTCTGTGAAAGGTTAATAATGAAATACAGAAAACCTCTATATATTATGTTTCTTCCTTCTTTTATCTTTATCACTTCCCTGCTTTTCACGATACTCAATATGGAGCTTCTTGTGTTTCTTCTCTTATCTGATTTTATCTGAACATGCTGATTTGAGTCCAGGGCTTTCTGTCCACTTTTTAGACTTATTGGCATTTTTTAAAGAAGATTGGACATTTGAAAAAGTAAGATGGGGAGCCGGCGATTATATGAGTGACTTGATCTTCAGAGTTGGGAGAGGTCTGTCAGCCATATTTAATTTTTTTTTTTTTTAGGTTATCAAATTGTTTAGATTAATTCATTTAAATAAAATGTCAATATATGCTATTTAAAATATAATTTTATTTCTAAAATTTTTTATTTAAATAAAGCTAAATTGGCATTATAATTTGTTTTTTTAATTTAAGATAAAATATGAAGTCAAATAAATAATCAAAAAATAAAAATAATTTTTTTTGTGATAATTATATAGGCATCAGTTGGATGTCTGCTTTGAAAGATCCGCATGCTTGATGGATTCAATTTTTGCATGCACAGGGATATTATCAATAATAAAATTTTATCATAAATAAATAATTCATTTAAATGTTATTTAATAATATATAATAATTCTTTCATCCCAACCACCACTTCCAACTCGTCCAATGGAGAAATTATTGTGTGCGGAATCCAAATACATTCGGAGACGAATCCGGTTGCGACACGTCACCGGATGCACTGAGCCTCGGTGATGTGTCATGCCCACATTCACCTCCGAACATGTCGGATTCCGCACACAATAATTTCTCCATCCAAAGACAGCCAGCCTTAAAACCGGCTCTCTTAAACCGAGACAAAGACTAAATCTCCTTCATACACATCCATCCTGATTCCTCTATGCAGCCAGAACCAACAAATTGCTCTGAGGCTATGAAATTTCCTCAATAGAGGAAAGCTATGGTAGAGAAATTCTTTGCATTACAAAAGCAAGACACATGGCAACTTATTCCACCTCCTGCTAATACGCCTATACTAGGCAGCCGTTGGACATTTAGAACAAAATACCACTTTAATGGGAACAATTGCAGTGTTTAAAGCAAGACTTTTTGTGCAAGTCAACTACCAATAGTACGGCATCAATTACCTTAAAATGTTCAGTACAGTAGCTAAGTTCTCCACTATAAGAATTCTTCTAACTTTTGAATTTGTCAATAAGTGACAACTACATCAATTAGAAGATGATAACTCATCTTAATCATGTTTGTCAACTTAAGAAAGTTATATAAGGACTCAAACAAGCACCAAGACAATGGTTCAATACCTTTTTTAGCTAACGTCGCAGTAGCGATTTCATTGTTCTTTGGCAAATGGAGCTTGTTGTGTTTCTCTAATCATTTTTTTTTTTGAACATGCTGATTGACTCCAGGGCTTTATTTCCTCAAAAACAAAAGTCCAGGGCTCTCTGCCCATTTTTTAGACTTTACTGGCATTTTTTCAAGGAGATTGGACATTTGGAAATGTAAAATGGGGGGCTGACCATTATATATATATAATTTTATAACAATTCAAAGAAAATATTATCACCAAACTGCTAACAAAAAAAATTCAACATCTCAAAGTTCTGCAAAACAGTATCGACAAAATGAAAACTCCCAAAGACAATGATTCCAAATCTTACTAGTGATTTTTGATTTCTAGAAGAAGGCCAACAACAAAGCTTAGTCGAACAAGCTGAAACCCATATCATCATCAGATTCCTCAGCAGGCACTTCCTTCTTCTCTTCCACTGCAGCCGCCGGAGTAGTAGAGGCAGCCGGAGTAACGGATTTAGCAGGTGCAGCAGAAACAACAAATTTACTGGGATCCTTCAAATACTCTTTAACCTTCTCAGCCTGCGGGTACGTGTAATCAGTGGCAATTGCGACGGCAAGGACATTTTTGTAAGCATTGATGAACATGTGGGGAGCTGCAGCAAGCTAGGGTAGGATACGAGATAGCCAGTGAGAGAGAGGTGACCATAGAAAGACCGGCTGAAATTTTCTCGAAGAGATCATCCTCAGTGAGGTCGAGCACTTCGGTACTAAACACCGAACCATCCTCATACACAGACTGGACAACAAGGCCATAAGAGAATGGCCTAATCCCCAGCTTAGCAAGGAGGGCAGCCTCTGAGGATCCCACCTTATCGCCTTTCTTTATCAGTTCGACCGGGGTGATAATTTCAACAATACCCTTATTAATCTTGGTAGGGATGTTGAGCACCTGGAAGAAAGAGGTCTGTGAAGGATCCAGGCCAGTGTTGCCCGGAGGAACAACAACATCAATAGGGGCAACAAGACCAACACGAGCAGGAGCACCTTTTTTAAAGATAAAATATTAAGTCATAATAAATAATAAAAAAAACTATTTTTTTTTTTGTGATAATTATATAGGCATCAGTTCGATGTCTACTTTGAAAGATCCTTAATCTTGATGGCTTTAGCGTTGTATGCACAAGGATATTATCAATATTCAATACTATAATTTTATCGTAAATAAATAATTAATTTAAATATTATTTAATAATATATAATAATTGTTATATAAATAATTTGCATTCTTCATCTCTATTACAATTACTAGTCTCGCTTCCGTGTAGGATCTACTGAAATTTTATTTTCGATATAATAATATATTTGGTAATTGAAAATTTCATTCCTAAGCAAATCTCTCCGATAAATAGCCTATTTGCTTTATAAACCCACAAACACGCAACCGAAGAGGAATTAGTATTGGATTAGCAAAACAAAGATAAACAGAAGGAGAGAAAGAAAGAGCAAGAGATTCTTCTAAATCCGTAAGCCATCAGCCATGGCTATTGAATCCCAAGTGGTGTATAATAACTCAATCAACCAAGAAAGCCCAGCAAGCAAAAAGAGGCTATCACCCTTCCTCTTCCTCAACCTCTTCTTCCTCGTCATTGGCTGCGGCGGCATGCCACTTCTCCTCCGCCTCTACTTCGTTCACGGCGGCCATCTTATATGGTTCTCCACATTCCTCCAAACTGCTGCCTTTCCTCTCCTCCTCCCTCCTCTCCTAATCTCCAACTCAAACAAACCCAAACTCTGCTCCCTCAGAACTCCACCCCTCCTCCTTTCATGCACCATCCTCGGCCTTCTCACCGGCCTCGTCAACCTCTTCTATGCCTACGGCCTCTCTTACGTCCCCGTCTCGATCTCTTCGCTTCTCCTCTCCACACAGCTCAGCTTCACCGCGCTCTTCTCGTTCCTTATAGTGAAGCAGAGGTTCACTCCGTTCTCGATCAACGCGGTGGTTTTGCTGACCGTTGGGGCTGTGATTCTGGGTGTAAATTCTGCCGGGAATCGGCCAGAGGGAGAGAATCGGACGCATTATTACTTTGGATTCGCCATGACGCTCGGGGCAGCGCTGCTCGACGGGCTATTGCCGACGCTATCGGAGTTGATGTACAAGAAGGCGAGGCAGCTAGTGACTTACACGATGGTGTTGGAGACGCAGGTGGTCATGGGTTTTTTTGCCACGGCTTTCTGCGCCGTGGGGATGTTGATCAACAATGAATTCCAGGTGAGAATAACCTCTTGATTAGAACAATTATATTTTTATTATTCCATTTATTAAGTAAAGTTTACTAAAATGAATTTTGAATTCTTCAAGACATGGGATGATTAATACACAATCAAAAGATTATACAAACGGATCAATGCAATCTCCATCTTCAGAAGCTTTTCAGCCTTAAGAACGAAGATTAAATAATTTCAACTGATTATAAAGTGCTAAAACACAAATTTTATATTTAAGAAATTTGATCATAACTTTATTTATTTATTGAACTGGCTAACTAAACTAGCTAATATTTTGACACTCATATATTTACGGACCAACAGGTCATCATGAATCAATGCGTTTTATTCTAATCATTATTTCTTAAATAATTTTGACTTCGTTTGAGACGGCTTTCTTACAACTTTTTATTAAAAAATTAATTTTTTTTTACTATAAAGCTGCTTTAAGAAACAGTAAGAAAGTCGCCCCAAACAATTCCTAAGAGTATGTATCAAAAGCATGTCAAAATTAGAAGTTATTTTAAATGATTTAATAATGATTAAATTTTAACCCAGGTAATTAAATTTGCCACACTGAGGACCAATTAATTATTATTCACATAATAATATAATTTTAACTATTTAATGCTATTAAGTTTAATATGCTATCATATATTAACAACTTACAACACCATGAAAACAAAAATAATTTTGAAATGGAGAAGAATTATGGACTTCGATATAATAGCCAAGTTTATGAGCTCATTCTAGTTTGTACTTTGTTGATTTTGAGTCTAAGCTTTCAATTAAGAGTTATTTGGATCAAGATATAATATATGCGGCATATATTAGTTTATAATTTTACCTTTTAAAATAATAAAATAAAATTACATGTCTTGTATAAAAAAATCATGGCTCCTCCATTAAACTATTACAATGATATGAAAGGTATTTTTAGTCAATCAAATGCAAGGGTAAAGATATATGAATGGTTCATAACAAAAGCATTGTTGCGTGCTAGAATATACGCGGTGGTAGAGTTTGTAAATTCACGTTCTAGCGTTGTACGAGTATTCAGCACACAAGCAGAAAAGAGAAATGAACACCAAAGTTTTTATGTGGAAAACCCGAAAGAGGGAAAAAATCACGGGGCCTCGCCCAGTTGCAAAATTCCACTAGTATTTGTTTGAATTACAAAGGTTGATCTGTCTTACAAATCAAGACGATCAATTTACAATCAACTTCTCACAAAGTTACAAAGTTCTGCAAATTTCCGACGTTTCCCGAAAATCTGGCAGAGTTCCGACGTCTTTAGGCGGCAGGAAGAGCTCCGGCGGTGGTCGAGGAAGAGCTTCTTTCTTCTCCTCCTTCTTCTCTTCTTCTTCTCTCTCTTCACTTGACTCCCCTTTGTGTAGAATGAGGGCTCTATTTATAGTTTTTCTAGAGTGGCATAGCCCGTAAATAGGCGTGAGATCATGGGCGAATTGGGAGTGGTTTGAATGAACGGCCGATATTGAATCATACGATCGTGCACCGTTCGTTGGATATTTGAAGGTCTTAATGATGTCGGAATTTGGAGATCTTGGGCTCGTTGGATTCGTCTTATCGAGCCGCTCAATTGGAGTATAAGCTCGTTAAAATCGAAGACCGTTTGGTAACTCAAACTGCAGTTTGAAGCTTCCAACAGCGCTTTGGGTCCTTGATTCAGACTCATTTGGGCTCGGATTGGGTCGAATTTGGTGTCATTGGATTCATATTTTCGAGATGCTCAGTTTGACTATAATCTCGCTGAAATCGGAGTTCATATGCTCTCAAATTTAATTTTTTAAGTCCGAACTGATTTTGCCTCGAGATTCGTGCCCAATCAAGATAATTTCATGATGACGTATAAAACATATTCCAAATAATATAAATAACGGAATTGATCTACTCATCATAATCACAAAAAAACAGCTCATTTTGATTTTTTTTGTTGGGAGCATTTACTATTGATTAGAAGGTCAAAAATTCAAAGTTTACGAATATAATATGTGTGTGAATTTATCTTAATTACATAGCTTTTTTTGATTTGTTGATTAGGAGTTTGACTTCCAACTAAGAAGTATTTGATTCGAGACTCACGTCTATATTATGTATGTATTTGAACACTGCACCTAATTTTTTTCAAAAAAAATCTTAATTAGCTCAAAAATCTCCAAAAGAAAAATTCAGAGTGCACGATGAATAAAAAAGTAAAGAAAAGGGAGAACCTAGAAAAAATCACCATGCCGCTGGCTAAGAAATTTCAAAACGATGAGCTTCTCAGGCTATCCAATACGTCCTCACATTAATAAAAACCTTTTACGAATTCTGAAATATAATGATGTGTTATTCCCACAATTTATTGCAGAAGTAGTACGTCTCTAATGATTGGAGCTGGAAACACGATAAAACTACGAGTAAACAACGTTTGGTAGCTTGCTATTGATTGATTAATTCGATTACTCTCAATGAAAAAAAATTATAATCTAATTTTCATAAATAGTTTAATTAAATTTAACAAATTAAGTTTTTTTAATCTAGGAAAAAATTATATATATATAGAGAGAAATTAAGAGCAGTACCCATACACACACTGAACATGCACGAGACTCAAACTCAAAACCTTGTAGTTAGGGCGAATGCAGTGTGGGGTCCAGCCCCCTCACTGAAAGTTTAATTAAAGGCAATTTTTTAAAATGATCATAATTTAAAAAAGTTTTAGCAAAGGGATCTTAATAATAAAAAAAAATTAAAAAGATCAAATCAGTGAACAATAATCACGTTTCGATTACTGTTTGTATTTTCAAGGAAAGCATGAATGGTGATTGTATTTTCCTTGAAAACTCCAACACATATTGCATTTTCAATGGAATTCTATTTAAGTGATTATTTGTGTCAATTCAAATGTCATGATTGCATTGCTATTATTGGTTAAGAAAGTAGCAATATAATTTGATGTAAAAATTAAATAAATCACATGTTTAGTTTGCATTTTTTTTGGAATAATATAAATTTTTGTATTTTAATATTTTTAAAAATGAAAATTAAACAATTAAAACTTTTTATGTAATAAACTGAATATAATTATTGATTTATTATAATTAGTATTATAATTAGATTTATTATATTTTTGAACATTTGATCATTTCAAAATATATTTCTCATTTATCTGATTTTATTTAGTTTCAACAAAATTGAAATAAGGGAAATAGTTTTAATTTTTATTAGTAATGAACATTTCTATAATTGTAAAGGAGATAATTTAGAGTAATCATAAATTATTAAAATTGACATATTTGAATAATATTTATTTTAATTTTGAAATTGATATAATTTATTATAAATTAAATTAATATCACATTTCATATGATGAATAATATATAATATGAAATTAAATTAATAATGCATGTAATTAAATTAATATCTAATATACTTTATATTATTTATTATTTATTCATATTTTAATAATATTTAATATTTTATAATTATGATAATGGGATATTAATTAATATTATTCATAATATTAATATTATTAATAAATGATAAATATATTTTGAAATAATCAAATGTTAAAAATATAATAAATCTAAATATAATACTAATTATAATAAATCAATACTTATATTCAATTTAATATATACAAAATTTAGTTGTTTAATTTTTATTTAAAAAAAAAAATCAAAATTCAGAATTTTTTATTATTTAAAAAATGCAAACTAAATAAGTGATTTATTATATTTTTACATCTAATTATGTTGCTACTTTTTTTATCAATAATAGCAAGGCAATCATGACATTTGGATTGACACAAATAATTACTTAAACATAATTTCATTGAAAATGCAGTATATGTTTGGCGATTTCAAAGAAAATGCTATCAGTGTTCACATTTTGCTTGAAAATGCAAACAATAATCGCATTTTCTTCAAAAACTTGATTACTATTCACTGGTATGATCCTCTTTAAACTTTTTTATTATTAAGATCCTTTAGCTAATACCTATTTAAATTATGATCTTTCTTTGGGGGGGGGGGGGGAGCTTAATAGTAGGGTAAAAAAAAAGTTTCTCCTCCTAAAAATTTATTTTTGCCCCCCCCTAAAAAATTATTTTGTCCTAACTTGTGCTAATATATATATATATTTCTATACATTTAGTTCTAATATTTTCTTTCAATCTTTTCATTACAGTTTAATTATACATTTTTTCTTTATTTTTCTTGGTTAAATTTTTTTAAAAAAGCTTTTCGTAATATATAAATATATAACATTATTTTTTTTAATATTTAATTATTCATGTATTTCATTTGCCCCCCTCAAAATTTAAGCTGGTTCTCTCCTGCGCACGGCGTACCCTGCGGAGGCGGAGCATGAGGAGCCAGTTATCGCCTTTCATAAGAGATCAGTATTGGATGCTTATCTTAATTATCTCATAGTTTTTCTAGCTACAAAGTTTATTCAACTGATCCCAATACCAAAAGATCGAACTTTCTTTGTGCCAAACAGGGTTTAGAAGCTCGATTTGTCTTGTTTCTTTATTTTCTCTACAGCTATCTCACTCTATTTTGCTGCTTTATAACAAGAAGTTAGCTTTTGCGGTGGATTGCCTCTCATGTTAGATTTTATCATGATTTGCTCACGTTTTGTTTTGAATTGACGAATATTTTCTTCATAACGACTTTGCGTTGATGAGTACGTCCAAAGGCAGATCTACTACTTCCTTCATGTGTTTTTCATGATGTATTTATTTGTTTATTAATGTTAGAAATTATGACCTCGTTTTGCTCTTGACTATGTACGTACTTGTTTTTATTTCTTTTGATTTTTATTTTCTTTTTGGATTGATTTTTTCTTTTTATTTTAAAGGTTTGACGTTAAAGTCAATCAATCTTTCATCATTATACTGTAAGCCCTATAACAAAAGTCATAACTTTATCTGTATCACTCTCAGCATCTTAGCAGTTTCTCTGTAAACTATAGAAGGGATCATTTGGTTGCTTCAAAATAGAAAATATATTTTTAAAAATATTTCGTTTTCACTCATTATCAACTGCAATTTAAGCAAAATAGGACTTAGTAAATCTTGTTCATCCAAAATTAGTAAATCATTGGAGTGTTGACCTTTTTTTTAACTTTTTTTTTATTTTTTATTTTATTAGAGTGTTGACTTTTTGAAAACTGTTTGGTTTTCAATGGCCTTTAATACTAATAACTAATTGGATGTATGAGTGTCAACTTTTTAAGTTTTATTATACTTTATCATATATTTTATTAATGAATCTAATGATTATTATTTTTTTTTAACTGTTGGTGACAGTAAAAAGTTGATTTTTTTTTTTACTTTAATGATTTGTGTTCCCACATGAAAAAAAATTTTGACCACAAGGATGCTCTTAATTAAGAGCCAAATTAGAGCTGTGTACAAATACTTAATAACTACCTTAATCAACTGATTAATAAAATATGCATTAAATTACAACGGAATGCAGGTCATCTCGAAAGAAGCAAAGGAGTACGGACTAGGCGAGACCAAGTATTACATGGTGATAATATCCTTCGCTGTGGTCATGCAGTGTTTCTTCCTGGGGAGAGTAGGTGTGGTTCTCTACTCGTCGGCGCTGCTCACCGGCATCGTCGTCGACGTCCTCCTTCCGGTGACGGTGGTTCTTGCTGTCATCTTCTTCCATGAGCCGTTCACCAGTGATAAGGCGGTGGCTCTTGTGCTCTCAATCTGGGGTTTCACTTCCTATGTCTACGGGGAGATAAAGGATACTAGAAAAAGGAAGAAAAGTGCAGTCATGGTGGAGGCCATTCATCCAGCCTTGGAAAATTAGGCTTTTAGCTACCTGATGTTGAAGAAAAAGAGACAATATTACATAATTGTGTTATGGCCGTTGCATAATTGGAAGTTGTCATTCAAGACTTTTTTTGTTCCTTAAAGGATAAGAAATTGGTTGGAAACTTGGAATGATAAATATTTATTTTTTGTCAAATTTTATCTTAGAATACTGTTTTTGAAAAGGTTATTGAAAAATAACTTTTAATAGAAACATATATTCCGTCCAAATTAAAGCTGGATATAACGTTATTAGTGAAATTTTTACTTCGAAAGAGTGACTAAAGCTTCCTTTGGGACCGCGACCGTTTTTTTTTATTTTTTAAAGTAAATTTTTAATATAAATTTTAATTTTTGTACAAAAAATTTATTTAAAAAAAAAAGAAAGTCATCCAAATAAAGCATAAGTCTTCATTTGGGACGGGTTTTTTTATTGCTTCTTAAAGCAGCTTTTTATTACGAAAATATAATTTTTATACTAAAAAGTAGTTTTATGAAGCAGGAAGAAAGCCGTCTCAAACGAAGCCTAAAGCAACTTTTTGTTGCATTCTAATTTCTAAAACATCTTTCTAATATAAAAATTTCTTGAATTAGAAAATTTTATACTAATTTTTTTTTAGAAATCATAAAGGAAGCTGTCCCAAACGAAGCTCAAATATAATCAAGCTTCCTTAGATTAATTATATTAACTTTATCAGATTTTTGAAAAAAAAAAATCTATGGGAAATTTTTTTTGATAGTTTTATAATAAATTATGACTAATTAAAGTTATTAGTGACATAAATAATAATGAAATTGATGTGAAGCATTTTAACAAGCAGGAACATCTTACTACCAATATTTTATATTCGATTTGTTCTATACTAATTTCTATTTACAACATTTTCTCTCTTTATAGTTATTTTATGAAAATACAACTTGATATTATATATTTAATATATATGAGGAGAAGATATATTATATATGCTGTTATGAGTTTGTTATTGGTTCCCCTGTATTTGTGCTCTTGCATCTTCTTCTTCCAATGGCGATCCGCTACAACAATTAATATCGGAGGCCGGAACTTGTGAAGCATTGCAGATTGTAAAAGATGAAGATGGGTTGTCCAACGAATATCAAAATAATGAAGCCTTGGCCACACTAGTTCTAAGAATTGGAGTTCGATTGTGCAGAATCAGTTGCACTTATTTGGGTTCGGGACCGGTTCATGCGTGTAGGACAGAGAGGAGGTTTGACGTATTGTTCTTCTCCGCAAATAGTGGTTTCTCTTTCGATCAGGAGTTCGCTAGCCTCGGTCTCACTAGTGCTAAGAATAATCTTTGTATTGGCCTCTGAAATTTTAGGTGGGAGGTTAAATGATTCGGAGACATATGAAAACTTCAGTATTGACTTACTGGAATTCTTTCTATGCATTAGATTATTGTCAGGGAGTGTTGTAGATATTTTAGAACCTCCAAAAGTTGTGATTGTGTTTTCATCGTTCTTGGCTTGTTTCGATCCTTTGGTTGTTTGTGCTGAATCAGACAAGTGAGCCACTGCTTGGTCAAACCTATCCACACTATCTTCAACTTCTTCCTCAACAGAGGTGGAACATAGGCACAAATCGCACATGAGCGAGGAATCACTGTAGCGGAGCAGGAGCGAGAGCATAGTAATGTCGAGGCCGAAATTTCGCTAGAGTGGGTAGGGATCGCGACTCTGGTCGAGAGAGGAAGTGGAGGCGAAACCTAAGTCAGATAGTAGGAGATCGACCACACACATGGAGAGGGAAGCGGGCGTGCTCGGTCTGAAAGAGTGGAGCACGGGCATGGTCGCGGGTTTGCGGATTGACGAGTTTTGAAGTCACGTGTGACTGTAGTCGGGACGAGGGCGGATCCCACATGGGTGTGAAGAGGGCCCGAATTGAGTGTTTGCTCGCAACAACAACTGTTTGTGCAGCGGCGGGTGGATTGCGTGTCTAGTTGCGAGAGAAAGTGGAGAGAAGTTGTCAATATGGAGGCTAAAGCATGGTCTGGCTCGCTGTGATTTCGTGCTGAAACGAAGGGGGATCTTGCCACTGAAAAGGAAGTTTGAGCATATGGTAGTTGTCAACCACAATGGGTTGATTGTGGAGTTGTGCGTTCGTGTGAAGCATTGGCGATGGGTCGTTGATCTGGCATATCACACCATTTGAGTTGAAGTTTGACTGGAGGATAGTCGGGCGGAGGTTCTCATCATTGGATTGGAAGTTGGAGCAGATAATAGTCGTCGGCTGTCCATCTTCTTCGGCGTCGATCGTCGTCGACTGTCAATTTTCTTCGATGTCGGTCGTCGTCGACCACCCATTATATTCAGCATCGATCTTTGTCGATCGCCCATTTTGTGAGACCTCGTTCCTTTGCTGTTGCTGTAGCTGCTGGGAAAAGTGATATTTTTCCCAGGATCGTCCGGGACAATGGTTTCAAAAGCTCACAAGCTTTCTACAACAACTCGGATTCGGGTTTAGTCGTTCCGATCCTTCCCTCTTGATTTTTAATCAAAATGGTATTTCTATATACTTGCTAATTTACGTAGATGATTTCTTGGTTACAGGCAACAATGATGCAGCAATTCGCCACCTACTCACCCAACTCAAACAACAATTCGCCCTCAAACAACTAGGGGACATTTCTCTCTTCCTCGGAATCCAGGTGACCCGTACTAAACATGGTTTCTTTCTCTCTCAAGCACACTACGCTACCAAAATCCTTAACGATGCAGGTTATAAGGATTGCAAAGCCGCTCCAACCCCAATCACTCCCGTCAATCACCAGAAGAAACCAAACTTACAACCACATCCGGATCCATCTCTTTACCGACGCCTCGCTGGATCACTTCAATACCTCTCGATCACTAGACCCGACATTGCGTATGCCACAAACCGCGTCTGCCAACACATGCAAACACCGACCGAACAGGATTTTCATGATCTCAAACGGCTGCTTCGCTACATTAAGGGCACCCTTACCTACGGCTTGCCTATCACTCACGGATCCCTGGACCTTCGCACTTACTCTGATGCGGATTGGGCTTCAGATACAACCGACCGGAAGTCGGTGTCCGGCTTCTGCACTTTCCTCGGCCCCAACCTCATCTCATGGACGGTGAAAAAGCAAGCAACTGTCGCCAAGTCTTCCACCGAAGCCGAGTACAGATCCCTCTCAGCTGCAGCGTCGGATGTCATATGGCTAAGGAGACTTGCCGCCGAACTTCAGCTCACACAGCAATCACCGACCACTATCCACTGCGACAACACCTCGGCTATGGCCATAGCCAAAAATCCGGTCTTTCATGCCCGGACAAAGCACATCGAGATCGACTATCACTTCATTCGTCAGCAAATCAACTCCGGCAACATCAAACTCGAGCACATCTCCTCCGCCGATCAAATTGCCGACATCTTAACTAAACCATTCTCGGTCTCAAGATTCATGGAATTACGCTCCAAATTAACCACTCGCTCACCGACTACTTAATTTGAGGGAGGATATTAACACATTATAAAACGGCTTCTTGTGACCGTTACTTTTGTATTTACCATGTTACCATTTCTCTGTTTATTTATACTAAGTCCTGTAATAGCATTGTATCAATTTGAATACTATTTTTCTCTGTTTCTCTGTTTCTCCTATTCACGCCGTCTCCAGCCTTCCTTCCCTTCTTTGCTCTCAGATATGACATCGGACTCAACAACCCTTAATTGAAAGTTTAAACTTCAAACAAACAAATTAAAATGCGCTTATAGACGAGCTATTATATTAAATTCCAAAATTGCTTTCCTTTTCACAATTATTTTACTCTTCAAGGTATTAATACCATGGAGTTGTCAGATTCAATAGTATTAGATAATTGAAAAAAAAAATGGAAAGAATAAGTATTTGGGCCTTAGTGATAAGTTAAATTATTGAATTAAAATTTTTTAATTATTATTGCGCTCTAGAACAATTATTTTTGATAAGAGATACATCAATACGGAATTTAAAGTACTAGCTTTGAACGAAGATCCAATACACAAATAAATATAAAAGAGATGCAGCATTCATAAGAGACAACATAATTTTTACGTGGAAACTCCTGAAAAGAGGAAAATCTACGGGTCGCTGCCTTGAGTAAATCCACTAGTATTTGTTCTTAATTACAAATGATATCCTTTCTTAGGGGAAAATGTTGGCTTAATTTAGCAAATATATATATCATATATAACACTTTATATGGTTGGGATTAGAAGAATCCAAAGTCATTAGAGTTTTTCTGAAGAGAATGTTGACTTGTTTATTCGGTTGGCAAGATTGTATTTGGGCGACAGAGGTCAGAGGGATCATAATAAGCAAGTGATGGAGATCAGAAAAATCATAATTTGGCGACAGTGGTTGGAGGAATCATAGTTAGTGGACGATGATGGTCGAAAAGACTGTAGTTGGCAAGTGACAAAGCTCGAAAGGAACATAGTTGAGTGACTGTGGTCTTAACGATTGTAGTCGGGTGACAGTGGTCAGAAGGACCATAGTTGTGTGACGAAGGTTGGAGTGATCATAGTTTACCAGTGATGGAGGTTGGAAGGATCGAAATTGGATGATGATGGTCGGAGGGACCATAGTTGGTGGGCGATGATGATTGGAAGGACAATAGTTGGCAGGTGACTGTGCTCGGAGGGATCATACTCGAAGGGCGATAGTATTTAGAACAATTATAGTCAGATGATGATGGTTGAAACGTCTATAGTTGGGTGACCGTGATAGGAGGGACTGTGGTTAGTGGGCGACGGAGATTGGAAGTCCCCTAGTTGGGTGACTATGGCCGAATGGATCATAATCGAACAGTGATAGAAGTTAGAAGGATAGTAGTAGCGTAACGATGGTATGAGGGACCGTGGTGAGTTGACAATGGAGGTCGGAAGGATCATAGTTAGTTGGCGATGGAGGTCGGAAGGACCGTAGTCGGTGAGCGATGGATGCGATTGGTGGTAAAAAGGAAATCTGATGGTTGCATTGGTTGGAGAATGCAAAAGAGCTCCTTAGTTTTCTCATATGTTCTCCCCACTTTCACGTGAAGAATGAGTGTCTATTTATAATTTTTGAGAGTGACATGTTAAGTAATTATGAAAAAGATTTAGGATAAATTTGGAGTGTTACATCGGACGGATGACATTAATTTCCTCGATTATGAAGCATTTGTCAAGCATTTAAGTGCCTTAGTAATGTCAAAATTAAGTAATCTTGGGCTCATTGATACGTCACGTTGAGCTGATTGATTCAACTAATAACATGAATAATTTGGATGTCATTTGATCATCCAATTTAGGCTTCTAAGCTTCAAAATTTGCTTTAATCCCTTGATTTGAGTCCATTTGGACTCATATTGGATCGATTTTGGCATTGTTGTGTTTGTCTTGTTGATATATTTAATTTGATAATAAGTTGAATGAAATTGGAGTTTGGATGGTCTCAAATTTAATTCTAGGACTTTCTAATTTAAATTTGCATCGAGATTCGTCTCTGATCAATACAGTTTTTAGTGACATATTAGTTGCCCCACTATTTTCAGACGTTCAAGCTCTCATACTCCAAAAATATATGCCAAAGCTTTTGAAAATTGTTTATGCAGAATTAAAATTTCAAATAATTTATTAGATTCGACTACTCCCTAGACGTCAACATGGACCTCCTCTCGGAGTTGTAAACCAAGTAAAATATCTTGGATCATAACTTTATAATTTGCTGAAGTCGGGGCACCGATCAGAACGAAAAATACCAACAAATTGAGCTAAAATTTTTCGTGTTTGTTCTAGACTGGAGAAGTTCTGTTTGGTTGTGAAAGTGTCAAAATCGAGTTTGGAACATCAAAAAATAGATCGAAGGGCTCCAAAAACGTCCAAATTAGACTGTTCGGGCAAAAAATTTGACATAGATGCACCTTGGCGGCCGAATTGGTTGGCTGACTGCGTCGGCGGTGGCGTCTACATGCATGTGCTCGCACATGAGGGGCACATGACAGTGCTCCTTGATTTGTTTTTTTGTTAATAAAATTTGATTTTAATGTCAAAAAAAAAACAATAAAAAAAAAGGAGAGCCCACAAAAATACCAATTTGTATATGCATTGTTATGAATCTTGGAGAAAGAAGAAGCTGTTATTGAGCTACTTGGAAGAGATGAGATAAAGGAGGAAAGAGATCCGGGAAAAACTGAACTAATCTCTTATTGGCTTGACTTGCACACCTAGAACTATTACAATCATTTTTATTTATAGAACAAAAGAGCTAAAAAGGATAAAATGCACCTAAAAGTAAATATGACCCAAAATTGGACCAATATCTAATAATCTCTACCTTTGTTTGATTAAACAAAAAAAGATATATGTTGTCCACAAAGAACATCCATGTCGGTCTTCCCCACTAATTGCCTCCACCGGATGGTTTCCGACTTCCTAAAAAACTGCCCTGTCATCTTGTCGAGTCTCCCTGCTCAAGCCCTAGCCCAACTCCACTTCGCTCCACCTGCTGTTTGTGAATAACAACGTAAGAAATACCTTCTCTTCTGATCCTCCACTTCTCCCGATTCGTGGACGAATCCGGCCTTGTATCCTGCTCGATCCTGTCTCCCAAACAATTAATCAAGCTCCACCTACTTCCGGTTCTGAGCCTGTACGGAGCAAACACCAGCACAGGGCCCACCTTCCTCTCACGAACCATGCATAGCCCCAGATTTGACCCTGCACCTTGCCCCGCGCCCTGGGCCCCGTGCTCCGCCTGTCCTGTTCGCGCCTTGATGCTCTCCTGCATGCCTCCGCATCATTGTTCGCGAGCCCACTAATCCTAGCCCGATCTATATATATGCAATCCCCTTCTCTACTTCGTTTCGACCGCAAGAAACCCACAAACTTCTCCTCCATGTTTGCATGGTACTCGGTCGTCAAGAACCAAATGAAATCCCTCGAAATGCAGCAAACGAGAAAGAACAAGCTTACTAGCCGGGGTTGGAAGAATCCCCGCACCCGTATGAGCTATCGGGATGGATCTTCCGTCCCCTATGGTTACCGTATCATTGCCATTGTAGGTGTTGTATGGAGCTAGATTCTCCAAATTGTTGGTCATATGAGACGACGCGCCAGAGTCGATGTACCAATCAGCACCCGTATGACCTTCTGATTTTGCCACCAAAGCATTTGAGTTCTTGGAAGATCCTTGAGAAGGAACATAGTTGGCATTGAGTCTATGCCAACACGCATCGGCCTCGTGACCTTTCTTTTTACAAATTTGACAAATTACCGCGGGTTGATTAGAAGATTTATGAGCGGTATTTGTGTCCTGACTTTGTCTGGTTCGACCTCGACGTCCTCGTCCGCGAAACGCATAGAGAGCCGACTGAGTGTCTGGGTCTTTAGAAAATTTGATTGCTGCAGATTTCAAATGAATCTCTTCGCTGATGAGGAGAGCATAGAGATTGTCCAGAGTCATCGTGCCCTGCATAGTACGAATCGTTGTCGTGAAAGATTGATAGGCCGGTGGAAGACCATTGAGTATATAAATCATGATATCTTCCGAATCGATTGAGGATCCCGCTGAGGCGATTTGATCCACTATTTTCTTGACTTCGGTGAGGTAATCCGTCATAGACATGGATTGCATAGAAATATTGTGTAGCTCATTCTTGAGCTGTATGACTTTGGAGCGATTCGACGACTGGAACCTTGTGTGGAGCGTCAACCAGATCTCGTGAGTGGATTCAAGATGAATCACGTAGGGTAGAACGGCCGGAGAAATGGTGGAGCACATAGCCGTTGCAAGATTCTGATCGACAACAGTCCACTGCTGCGGATCTTGATTTGGATCCCGATTTTCAGTGGCCGATCGAGCTTCAAGAAAGGCCGCAAATCCATTGGCTTTGAAAAGTTTAGCGATTTGCGAACTCCAGATAGGAAAGTTGTCCGCCGTGAGAGAGTGCGGTACAAGAAACTTAAGATTCGAAATGACAAACTTTAGAGATTGAGAGATAGCCGGAGCTGACGTCTGTACGCCGGTGGTAGCCGCCGTCGACGAGGAAGCGGAAGCTGATGTCGCCATGGCGAAAGCTCAGAATCTTGCGTCTCTTGATACCATGAAGAACAGCAAGAGCCGGAGGAAAACAGAGAAAAGGAATAGTAAACTTTATTAATTGATTTTTTCTATCTTACATAATACAAGTCCAGACTTATATATAGAGTAGGAGTACACGTGTAAGAGAGTAATTGGTCTTAGTTATATTTACATATATGTCCTTAACAGAATGCAATGCACACATGTCTGCTGCTCTTCTTGATTCGGTCCCAAAGAAACTCAGACGAACATGTTTGTTCATTGAAGACTGCACACATGATCATTAGTTCCAACCAGTGGCCCGCTGCCTTATCTCCCGTGCGACAGTCTGCACTCGACGTGACGCAAGGGGAGGCACCATGTTTCATCCTTAATGAATTCATTGACAGTAACATTTTTTTAATAATTAAACCAAGTAAAGACACAATCATTATAGATATTATGCAATTTGTCATTTATCTAAGGATTGTGAAATAGAGAGAGAGAGAGAGAGAGAGAGAGAGAGAGAGCTGTCAAACTTGATTTAAAATTGGAGCCTGCAGCTATGAATTTTAAAGCAATCTCACATGTGGCTATCCAAGACGTAGAAGGTTTTTTAAATAGTTTATTCCAAAAAGTGCCATAATGATTGCATAACCAAGACGTAAGGTAAGGCTTAGTGTTAAGGATCCTCCTAATCATTTTCGATTTATTCATAGTTATTAGAGTACCCAACAAAGGCAGGCCCATTCCACCACACTTTAGGCAGGGCGGTATTATTCTGGTAGATAGCACAGATTTCATTCCTCATGCCATTTGTTGCGAAGAAATTTGCTTATGATGCTTGCGATTGTTGTCCTAAGGCCTTCAGAAAGGGTGGTGGCCACAAAGCAATTGGAACCTACCAGTAAAAGATAGTAGCTTTGTGAGTCTTTGATCAATAATTTTAGAAAATCAAACAGAGTATTTGTCTATGTCTGTATAGAGGCTGGAAGAAGATTTAAAATCAATAATTTTGACAGCTGCTACACAACCTATCGCAGCTCTCATAGGTTGAAAACCCAACAAATACTCATAAACGTGTCTTCACCTGTTGCTGTTCATTTCTAATTATTACGTACTCTGATCAGACGTAGAGCTACGTTCGGCCGCCAATAACATGTCGCCACGTGCTCTTACTCTTTTACCGCGCGGCCCGACAACTTGACCCGGAGAGGAACCCGGGAATGCTATGTTCGCGATTTTCTCGGTATTGCTCGTTATTTGCTCGGTATTTGCTAGGTATTGCTTTGCAAAAATGAGAAATACCGCTCTGTGAAGACCAATACCATGCAAATACCGAGTTGTACCGAGTTTTTTACAACTCGGTACAACTCGGTACAACTCAGTATTTGCTCAGGATTTGCTCGGTATTGCTAGGGATTTGCTCGGTATTGCTAGGTATTTGCTCGGTATTGCTAGAAAAAACTCGGTACAACTTAGTATTTGCTCAAGATTTGCTCGGTATTGCTAGGGATTTGCTCGGTATTGCTAAGTATTTGCTCGGTATTGCTAGAAAAAACTAGGTACAACTCGGTATTTGCCAGATATTTAAAATATATCCAAAAGGCGATGGAATGTTGATCGGCTCGTCAAGGAATTAAAAAAACGCACGCG
>NW_021319458.1:85873-109941 GCF_001605985.2 Dendrobium catenatum
GCACGTGCCCGAGAACCCGAAAACAAGCGGGATGCGGTCGCGATCTTTTCTTCATGCTACGTGCGGCTAAAAATTGGTGGCACGCCGAACGTAATGCAGCCCGTACGTTCACCGACCAAATAAAGTATTCCTGTTGAAGGACTCATTCAACCCATTAACCCCGTTTGTTGTTTCCATTGCTAAGATCCATTAGCACCTGGTATTAAAATCCAAATTTACGCTTTCAAACCTGCAGTCATCAATTCGCAAACTGTTCAATTGGTACGGCTGAATTAGCTTTTAACGGCCATCTTTTTGTTTCCAGAAATTCCGTTCATGACTATTTGCTTTTTTTGGGATAAGAATTTTTTTCATTATTATTATTATTTAATTGTTTTAAGAAAAGATTATACTAAAAAATTACTTTTTAAATAATAAAAAAATTATCTCAGACAAAATCTAATTTTTTTCAAAAGACTTTTTTTATTTCTATTTAAGTTTCGAATATATTTTGGGGAATTACAAACAAACCACAAAATATTCGTTTATTTATTTAGCATCTAAATTTCTTATATTTACTTATATTAAACTACTAGCATTACAAAATGCTTAGTTGCATTAATTTAAAATGCAGAAATAAGTAATTTTTATGTTTTGGAAGCAATATTAAAAATTATGATGTTATATTAAAAAAACTAATTAAATTATTCGATACATAAATATAAAAAATAATAATACATTTTATTATATAGCAAAAAATCTTTGTGGCCACGCTACATATAGCTACGTATTCCTTTACAAGAAAAAAAACTTCACGCAATTCAATTGAGGAATACAAAGATTACGTTGCCTTTCTCGAAGTTTATTGCAAGTTCTTATATATCACTTGTTTGCTTTCAAGCTACTATCTAATGTTTTACAGAAAACCTCAGAAATCAAAATTTTTCTTTATATGGGGAGATCTTTGATTGCAAAATCATTCAATTTTTTACTTTTTTTGAAATTTGTCATACAAAACTTTATCTTCAAGTTGTTGTGCATTAGTTTCTATATATATCCTGCAAAAAGTTAAATTTCTTTCTAATTGCATTCGCCAAATTCCAAATCATTTATTTGCATAAACTGAAATTAATTTTTGCCGATATTTTGAGCCGTTGAGGTAAACACACACATCATGTTAGCTTCTTGCATGAGGAAGAGGAAGCACTTCTTAAGCTTTCTACGAAGAAAGATAGATGAAGAAGAGAGAAGGAAGTGCTCACAGGAATCTAAATTCCTTTATTCAATAAGTGGCTATTTACCAGTGGGGAGACCAAAAATTTTGTTCAGGAGGGCCTAACAAAAAGCCATGGCTCGATGTCTGACTTGTTGAGGCTACGAGAGAGGAGTTAAAAGGGAACAAAAAACAAATTGATGCTTTTATGCGTCCAAAAAATAATGTTAGTGGCTTCTCCGAATTAATAAATAATTTTAAAATGAAGAATTATTAAAATTATAGCCAGGTTTTTCTCGTTGGCAAATTTTTTTGCTCTATTAAGTCACTAAAACAATCAACTATTAAGCACATTTAGACCTTTCAGTTTTAGTTTTAGCTAAAGTCAATTAATAACAAAACAAAATATATATATTGGGTTGGGATGGCGCTGATGGAGTTGCTGGCGGGAACCGGGGCAAAAACAACTATTTTCATGCCGCAAAGACAAAGAAGCCAGGGCAAAAAGGACAAAATCCATTTGCAATAATTAGATTAGATCATAGCAGTGGGTAAAAATATTCTTATCTAATCGGTGTACTTTAATGTTTAATAATTATCTATTTAGATAATAAATAGTTAATTTAGTGTTAATAAAAGTTTTAATGGAAATCATATTTTTAAACGTTAAATATTTAAATAATAATAAATAAAATAACACGACACCTCAAAAACTTTTAAATATATGCCTTTTACCAAAGTCACTGTCCCTCTCTCTTCTCTCTCAATACTTTACCCCATTAGTCTCTCTCTGATTTGGCCTGAATTCTATTGCCTGTCCCCGATTAAAGATTGTGTCAAGACTTGAAAATGAAAATTACCTAAAATGGCTAAAGCGATTGCCCATGAAAGCTAACATTCTCGAAGCTAATTTTTTTTCTTTTGGCGGGGGGGACGTGACCCCCCTTGCCCCCCTCCCTCCGCCCTTGGCTATTACAAGGGGGGTTTGGGTATACATACATCACCCTATATTCTACATATATTAGATTGACATAGGTGTGGGTCTTGCAAGCATGTAACCTAAAACCAAACCACCACACAACACATCACATACGTAATTTCAAATCATAGATCTCTGGAGTAGCCAAAGCTTCAATAGTACACAAAATGAGCTTTAATTAAACTGTAATTAATCATTCCTTTCAATATACTGAAATCAATTTTCTAGAAAGTCTGCGAGCCCAATATTTCATTGAGCAAACTAAGTTTCTATAAAGAAGAATTTCTTGTGCACAAAATACTTAAGATTGTTTTTATGTTCCGATTTTTTTTTAAGTTTTATGTAGACGATCCAATAAATGAGATAAAAAATTTGATGCCATTGTTGAGATATGCGCAGTTAGAAATCAGACAGAATTGCAAAAAAAAAAAAAACAAAAAAATTACTTGTTCGTTTTAAATGTTTATTCCGTTTAATTTTGCGCATGATTTATGTATGGTGAAATAACAGATTTGCCATGAGTGTTTCTTCTTGGATGCGCTTTGGTTTTGAGACAAATCAAAAATTATGGCACTGTGATTCGGTGCATATGTGTCAGTATATTAGGGTTTCATTCAAATTAATAATTAATATAAATAATAGGAGGATGTTGTTATGAGATTGAGATGTCTCAAGGTTTGCTTTTGTACTTTCTTAATATGTAGAGGAACAATGTAGTTCAACTTTTCAGCTTCAATTTTTGTCTATTAGCATTTGAAGAAAAGAGGTTGTTGTAGGGGTGTCAATTTTTGACACGACATGAAATCCGACCCGGACCCGCGGGTTGGACCCACCCGATTTCAAAAACGGGTCGGTTCGGGTTCCAGAAATCGACCCGTTGCAAGAAGCCGTGTGACTCTGCTGGTTTGCCGGTGTTCAACCGCAACCGTTAAACAAAAAATTTCGAAAAGTCCCGCCCTCGTTGCCCGCTGCCTCTCCCTCTCTCTCTAGCCCGCTGCCACGGCCGCTGCCCGCCCCGCCGGCCCCCGCCTGCCCGACCCCGCTGCCCGGCCCGCTGCGCGCTGCCTACGCGGTGACGCGCCGCTGCCCCGCTGCCCCCGCCGCGGTGCCGCGTGCTGCCCCGCCGCGCGCTGTCCCCTTGCCGCTTCGCCGGCGCTGCCCCCGCTCGCTTTTCTCCGCTGGCCCCGTCTGCCCCGCCGCGCGCGCCCCCGCCGCTGCTCTCTCCCCTCGCCCCGCTGCTCTCTCGCTCGCGCCGTCGCCTCTCTGTGCCCGCTGCCCCGCTGCCCGCGCCGCGCGCTGCCCCCGCCGCTGCCCGCTGCCCGCTGCCCCGCCGCGCGCTGCCCCCGCCGCTGGCCCGGCTGCTCCCTCTGCGTTTGCCGCGAGGCTGCCGCGTGCCGCGTGTGCCAGCGCGCTGCCGCGTGCTGCTCGCGCGTGCCGCCGCGCGCTGCCGCCGACGCCTGCTGCCGCGCGCTGCCGCCGTCGCGCGTTCCGGGTGTGTCGGGTCAACCGGCAAACTCCGCCGGGCGGCGTCCGGGTTCGGATTTCGACCGTTCTCTACCCGGGTCGGGTTAGGGTTGACCCGTTTTCCACCGGTCAGTTCAGGGTTCGACCCGAATCGACCCTGAACCGAAATTGACACCCTTAGGTTGTGAATCCTTCAATTTATAGATTGATGTCAGGTTGTATGACCAGTTAATTAGTATTTAAGAATAATTACATATATATTCCTGATCGAATTGCTTGGATTAGCATGATTATTTAAATTTTATAAGATTGTGTTACACTAATAATTAATATAATTTAATAATGATGAAGCTCCATCCAAACCTCTTGACGTGATTTCGAACAAGTCAATCAAAATCCGATAACAAATTAAAGTTGGTTTTAATAGGGTGCAATTTCGGGTCATGGGTCGGGTTCGGGTCGAACCCGGAACCAGTCATGACCCGGGACCATGACTCGAGTTCAAACTGGTCGATGCTAACCCGACCCGGGTGGATAAAACGGGTCGGAACCCGAACCCGACCGAGGATGGGGTACGATTGCCGGGTTGACGCCGACCTAACACGGGACCGAAACGTGCGGACAAGCGCGGCGATGGCGAGCTCGGTTGCGTTGTGCACTGGTGAAGGGTGTGTCTTGGCGAAACAGGGTGCGCTCTGCGGGGCAAGCACAGGTGCATGCGGTGGGCAGGTTTTGTAGCGACGGACAGCTGAGCGGGCAGGAGTCCGGGGCAGCCGCAGGCGGCGCGCGGGAGCGGGGTAGTAAGGCGGTGTCAATATTTGACCCACCGAAAACCCGACTCGGACCCCGACCCGAAAAAATCCGGGTTTGACCGACCCGTTGATAAACGGCGTCGGTGTTCGGTTCTCTAATTCGACCCGTGATTAATCGGGTCTGGGTTCGGGTTGACCCGGCGGGTTGCCGGGTCAACCGCAAACCCGTTTATTAAAAAAAATAATGAATTTTTTGCTTGCCTGACGCTGCCCGCTCTGCCCTGCCCCCTGCCCGCGTGCCGCGTGCCGAGATCGGACATGCCGGGCGAGTGGCCGCGTGCCGCAGATCGGCTGCCGCGCGAGTGCGCGTGCCGAGATCGGCTGCGCGTGGCCTGCGCGCTGCTGGCGAGAGCAGCTGCCGCCCGCGTGTCCGAGAGCAGCGTGATGCCGCGCCTTCGCCAACTGCCCGCCCGCGCCGTCGCGCGTCACCCACTTGCCGGTCGCGGGTCGAGTCGGGTTCAACCCGCAACCCGCCGGGTCGGGTCCGGGTTGAAATGCTCGACCCGTTTTGCAAACGGGTTCGGTTCGGGTGACCGTTTAGATCCCGGTCGGCGGGTTCACCCGAACCCGACGGGTTGACCCGAATTGACACCCCTAGGGGTAGCGCGGGAAGTTCAAGTTAAACGGGTTCGCTGGGAAAGTTGACCCGACAACCACCGGCGTCAACCCTAACCCGAATCTGGGAACCCGAACCGACCATTTTTGAATCGGGTCGTTGTCCAACACAGATTTCCAGGTCGATTTTCTTTGTATCAAATATTGACACCCTAGTTTTTAAACATGATAAACATCTTTAAAATTTTATAAAAGGGAATATTGTAATTATTTTTACATTTATAAATGAATGAAAAATCATCATTTATAAAATAAATATTTTTAATTTATAGGTCACAAGTAACGTCGTGCCGTCACAAATTTTGATTTAGAGGATTTACTAAATCCTACTTGAATTTGAACAACACCTTGGTTGGTTGATTTTATTGATTAGGAAGTCTCTAGAAATTCACCAAGATCTTCTCTCACATTATATAAGGGTGGGATTGCTTCGTGACGCAACTTTGCTACTCTTGCAATAGTACGGAGCAGCTTGGAAGGCCCTTGCGGCCTTGCGTATTGTGGGGCAACCGCTGCGTCTGTGTGTTGGTGCGAGGAATAAATAAATGGGTCTTCCTTATGGAAAGGAGAATCTGAGTCATTGCCTCTATGTTCTCTTGTTGTTCGTTATGACTGTTGGGTTTTAGCAGTTTACTATGATGCAACATCTCATAGATATGTTATTTATGTTTATTCAAGTGTTCGAAAGAGAAAAAAAAAGATTGTTATGAAAATTAGATTGTTTTTGATGCTATGTATGTGAATCTCTAAAAATATGATATGATGTTTAAAGTATCATTTTTTAATAAATTTTAAGAGATTATTTTTATTTTTATGGTCGTATTAATAAAATAAAAGTTGGAGAGGCTTTCAAGAAAATGAAATGTTAAAAAGCAATGTGACGTTAATGATTTTCTAATAGAGATGGGGAAATGTCTAAGATATTCAAATATTAATTAAATATTTAAATAAATATAAAATTTGTAGCATGATTTATTTTTAATAAAAAAAAAACTAATGCAAAAAAATAATAGTAACAAAAGAACAAAAAGTGCTCCCGTTATCTCCATTCTCAGCAAAATCCTTGGAACAGTGGGTTACCCCGTTCTTGATCTATACAGAAGAGGAATTCTTTAAAAATAATAGTCAGGGCAGTAGCGGAGGAGGAAACACTTGCTTCGGAAGCAGAGCCTATGCCGAAAGTGGAGCGGACGCCCTCAGCGGAGCAATCCGTTACTATTCGAGCTTCCCCTGTGGATTTGCTCACAATGATCTTCAAGGCAGTGCCTCTAAATTCGCTCCCAAACATTTTTTTCTCAAATTCTAGTAAGTTGGGATATATTTAGAAATGATACTCCAAGTAAAAAACATAAATGGTATTAGGGATACTTTTAAACCCTAAAGCATCATCCATTAAACTAAACATTCAATTGCGAGACAAATCACATAATAACAAATCATCAGAATCAATGTTTATAGGAATCTTTAGGATTTTGAGAATAACATCTCCATGAAGAATTTCATTAAGTTTATTGTAGTTCCAATTGTTATTAATTATAAAAGAGCCCACTTTTATAGCGGCAGTAGAGAGAGAATTGATAATGGAATCAATAGCATAGCTTCAAGCCACTGATCGCCAAAAGATGTTTGCTCTACCAAGCCCCAATTTAACATGAGGATCAACACTCCACTTGATACTAGAAAGTCTTTTCCGTACTCTGGAATCACCATTCTTATAACAACACATAGAAGGGTGCTTACGAACACATTACTTATCAATCTTAAACATAAACCAAAGAGAAAGTCTAGAGCCAAAATAAAACCATAATTTAAAGGAAAATGCATATGATAAACCAAACATGTTTTTATAACCTAATGTCCCTTCATTAAGAACCCCACAATAATTGGTCCAAGTGGACCAAATAACTTTAGCATTTACATTAGAGCCACGTTAGAAGAATTTATTGAGTAATTTCTCAATTCTATTATAAGCAACAAGCGTAGGTTGCAAGGTCTGAAAGGTATAAATAGGTAAAGAGCATAAAACACTTTAGATATGAATTAATATACCCCCAAAACTAAGAAAATTTGAATCCTAAGAGATAAGCCTCTTTTGCACTTAAGTAATAAGATCATCAAAAATAAAAATTTTCTTTCTAGCCTTATAGAGAGGGACCCCAAATACTTTAGTGGTAAAGTCACTTGAGCAAAACTAATACTATTTTTATTAGGGATAATGCGATTATGAGGAACCTTGTTGGAAACAATAAAACAGCACTTTTTTTATTAACAAAAAGACAACTACACTTTTCAAACATATTTAAAAATCTCATGAGTCTATTAACCTGATTAATTGAATAATTTAAAAAAATTACTAACATCATCAACAAAACATAAATGAGAAATAAGAAAGACACCCATAGTTCTATAATAATTATTAGGAAATTTTTTATAAAAATTAATAATGCCCCTTGATAAATACTCCAATGGAATAATAAAGATAGCAGGAGAGTGATGATCACCCTTTCTCAACCCATGAGTGGACTTAAAAAAAATCCAGACTTTTACAATTAATAATAATAAAGAAAAAAGAATTATCACCTCGTGCTCCTTTCTCCTCGCTGCTAGCGTGGTTTTCTTGCTTTTTCCTCTTTATTTTGTTTCCTTGGTTTTGACTTCATCCATTTTGTGCTTTATTTTAAGGTCTTTCTCGGGTTTTCTTGTTCTAAGAGATGATGACTACATCGTCATCTATCTCTTTGTCTGCTTCTTTTCTTGAGGGTAGATCTCGGTCCTTGATGGATTTTTAGCTGTCTCTTCATTTTCATGTGCTAAATTTCTTTTTATGAAAATATCTTTTAAAGGGTGTTTGGCTTTGATGTTTGATGTTGATGTGGTTTCTCAATTGGATGCTCCTTTTGCTTTAACTTTGCTTGACAAGTTTCATCTTCGAGAACCTAATTTGAATGTTATTTGGAAATTTTTTATCAATCTGAAACTCTAGGGTTCTTTTCATATTGGTTTGTTGGATCATAGGCACATTGCAATTCAACTCTTTAGTAATCTTGATTATAGCCATATTTTTTTTCATAGAGATCCTACTATATTCAAATGTGTTAGATGTGTTTTTTCAAATGGACCCCAAATTTTGATGTTTGTGAGGAATCCCCTATCGCTTCTGTGTGGATCTCCTACCCAAATCTAAAACTTCATTTCTTTAATTCTCAGATTTTACTTGGTTTGGTGTCATTTTTTGACAGACTTTTGCAGACGGACCAAGCTACTTCTTCTATTTCTCATATGTCTGTTGCACATGTTTTAGTTGAGTTGGACATATCTAAGAAACATCTTAATGAAATTTTGATTGGCTAAAATTTGAATGGTTATTTTAAAAAAGTTGATATTGAAAGTCTGCCAATTTTTTGTTCTCATTATGAAATGCATGACCATGGTTTAAATGAATGTTATAGGTTACATCCTCATCTTCTTAAGGAGAAAGATTCCACCAAACAATCACTAGGGAAGTTGTTATGGTTCCTCATGATAGTGAGAATCCTAACCATGGAGTGAGTAAAGGCAATGATCCTAAACTATAGGAAAATGTGGACCCAAAAATAGTTTCCATTGCTCACATTGAACCACCATCCTCCAATGTTGATGAACTGAATATGGGAGACAATATTAACTCTATCTCTTTCTTACCTTTAGGAAGTGAAAATGTGGATGAGCAAATGTTGGCTATCACTTCTAACCAAAATAGTGTTACATCACCTTTTATTATTCCTTTTATTCTTAACAAAAATTTGCTTGATATGAATTTTATGTTCCTCAATAATAATTGCTCTAATACTATGATTTCTCCTTCTGTTGTTAATGATTAAGAGGATGGCCAACATATTTCGATGGAAGGAAATGCTTGTATTAACATGAGTAGTAAAGAAAATGTGGAGGATGAAAATATCTTTGAGGGTGAAGTGCCTTAGAAGGTAAGGCAGGTGGGTCTACATAATGATAATAAACTTAATTCTAATTCTCGTTATCTTTGTGATACTTTTACTGGTACAAATGATATGGATATTTTAGCAAAATGTTTTGCCAAAGATTATAACGATGTTAGTTATACATGTTTCAAAACAGGAGATGTAGGAAAAGCAAAAACATCATTTTACAATCTCCTAGGACCTCGCATTCGCAAATTAGTCATTATCATTTTTATTATGTTTAAATATATTATTTGGAATATTAGGGGTATTGGTTGCCCTTCCTCTAGTTTAAGAGTTAAGAACTTGTGTTGTATTTATAATATTTCTAATCTTGTTTTGTTTGGACCACTCATTATTTCTGTTAAATTACTTATTACTGTTAGATTTTTGGGGTTTAACAATGTTGTCTCGAATTCTGCCAATAAGATTTGGGTGTTTTGGAAGATCCTGTTTGGCTATATGTTATGATGCACCAACACGAACATGACGACACAGACACGACACGGACACGGGACATGACATTTTTTTATAATATAGAACACGGGTGCGGCGTGAACACGACATAATAAATTTTAATATAATATATAGAAAATTAAGGTAACATTATATTAAAAATGGCAAGCAATAATAAATCAAAGGCATGATAACTTGTTTAGCTTATAACATAAAGATGTTTAGTACAAAAATGTCTAGTTCAACCATAAAAATATAAGAAAAAAATTATTTAGTAAAACATGAAATTCCAACTACTCAATAAAGGGAATGATAGAATTAGATTCAGAGGTTGGTCTTTGGCCTTTTTTGGCCTTCAATATGATCATCATTGAATATCATTGCTTCCAACTCTAGTTCATTTAGGAAAAGATTTGCAACCTCCAATAATCTCATATCATCAAGACACTCGAACCCATCTTCAGCAACAACCCACATCTTGTTATCACCTGTCATATAAAGTGGGGTTTTTCTTGATAGAAGACGAAGATTTCTATACACATAAACTAAATTTTTAGCCCGTTATGGAGTTATTTTATTCCTCTTCATTGATTGAATAAATGAGTATGTGCTCTAATTTCTCTCACAACAAGATGAGGATGATACTTGTCCAAAAAGTTTTATTAATGTGGTTTGAAGAAGCGGTGTTGAAGCACCATGAATCAACCACCATATTTTTGGATCCATCCTCCATCTATTAACCAAAGATTCTTGATCACAAAAATTCTCTAAATATCTAAATTTTTTTGCAAGTTTTATATTAATTTTTCTTCTCGCCTCATTTGGAAAATATCATTTTAAGCATATCTTTCTCATATTTGACACTTCTAAATCTTTTTGTGGCGAGACACGTTGAGGGTCTTCTTGAAACTTTTTTTTTTACTTGAATACCTTCAAATAATACAAAGTATATAAAATTATTTCATCATTTACCAGGAATTTTAAAATTAATTTAAAAGCTGAATACAAATGTACCTTAGATTTAATGAATGGGCCAAACAATGCAGAGGCGTGTTACTTTTGGTCCACCTATCCTCAAGAATGGTATAGACAATCCTCTAAAAATTTGAGTCTTCATTATGTGATTTTCTTTTATGTCTGTATATGAATTCTTTCACTTTTGTTAATATAGAGTCTCACATCTCATAAATCAAATGTAGGCATGATTTATCTGTGTCAGCCTCTCTCAACATGTCATAAATCAGATCAATGAAAGTCAAAATGTAATCTACATTATCCCACAATAAATATTCTAAGATCTTTTCCTTTATATATCTTGCCTTCCCAATATTATCTTTTCGATAGCAAGATCACTTCTCACTAATCACCATAGTTTTAAGAGCATTTTTTATTTATTTGAATCTTCTCAACATGATTATTATAGAGGTAAAATAAGTTTCAACAACAACTAACATTCTTAAATGTGAGAAATCTTTAAACATTGAAAGTCTTTTTGAGTGGTTCATAATGAAATTTCTGATCAAAACAGCATTATCTGCAACCACTGCTATCCAATGACATTCAACATATATGACACATTTCTTTGTAGGTTCCACCACAATAATTGTATTTGAATGACACATTACCTCTAAAAATTTTTACTTACTTTGTAACATGAATTCATAATGGCTTATCAGTTTCTATAGATGGCTCTTTTGAACCACTCCCATCAACACTAGAGCTCATTTTGCTTTTAAATTCACTGGTGTAGTAGAAGAAATAAAGGCTTAATAAATTGTGTGGCATATTATAAAATAATTAAAAAATGTTAAACAAAGTTAAAAAATAATTAAAAAATTATTGTATCATGAGTAATGACTATCTAACAGGAAAAAAACAATTAAAAATTTGCAGTTATGCTGGGGGTCTAAGGGGGCGCTTCCCCTTGGCGGTAGGGTTGTAAGCAAACCAAACATTCAACGAGCTACTTGTTTTCGGTTCGATTAAAGATTGTTTGTGATCGTTTAATTAGCCAAACAAACAAACTTGAACAATATTTTAAATACTCGATTCTTAAATAAACAAACTTGAACACTAATGCGTTCGGCTCATTTATGTTCGTGAACAACATCATTTGAAGTTCGTGAACAAGCTCGACATTAAGCTCGATAGAAGCTCGATTCGTGTTCGATTTTGAACTCGTGAATAAGTTAGATAAAAATAATTAATATTTGACTAGAAAATTAATAAATATAAATAATCATTGCCCTTGTTACATAGATAATTACTTTTATTATAAATGTGTTTGTTCATAGATATGTTCATGAACATATTTGTTTGATAGTTAAAAAAAATTCGTTAAATATGTTTGCGAACAAGCTCGATAAGCACAAAGTGAACGAACATGAACTGAACATGAACCAAACATGAATACTCATTAATTTAAATGAACCAAATATGAACACAAACAATAAGGCTCGAACAAACATGAACCAAACTTGAACAAGCTAATATTAAATGAACACAAACATGAACGCTCACATACTCGGCTTTGCTCGGTTCGTTTGCAGCCCTACTTGGCGGGGTTCGACCAGCCTGGTCAGGTCACGAGGTCAAGGAGCAGTGCCCCTGCAGGGGTTTCTGGTGGCAGCTCCCCCTGATCAAAAATTTTTTGTGCAGTGAAAGCTCAGCAAAAGAGCATTAAAAGCGTATCAAAAGCACAATAAAAGCGCAGAAAAAGTACAGTTAAAGCTCAACAAAAGCGCAATTAAAGCTCAACAAAAGTGTAGTTAAAGCATATTAAATAAATAAATTTTTATTGTAAGAATAATTTTAATCCAAAACAAATAAAATACTTTAAAAGAAATGCTCTTCTAATCACAAATCTACAAAATCATTGATAAATAAAGAGAAATGACGAATGGAGAAAAAAATGACGATATCAACTTACAGGTTTGAAAAGTTTTTTGCGGTTTAACGTCGGCTTCCCTCGGCTGTGCCCAGAAACTAAGGAGGATGGCTTGTTGGCTATTGCATACGGCCAGAAGGGAAGACCAAGGGTGTGATCTCCAGCCGACCGCTTCTCGCTTCAATCGCTCGCAAAAACCACGAATACGAATAGGAATACAGGATTAAGGAGAAGATGAAGACTTGGGCGTGAACCGGCTAATATGAAATAGTGGGATTAGGGTTTTTTTATTTATTTAATTATACAATAGCCGGACACGCGTGTCCAGTTTATTTTTTTTTAAATGGGACACACTAATGACGTGTCCAACATGTGTCCTCGCCGCGTCGGACGTGTTCCGACACGTGTCCGACACTTCTATACCCTCTTAAAATGAAGTGTCAGTGCATCAAAGGCTAGATGTTATTGGAGATTTCACTTAAGTTTTGCATTTTAGTATTAATGTTTTGAATTTATCTTGATGTGCCTCATTTGTTTATGCTGCCTCTTCTCGCATTAATAGGAAAGTTTTTTCGGAGCAACTTACTAACTTCTAGAGTATCTATAATTTTCCCTTCCTGGTTAGTTGTAATTTTAACACTTTATAATCCCGTAGAATGCATTGGGGGATCTAGTCTTATTTATCACCCTATGGAGGATTTTAATAATATGATTATGGATTATAATCTAGTTGATAATGGCTTCTATGGTAACAAATTCTCATGGAATCGTGGTCATTTTATGGCTATGGTTGGATTGGGTGTTGTTTAATAATTTTTTGGTTAAGTCATTTAATTTTATTTATGTTGAGCATCTTAACAGAACTTTTTTTGACCACTTTCAAATGTTAATTAGTCTTAAGACCCGATATATGAGTTTTTTATCTCAATTTAGATTTCAAAACATGAGGTTGCTTCATGACTCTTTTATGGATTTGGTTCAGGAAAACCCCTTGCATTCGAATAACTCTTTCTTTGGTATGAAGAGATTTTGGTTTAAACATTAAAGGCTTAAGCAAGTTCACAATTGATGGAACCATAATGTTTTAAAAATATTTTCACCAATATTTTGAATGTTGAAGATAATGTGAACACTATTGAGCTTAACTATTAATTGTTTCCTTCTAACGACAATTTAACTTTACTGAGGGATGCTAAACATTGTCTCTTTAAATTACAAGCTCAAGAGGAAGCCTTTTGGAAACAAAAAGCGGTTGCAAAGCACATTGTTAAAGGTGACAATAACACCAAAATTTTTCATGCTTTTATTAAGAGAAAACGTGCCAAAAATTTCATCCATAAAATCAATCGTGATGATGGCTCTGTTACTGAGGATGCTTAGGAAATTGCTAATGTGGCGGTTCAACATTTTCAAAACTATTTCAATAAGGATTTTACTCCTTGTCATATATATAACCCCTCTATTATCCCTAATATCATCTGTCAAGATGATAATGATTCCCTCTCTAAATCTCCTTTAGAGGAAATTAAAGAGATAGTTCATAGTATGGACATGATGGCTTTACCACTAAGTTTTTTCAGAAAGCTTGGCATATTACTAGTAATGATATTTATTCAGTTGTTTTGGATTTTTTTGCTGGTCATAATATTCCAAAATATTTTACTTCTACTTCTATTATTCTTATCCCCAAAAGAAACTCTATTAGTAATTGGAATGATTTTAGACATATTAATCTTTGCTCCTTTTTTAATAAGCTGCTTTCTTAAATCTTCTGAGTCGTTTAACTTCTATTCTTCCTAAAATTATCTCTGCTTTTCAAATGTGTTTTGCCAAGGGGAGGGTTATTATTGATAATATTTGTTGGCCCAAGAATTTTGTAATGAATTGAATGTTAGAGTGCGAGGTGGAAACATGATCTTGAAGATGATATTTCCAAGGCCTATGACAACATTGATTGAAACTTTCTTTACAATATTTTGCAATTGTTTGGTTTTTATCATATTTTTATTACTTATCAAAAACTATATAGAGGGTTCCTTTTTATCTATTATTGTGAATGGAAAAAGCAATGATTTTTTTAAATCCTCTCATGGTCTAAGTTTGGGAGATCCTATCTCCTCTACCCTTTTCAACATTGTCGTTGAGTATTTATCAAGAGGTCTTGCCAACCTTTTTGATAGGTACCCCTAGCCTCTTTTTTAGAATCTTGGGTGGTTTTCCTATTTCTCACTTATGTTTTGCTGATGAATTTATTATTTTTATGAACGCTTCTTTAAATAGGATTAATAGACTTATGGATTTTTTTTTTCATAATTTTTAAGTTGTTAGTGGACTCTCTCTGAATAAGAACAAGTGTTGTTTTATTACTTCCAACAAAGAGCCTAATGATCGTATTTTGGCTATTAAAGGCTTGAGCAGTTTTGTGCAAGGTCAATTGCCTATTAAATACCTTTGGGTTCCTCTTTTTAAAGGTAGAAAGAAGACTTTTTCTTTTTTATGATATGATTACTTCTGAGTAGAACAAACTTTTATCTTGGGATGCTAATTTTCTGAGTTTTGGGGTAGATTATTTCTTATTAGAAGTGTTATTTGTTCTCTTTTAATTTATATTTTCCAATGTCTTTAACCTGCCTATGCAGTTTGCAATAGATTTGATAGATTTTAAACAAATTGTTTTAGAAAGGAGCTAATAGTAATACTAAAATTCTCTGGACTTATTGGGAAAAGTGTTGTTATGCGTTGGATGAGGGTGCCTTGGAGTGTAAGAGTTCGTATGATTTGGCCTATATTTTTTCTTTTAAGCTGTGGTACAACTTTTGTGCTAAAACGAGCCTCTGGGCTAAATTTATGTTTGCAAAGTATTGTGGGTAGGAACCCGACTATCTATTTTTTTAACAAAGGTGACTTTAAAGTGTGGCAGAGACTTTGCAAAGTTAAATGGGTTGTTGAGCCTCTCCTCTATTTGGGGCTTGGTGGTGGGAACATTTTTCTTTGGCAAGACCATTGGTTGGGGTGTCGATTTGTTGATGCCATTATTAACACTTCTTCTAGTATGGTGGTTAAGGTAAACAATTTTATTTCTGATAACTTTCAGGATTATGATAAACTTGTCAATGTTATTCGTGAATTTATTATTCAACAAAAATTTAATCTTCCCCTTAATAATGAATCTAATGATTTATTATTACGCAACTTGTCCAAAGATGGGAGTTTTAGAATAAAGGATGCTTTGAATGCATTTAGAATCAAGAATGATGCTACTAAAATTTTTTCTATGATTTGACAAAAACTTTCTCCTTCAATTGTGGCTATTTTCATTTGAAGAAATATGCATAAGTTCATTCCTACTGATGATAACTTGATTAAAAAGAGGTTTTACTTTACCGTCCAAGTGCCAATAGTGTTATTATGTGGTGAATATGATTCATGTTTTTATCTCCAGACCTTTAGTTGTTAAAACTTGGACTTATTTGAATGATATTTTCAAATTAAATTGTTTCAGTGCTAAATTTTCTATAAAATTTATGCTTAATTCTTGGTTTATTAAGTCTAAAGGACATATCATAAATGGTATTCATCCTCTTATTTTGTGGTATTTATGGTTGGATAGAAATAATTATTTTTTTAAAGGTATTCATATGAATTCATAGGATTATTAAAAATTTAAAAGACAAGGTGCTGGGTCTTTAAAAATTATTTATTTATAGCCGATGATTTTGGTATTAGTTTGGAGAAAGCTCTTCCTCAATTCTAAACCTAAGCTTTTTTACTGTCTCAAACTTCCTAATAATTCCTACAAGTTGAATATTGATGGTGTTGTAAAATGTTCTACCGCCTGGTGTGGTGGGGTTATTAGGGATAGTCATTTAATATTGTTATTAGTTTTTGAGTCCTATACCAAGCTGTGATGAAATCCTTGCATTCTTCTCTGCTATTCTTCATGGGATTAGATTATGCTTTTCTCTTAACATTTCTAACATTGGTATTGAAGTTGTTTCCAATTAAAGTATTCAATATTTAAATACTGTTGATGGTATTATGTGCAATTCAGATAATTTTTATTTAGTGAGATTTTTTCCTTTTATACATCATAGTGGAGTGTATTATGGTTTTGGGCTTAATGTGTGATTGTACCATTTTGTTTGTTGATGATTTTCCTATTTGTTGCTCTCCTACCTTCATGTGCTAGTCTGAAAACTGATATTGTCTCTATTATTTGGTCGTGGGTATCAATGGAAGCTATGTTGAGAACTAGGACTATAATTATTTTCTCTTTTTTGGTGTTGTTTTGGGTTTGACCAGTGGTGGGAATGTTGGGTTTCATTTGGTGGCCATTTTTTGTTACTAGGGCATCTCTTTTTTTTTTAGTCTTTGCATTTGGTTATTGGTGTTAGTGTTGGCCTATGGCGGGGGGTGCTGATGGCTTATGTTCATTTTGTCCTTTCTTTTTTTTTTCTGGATTATTTCTCCATCCAGGAGCATTTCTATCGGTGTGTGGGCTATCATGTGTTCTGTTTCTGTGTCCCTCTACTATTGTTTGTCTGTGCTGTTTATCTGGGTGTGGCTGAGTATTTTTTGGAGGTAGGATTGTGCGACATTTGGTTTACCCAAGTGATGGATGCTATAGCCTTTATCCTTGTTTGTATTTTATCTGCTGGATTAGTCTTTGTGGGTTGCATATCATCCTGGTCCTTTGGTATTGTTTGATTGCTGCCAAGGCTGGTACCCCATTCCTGGGTAGTTTGGTCTTCCTGCTGTGTTTATGTTTTGGCTTTGCTGGATCTGAATTTATTTTCTCTTTGCTATTGTCTGTGTCACTTATCTAATTTGGCTTCTGTTGTGTTTAATCTGGCTGACACTACTCATTTTCAATTTTAAGCATTATAATTTCAAATAGCATAGTAAGTCATTTTGTGAGATTACCCTGATAATATTTTGTTTTGTTCTATTATACTTTGTATTTTGTTAATTTCTATCTTTAGTGTCCCTGTAGCCCTTTTTACAGGTTTTTAGAGACTAGTGCTTGTTTTGTGCAGGGTCCTTTCTGTTTGGTGAGGCTGATCTGATTATTGATTCATGTGCCTATTCTTTTTGGTTTTTATATTTTTACTAGGTCCTTTTATATTTATGCTTAGTGGGGATAGTCGGCTCTTAGGTTTTTATTTTACTTTTTTATTTTATAAGCTCTTTGGAGTTGTAGCGGGCTAGCAATCCCGTTAAGGATTTGTAATCCCTTTTTTTATTCAATGTGTAGGACCCTTCTGTGAGTTTTAATAAAAAAAAAGGAATTTTCAATAGACTGTTTGATAAGGTTAACAAAAATAGAATTGAAACCAAACAAATGCAAGATGTGGTAAAGAAAATCCCAACTATATTATCATAAGCTTTGAGAATATCCAATTTAAAAATAATGTTACCTCCAAGAACCCTAAGATCTAAATTATTCAAAATTTCTTGAGCTAATAAAATGTTATCTAAAATAGATCTCCCTTTAACAGAGCTAGTTTGATTAAGAGCAATGATTCTCATAAGCAAAGGAGCAAGAAGGCTCATAAGCATTTTACAAATCACTGTACTAAAAAAAGTACACAGACTAATATGTCTAAAGTTATTCCAACAAGAAGCCCCATTATTTTTAGGAAGAAGCACAATGGAGGAGGAAGAGAAAAAACTTCGGCATACAGTTGCCAGCAAAGAAATCTAAATAGCATTAAAAAGATCAAAGCTAATAATGTCTCAAGTTTTTTTGGAAAAACTTAGTCGTATAACCATCTGGACTACCAACAGAATTCTAATTAAAAATTGTATTCTTAATTTCCTCCAAAGTAGCGGGAATTGTAAGAGCCAAAACATCATTTTGGTTCATGATATGTGGAATTATACTAGGTTTTTAAATAGGAACTGGAAAAAAATTATTATTATTTTTTTTTTAAAATTCCACACTAGAGTTAGCAATCTCTCAAACATTTTCAGTAAACAAACCATCAACACGAAAATTTTTATTAATCAAGTTTCTAGCTCTATTCTTTTTACTAATGCATGAAAAAACTTTGTGTTATCATCTACATCAATAACATGCTTAGAGACCTCGTTCTAATTTCATTATGCTTTCTCCTGGTCATGTAAATTGCACAAATCAATTTTAGCATGTTGAAGTTGAAAGTTTGAGTAGGTTGTTAGACCTTATTGAATAGTCCCAATGCTAACTAAGAGGGGGGTTGAGTTGGTAATTTAAAAAAAAATAGATTTTCAAAAACCATTTTAGAAAGTTTAAAGAATGATCCAGAAATATGCAGTTGTGTAGTAAACTAATTATCACAATAAATGTTTCAACCACAAAGTTTTAAAGCACAAAAAAAATAAAAATACTGTAAAATAAAGTAAACAGAAGAACACTAAATTTATAGTGGTTCGGTCCAAACTAGACCTACGTCCACTCCTTGGAGACTCCTCCAGGTATTGCATCAAACAAAAGTGACTCTCCTTTTACCCACACATTATGGAAGAGAAGCCTTTACTAACTCTCTTCCACCAACCCCGGTGCGGCAGAGTACCGACATCCTTTCTCGCCCTCTTGGTGACGGTAAAGAACCATCATCCTTTTTTACCATCCTGATGACAGTAGAGCACCAACATCCTTTCTCACCCTTCTGGTGATGGCAGAGTACCGCGACACAATGTTGAAAATCTTTTCTCAAAAGCATCCATAAGAGATTAGTATAAATTTGAAGAAGAAAAAAAGATCCTCGCTTTGGGCAACCTTATGAATCCCTCACAAGTCCACATCACTTGATCTCTCACACTTCATCCTCATAATCTATCTTATACTCAGACACTCAATGGCCACTTTCCAGAGTAAATCATAGCAAAGGTATATAGTGTTAGTTTTTATGACTCTTATATAAGAAACACAAGAAAAAATTTCTAGAAAACTTAAAGAAGTCAACCGACCTATGATTGTACAGTACGATCGAGGAACGTTTGTATGAACATTTGAAAATCCATGTACGATCCTGTACGAACCTTATTTTGTACTCTATTAGTCCTCTGTATGATCTTACATCGTGTTGTACAAACAATTTAAAATTGAACCTATTCATCTGGTATGATTCTATATGAACCTTATTTTGTATCGGTCATTTGTACAAACTAACACCATACAGTGAATAGTTAACACAAATCATGCTTCCTTTGGTGCGAACATAAATGACTCCATTTCATACTCTTTCAGTCGTTTGTATGAACTGAATTTATACAGTATGAACAATACAAAAACAAATCAATTATTTGGGATAAACTGGTTGTACCTAATTTCCTACTCTATCAGTCATATGTACGAACTTACATCGTACAGTACAAATAGTTCAAAAAAAAAAATCAATTCATTTGGGACAAACTGGTAGGTACCCATTTTGTACTATGTGAACCATCTATACGAACTGAAATCATACAATACGAACAGTGGAAAAATAGAAAACATTATTTGATTAACTTCTTTTTGTAAGAAAAATTAAATGTAACAAATCATCGAGTATAATTGTAAATCGTACAACACGATTAGTTTAAAAATTTTAAGTTTTGACTCTCTTCCCCGTTGTGTGTAAGCACGGTTACCCAATTACAATCACACTCTCTCAGACTCAAGAAAAGAAAAAAAAATTATAGACTTCATTACATTTTATTTTTATTTTTTTATTTTTAATAAAAAAAATGTAATGAAGTCTATAAATTATAGACTTCATTACATGAAATACTAATCTACTCTGATTTGAAGTCTTCAGCACTCTGGAGTATGATTTCCATAAAATATTAGTATCGACAAATAACAAACAAAAAATGTCTATTACATGCTTCGGAGAAAAGATAAAATAAAATTAATCAGAACAATAAAATTTTTCTATCATCAAAAACTTATTCTTAAGATAAACTCCTGAGTTGCAATAGAAGTGTAGTAAAATTAGCATTAGAAGAATGGTTTTGCAAAATCTTCTGCAAAGAGGTAACTTTTTCTTCAACAGAAATAATATTAGTAAAAATATTTTTAAAGACATTTTGATTCCACCAATTAAATTTTTTCTTAAGTCTTTTCAACTTAAGCCACAATCTATTCATTCCAAAAATAGAGTTATCAGGGTCAAGGGGAACTTGCCAGTTCTCCTGCACCATATTAATGGAGTGATCAAGAAGCCACATGTTCTGAAATCTTAATTAAAGGTGGAGAAGTCATTTATAAGCCTAATCATAATAAGCATAGTGGAATTATTACAAAGAGTTCTACTAAGATGTTCAACATGCGTAGAAGTAAAAATATTAATCCAACAATCATTAAACAGAACACGATCCAACCTTTGCCAAAGATTACCATGGTTCCATCTAAAATTTCTACAAGTACAGCCAATATTAATAAGATTACAATCCAATATCATGTTAATAAAGTCCCCCATAGACTGATAAACATATTTGACCCCCCAAGTATTTGAACTGGGGAGGAAATAGTGCAAATGTCTAGACCCATCAACCACGGATAATTAATAACATTATGAAAAAGAATAAGTTGGTCCCATAAAGTCTTTCTACTCCAATCAGAGGAAGTCGTGTAAATAATTGAAGCAAATAATGGTAGTGCATAAAACCAATACTAAAATGTAGCACCTGAGTAAAATCACCCACAACCTTAATAACCAAGTGATCCTTCCAAAGAACCGAAATCTTCTTAGAAATATTAGCCACAACATAATTAAAACCCAAACTCTGAGCAATACTATCAAATTTAACATTAGAAATAAAAGGCTCAATTAAAATAAGCTTGTAAACATTTTTAATACGACATAAGTTCTTTACTCTAGCCCTCGAAGAAGGGCAACCAATATCCCTAACAATCCAAATAATAAACTTAATTATGAGAGTTTAAATGAGAAGATTGTGATCGGGTGGTTCTATGGGGATTTAAGCATAATATTTTTGTATTTCTTATTCTTTCTAGAATAAACAAATTGAAATTCACTCTCCTCCTCACCAGTTTCCTTATTGATATCTACCAGATTTTCATGAACATTCATAGAAACAAAATTTTGTGGTAGAGTATGAGAATCCTTATAACCCTTTTCCACATTAGAACCGGAGTTGATAGTACCCTCCGCAACTTCCCCTTATATTAGTTCTCCTTCTTCCAAATTATGCTCTTCAATTTCCTATACATGAGTAATAGAAACAAAATTAACATGATGATTGGACTCATTATTTATATTAGAACCAATTTCAACTAAGGTCTTATTAGCCGAACAAGGTAATTGCAAACTAGTAAGCGTAGTGTTATGCTTAGCAATCATAACATCCATTTGTTCATATATATTGGTAGCCATCCTTTGCTCATCTTTATAACCATTGTTGTTAATGAATAGATAATTAGTGTCAACAATATCTGAAGGAGGATCCACAATCCCTCCAACCTTGAGGGATTGACTTTAGGGATTGACCACCTCAATAATCCTTTTATCTCCCATATTATCCTCCGACGAGGCCACATGTTCATGATCACCAATCCCTTAACCCATAGGGTTGTTAAGGGGGTTATCCCATTGAGAGATATGTTCCTTAAACATTTCCTACATAGGGTTAGAAGTCTGCACATATGAATGATTCCTCACAATATTTTCCCCTTCTAGATCTTTAAGTGTTTCCTTATGCTTACGTAATTGAGGATGTAATTAAGGCATTCAGAATTATAATGACCATGCATTTTACAGTAACCACAAAATATAGGAAAGTTTTAAATTCGGCTTTTTTTGTTGAATTTAGTTGAAACTTATTTCATTGTATTCTAAATAATATTTAGTGTTTATTGGAGGTGGTCCTATATAATGGGAAGGTCATTTAGTTCAAAATGCAAGTTTGAGGGCTAAAATGACACTTTGGTTAACGTAGGTTAACTTGGACAACCAAAGTTAAGCAAGGTTTAGAACTTGGTTCAATGCATTCTAAATGATATTTAGGGTTTGTTGAAAGTAATCCCAAGGTTTTGTGGGGTCTCAACATATCTAACGTTGTTTAAAGGAGTGAAAGAGTTTTTGGTCAATTTAGGTTGACTTGGTCAGCAAGATAGGCCTTATATAAGAAATCATAGATCTAAAGTTTTGAATTACACCACTTAAACTTCCTCTTCTCTTAGCTTTCAATCCTTGTCCTTAGTACTCCAAAATGGCTGATGGTAAGAGATACAGAATGATAGTTGGAAGTTCTTCCCATGTTCATATAGATGATAGGTTACCCATAGCCAAAGATGGGCTGACCTACCACATATGTAAGGAAACCTACATCACTTCATTACATATTCTAGACTAAAATATTTTTAGTTATATGGTTTTAGAACTTTTTGCAATCATAACTTTTCAATTCCTTCTGAGTTAAAGTTTTTCATTCAACTCTGAACTTCTTTATGAATTCTTTGTATGTTTCAAAATCAATATTGAGTATGAAAGTTTGAAGTACAATGTTAAGCCTAAGTAAACATTCCCTAGGCACACTAAGAGGTGGTGTGAATTGGTAGTTTAATAATCCTACTGGAATGCATGAAATTATTTTTAATTTGGTATTTTTAAAAACTTAGAAAATTTGTTAGTTTAAAAACCTACTGGAATGCTTGAAATTATTTTTAATTTGGTATTTTTAAAAACTTCGAAAATTATAACACTTATCACCAAATGTGAAAGTAAATAATTTTATTAAAAGTTACAATAATGATGATAATATTCTAATAAATACAATGAAGCATCAATCACAAATTTTCAACAAGCAATTATCATAGAAATAAAGTGCAAAAAAATTAAAGTGCTAAAAGTGAAGAAAAAAAAAAAACTAAAAATTACGTAGAGGTTCGATCAAACATTGACCTACATTTTCTCCCCATAGTCCTCCTCTCCAAGTATTACACTAAACTTTTAGTGTCTCTCTTTTAGCCCATACAACTAGGCATATAAGCATTTATAATCATTTCACCAACTAGGTGCGGTAAAGAACCTTGACCTCCTTTCTCAACCTTCTAATGATAACAGAGAACCTTGACCTCCTTTCACACCCTCCTGATTATGGAAGAGAACTTTGACCTCCTTTCTCTCCCTCCGTGTGATGACAGAGAACCATATCCTCCTTTCTCATCCACCTGGTGATATCAAAGGACTTAACAGGCCGATATGTTTATTATTCAGCTCTTATTTTAGTCCTATTGAGTCTCTTTGTTTTTAACTCGATTCAATTCCAGGCTCTGATTGATCTAAGGTGATCGGCCAGGCCGATTGTGAGAAAAAATAGAGATTCTATAATCTCTCAAGTGTGTGTGTGTAGGGTTACTTAGCATCTGTCTCTTTGACCATTACAAGTAGACTCAAAAGTGAAAACAAAAGTACAGACTGACTCAAACCCTTAAACCTACGTAATCCTGAAGTCTTCGTCTTGATTGTTCGAATCTTCGATTCCTGAAAAGTTTAGAAGACAAGCAGTCCAAGAGAAAATAGTGTTTTGTCAATTCATCAAAACATAAGCCATGAAAATAATTTGCAAGAGGATTCACACGGTTGTCTTTGAGCAAGTGTGTTGTCTTGTTTCCACCAGGTGTTTTTAGGCTTTTTGGGTGACTTCTGTGATGAAGTTATTCAGTTCGAAGATCATTGAGGTTCTTTTCCTTCATAGGAGAGGGGAAAAAGAGGTT
>NW_021319458.1:111415-119588 GCF_001605985.2 Dendrobium catenatum
GGATGCAAGTGAAATTCAATACCAAAAAAAAAAAAGGTTATAATTAATAGAAAGCAACCTGATTATCTCTTCAAAGATAATCCTATTAAGAGCTCTTTTGTTAAAAGTCAAGATGAAGTTATACCTCCAGATTTTAATTTGGAGGCTGATTTAATTAGTTGAAACTATTAACAAAGCAGGTTTTGATAATAGTCTTAATAAGGTGGCTGATTGTTATATGGATCGAAAGCTGGATGAAAATCATTTTGATGGATCTTCATTAATCCATTGCCAGATTATCTCTGAGGAATTAATTTCGGAACATACTATTCCTCCTTTGGAGTCTGTTCAAAATTCGAATTTTGAATTAAAAAATGCTAATAATATGGAAGACGGTGAGATTGCTGTTAATGATGTGTCAAAGTTAGCTGCTAAGCCGATGGAAGCTTCAAAATTTGAACTCAAATTTTCACAAATTCAGGAAGGAGTTGAGGAAGCCGTTAAAACAGAAACGGCGGCAGAAGCCCTTACTTCAGCTATTTCCATGGAAGCTCCTATTGTTGTGGAAACTTAAATTGGATTTAATATTCTGGAATTTCCTGAAGTTGTTACTCCCTCTTCGAAAGTTAACCTGAATTTTAAAAAGCCGTTATTAGTAAAAGGGAAATCCGGATCTATTAATTTGAATCATTATTCAGGTTCTAAGCATTCCTTTGGTTCTAAGAATAGATTGTTCAAAGAAACAAAAGCCTTAGGACCGGTGAAGGATCTACCTAGAAGAAGGAAGGCTGATCTCAGTACGAAGAACAGTGTGAGAGGTTCTTCTATCTTAAACCGTTAAAGATGCTTGCTGGTTTTTTCTTTGCTTTCCACAAAGTACAAAGTTTCTTGAAGATGGAGCTATTGATCAAGGATTTTGTTAGAAAACTTGCTTTTGATAACAGATTTGAAAGTTGGATAAGGCTTTTGAAATACCTTTTGGTAGTATTCTTAAGTGTTATGTGGATGTTAGTAGCAAATTGTATTTTCCTTCTTGTTTTTTGTTGTAGTTTCGTTTTTCCTTTAGCCTTTTGTTTGTTTTTTTTTTTTTACTTTTTCTAATTGATTATGGGGTCGATACTAGATCCTATTTTTTAACTAGTTGGGAACTTTGGGATACTAACCAACCTTCGGGTTGTTTAATACTTTGATATCCCCTGCATCTCAAGGGTTTTAAAATGAGAAATAGTGGGTCTCATTTCAATTACAATAAGTTTATTTTAAACAAATATTCTTTCAATAAGGTTCCTTCTTTCTTTTGGATCAAGGAACCATTAGTTTTTCTTTTCTTTTTTTAAGATTGTATTAGGTTATTTCTTTTTGTCAATGCAATCTATTGCATTTCTTCAAAAAAAAAAAAAAAAAGCTTTAATAAACGAATAGGTAACCCAATCCTTGTCAGGAGAAATGGTTCCTCACGTTTGCTTTATCCACCTCCTTAATAGATAAATAACTTTCTAAGAAACAAATGTCATCATTATTTAGATAGTTCAATGTTGGCGGCCAACCATCCAAATAAAGTTCCAAAAATCCCATTTTTTCTCAAAAAACTGAAAAAAAGTTGCTTCAATCAGTTTTTGATCTTCTACCAAAAACCGTTATCATCCTTCACTTTGGCAATACTGTTAGAATTCCTCCTTGCACTAGCATAGGAGTGGAAAAATTTTGAGTTGCTATCTCCCTCTACTAACCACTTCACCTTTGCTCTTTGCTTTCCCCAAGAGTTCAAGCGAGCCATAGTTGAATTCAATTTATTTACTTTAGCTTTAAGACTCCAACAATCAATTTTTGAGCGGGAACCAAAGATAGATTTCTTAGTTTGAAGATTTAGAATCTCTTTTAAAAGGCATTCCTTAAGTTGATTAAGATTCTTTAACTTAGCTTTACTCCAGAAAAATAATGACTTCAAGGATCTTCTAAACTTGATATTGAGAATATTTAAACTGCTCCCCTGATAAGCCTTGTTCCACTCCTTCCTCACCACGGCAATAGAGGCCGGATATGAAGCCCAAATGTCCTCAAACTTAATGTTTCTTTTTGTGACCGGACTGAAATCAAGTACATTTAAAAGTATTGGACAATGGTTCGATGACACACTAGTCAAATGTCTCACCACCTTACGATGGGAAGAGCTCAAAGCAGTTTAATTGATAAAGCATCTATCTAATCTTTCAAGAATCTTTGCTCCACCAATTTTGTTATTGCACCAAATAAATTTAGGGCCAATAAAACCTACCTCATGAAAATCATTGTTTAGTAAACATCTTCATCTCCTTCGACTCTTGGGAAACAAAAATCTTCTTCCCCCTCTTTTACCCTCCTTGGAAAGCAAGCAATTGAAATCACCACCTATCGCCATAGAAACTTCTATAGTAGAATATTTATCCAACAACTCCCAAAGGTCTCTTCTTTTATGAAAATTTTTACTTCCATAAACTGAAGCTTTATTATAAAACTCAAGATCACTAATAACTACTTAAGAAGAAGAGTCAATAACAGAAAAATCATCTAATTTTGAATAAGAATGTCTCCAGACAACCCAACTGATGGAAGATAAATAAAATCCCATCCATCCACAATCATTAAATTGACTTCACTTCTATCAATTGAAGTCAACTTGGTTTCTACCAAACCCAAGAATAAAACACGATGAAGTTTAATAAATTACCTAAGATATAGAGAAATACTTTTCTTTCTTGCTCCCCTATAATTCCAAAATGCAATAGATGACATTTTTTGAAAAATAGGGGAAGGGGTCCCCAATTTATCTCCTTCCCACTTTCCATCTCACGATGGGTTTCAAGTGTTTGCCTCCATCATTTAATATTTTCCAAGCACTAGAAGATCCTTTCGAGCAATTGTTATTTAGGACATTGTTACCAAACTTAGCCTTGAATATTCGGTGCAGTAAAGATTCTTGTTTCTGGATAAAGTTCCACGCTAACCTTGCCCGTAGAGTACCACTTTTGGTTGTGATAGACTGAAGACCCAAACCACCTGTCGTAGTAGTACTACATATATCCTCCCAAGCGACATAGTGCAGCCCAGGTTTCCCATTATTTTATGCCAAATACACTTCCTACATAGCTTCTCCACCTCATAAATCACCCTCTTTGGCACCAGGGAGTGAGTAATAGCAAAGTTCAGTAATGAAAGAAAAGAGGTTTTGATAAGTGTAATTTTACCTCCTAAGGTTAGAGACTTCTTTCCCCAAACTTTTAATCTTTCCGTGACATGGCTTAAAAGATCCTGAAAGTCAGCAACTCCCATTCTCTGTAAAGAAATCTTAATGCCCAAGTAATGCAGTTCTTTAACCACTCGAAAACCGAGAATACTAGCCACCTTATTCTTATGAGACCTATTCACAATCTTACCAAAAATAACCTGGGACTTATTAACATTCACCCTTTGGCCCATCCAACTACAAACATCCTGCACAATGCATTTTAACAAACATGCCAAAGAAGTGGTAGCCCGAGAGAAAAGCAACATATCATCTGCATAAAGAAGATGTGAGATCCTTAGTCCTCTAGGAGACACTTGAATACCCAACTCATGGCCCCTTTGCTCAATTGCATTAGATAACAATTGAGAGCACAAAATAAAAAGATAAGGTGAGAGAGGGAAGCCTTGCCTGAATCCACAGTGAGCATCAATCCACTTCGTGTATTTCCCATTCAGGATAATAGAAAACCTTGAATTTACCACACATTCCGTTAGTAATTTAGAAAAGGCAGAGGGGAAGCCATATCAGTGGAGAATATGATTCAAGGTTGGCCATCCCATCTTGGCATACGCCTGCTCCATGTCAAGTTTCACAGCCATCAGCCCCTGTTTATTTCTTGACACTTTAAGTTTATTGAAAATCTCCTGCGCCAACAAACAATGCTCAGATATTGATCTCCCTGGAATGAATGCAACCTGCTCTTCAGAAATCATCCTGGGCAAACAGGTCTTCAATCTGTTAACCAACATAGTGGCCACAATCTTATAGGTGCTTTGACATAGACTGATAGGTCTACAACTAGCAAGCACAACTGGATTCTTAATTTTAGGAAGTAAGACAATGAGCGTATCTTTCCATTCCTTATGAATTACTCCAGATTTAAGGAATTTCTTGATTGCATTCCAAGTGGTCTCACATACTAAATTCCAGTAGCACTTGAAAAAGGAAGACGTCACACCATCAAGTCCCAGAGACTTATTGTTTCCTTGCTGAAAAACAGAGATTCTGCACTCCTCCATAGTAAAATCTGTACCCAAGGTAGCTGCATTCAAAGCACTCATCGTCTATTTTTCTGAAGGATACGACCACACAGTCAAATCACAAGTTCTATACTTCCATTTCTTCTCAAAGAACTGCAAAAAGACTTGTTCAATTTGATTATCTTCTTCCACCAGAGTGTTATTGGCATCCTTAACTTGCCTTATCCAATTTGCATTCCTACAGGCTGATGCAAAATTATGGAAAAATCTTGAATTAGAGTCCCCTTCCTCATGCCAGTGCTCTTTTTATTAACCCTACAACCTATAAAGTCTGAATTAGAATATCCTATGATCTCAAAGAAATTATTATGTCTAGCATATTGGATTTTTAAGTTTTGGGTTCCAAGCAGTTATCTAATAATTCTTTTAGTAGTAGTCATGTGAGATTCTCTGAGATCTGCCTGAAATCTAGAACAAATACAAACACTAAACAAGGTATCAAATATAGTAGTAGTTAAGTAAAGGAGTGATCAAATTATTCTTCTGTACTTCTATTTATTAACTTATTTTCCATTTTGGTCCTTATCTAACTGAATAGTAGAGCTCATGAGAGTGTTTATTACCTTAGCATTATACATTCAATATTTCTTAAGGATGTCCTTGGTATAATTTGACTGACTTAGGAATGCTCAATCATCCTTCTACTTCACACTAAATATATGAAAGTAGTTTAGCTCTACCATCATGCTCATCTCAAACTCCTCACTCATAGTTTTTGAGAATTTATAGCATAAATTTTTATTTATAAATCCAAACATTATATAATCAATACGGATTTGCACTATGAGTAGGTTTTTTCATTTATTCTTTAGGAAGAGTGTGGTGTCTACACTATCCTTAACAAATGCTCCATGTAGAAGAAATGTGCTCAGTCTTTCATTCAAGGATTTAGATGCTTGCTTCAACCCATACAAAGTCTTCTTTAGTTTGAATAGAAAATTAGGGAATTTTGAGTTCTCAAAACTTGGGATTTCCTCAACATATACATCCTCTTTAAGTACCCATTTAAGAAAGAACTTTTAACATCCATTTATTATAACTTAAATTATTTAAGCAAATAAAGGCTAAGATCAGTCTAATGACTTATTGTCTAAGCTACTAGGGAAAAAGACTCTTTAAAATCAATCCCTTCATTCTTTTTTTTTTTAAAAGTAAATCAATTGCAATTACTATAAAAAAATATTATTACAAACCAGTACCCTTCATAACCAGAATCCTCCTTTAACAATCTAGAAAACATAGGAGGAATGTTATTTGAGACAAATCGTCCAAATAAAAATTACTAAAAGAGCATAGTTAGCATTTAAATTTGTTAACTTATTACAACTTCTATTTACCCAATTAAAAAAAAAAAACAAAATTATGCTCCTTTAAAAAAATAGCTCATCCCTCCATTTGCCACCAAACTCTTGCAAAAATTTGATACAAGAATGTCTGTAAGCAAGTAGAAATCTCCCTTTACTGTCACAAATGAGACCTCTAATTCCAGCTTTATATAATTGCAACAAGGATGCATCTACATTAATTTTGATCCAATCGGGTGGAGGGTACCCACGATCCAATAGTCTATTCGACTGGAGTCTATTCGACTGATTAGTACCCTAGTGCATAGTTTAAAATTTTGCAATTAGAGGCGCACTTGAGGCGCTCCTCTATGCAATTCTGGGCAAAATCGCCTCATTGCTTAAGCAATTTTGGTTCCTCATGAGGCTTAGCCTCTTTTACTGTGAGGCACGCCTCTAAGGCTAAATTACACAATTCAGTGTGAGGCACACCGCCTCTAATAACTGGGAATCACACACTTAAGTCTAAATGAAATAAGATTTCTTCCTCCCCTCTCATAGTAGTCTACCCAAAACGAGCAGGAAAAAAAAACCCGCAGCCCGCAAGCTCTTCCGCAAGTCTGCTCGGCCTTCCTTCCCGCCGCCTCTCCCGCCGGCGTCGCCTTACTCCGGTGAGCTTGAAGTGTTCAGTCGCCCTCTGGGAGAAGTCCACAAATGATTTTAGGTATTATTTTAGTTCAACGAAAGATTTTCAAGTGAAAGAAAATCTAGGGTTTGAAGTTTTTTGAGATTTTTTGTTTGTTTTTGCATTTTTGCATTAGGAAACATGGTTAGAGGCATGGAAAAAGAAAATACATCATTGCGGCGTGACCCTTATTTGAAATACATTGTGCAAGTTGTTGTAGAAGGTGTCGAGAAGACATATATGTATTTAAAATAGATTTTTTGTGATAAGGTGGTGAAGGGAGGAGTACCTCGCATGAAGGAACACTTATTCGGCTCACATAAGAATGTAGCACCTTGTGCGAATATTCCGGATAACGTGAAGGAGGAAATTACAGCTAATATGAAAAAGAGTACGACGGCAGAATATTTACAACAGGAGCAATTTGATGAAAGGGTCGAACATGGTGCTTCGGGAGCGAGAGTGGAAAGGGATCGTCCTCCACTATATATAATATGGGTGCACGAGGTCCTATGGACTATTATATGACTAATCTAGGAGAGGATGGAGGACAAGCACAGATGATGCCTGCGTCGGGTACTATAAAGGGTTGACGGTAGGTTTGTATGGTTATTGGCAGATTTTTTTTTGTGAATGCCATTCCATTAATGTTGTGACGTCGCTGGCCTACTTCAATATGATGCGATATGTAGGATTGTACGGGAGAAGGTTGAAGGCACCTTCCATGTACGAGTTGAAGGAGGAACAACATAACACAGAGCAGAGCATCGATGAAATTAAATGGACTTGGATTGAGATTGATGTTACCATTATGTCAGATTGATGGTCTGACATGAAGAGTAGGAGCTTGATTAATATCCTTACCAACAATCCCTATGGCACGGTGTTTTTACGATCAGTTGAACCTTCAGATGAGGTTAAAAATGTTGAATTCATTTTTAATTTACTCTATGGGATTATTGAGGAGATTGGGGAGCAATTGGTTGTTTAGGTGGTCACCGACAATGCCAGTGCATACAAAGAAGCTGGTCAGATGTTGATGGAGAAGAGGAAACATCTATATTGGACCCCCTGCACAGCACACTGTATTGATATCATATTGGAGGAACTTAGTGATTTACCTCAACATACGAGCGCTCTTTTTAGGGCAAAGAAGATCACAAAGTTCGTATACAACTACTCATGGGTTTTAGCCTTAATGAGAAAGTTTTCAAAGAAGAAAATCATTCGCCCTGCAACCATTAGGTTCGTTATTACATTTGTTCACTTCAAATCATTTTCAATTCATATTGCAAATTTATTCTACAGGTTTTCCACATCTTATTTGCACTGTAGAGTCTGCTTGATGTGAGACAACCTCTTGAAGCAATGTTTACATCAACAGAATGGCTTAATTCTGCGTGGGGGAAGAGAATTGAGTGGAAGAAAATACGAAGGGTAATTCTAAATAATAAATTTTAGGCTACTGTGACCTATGCCATATTGAGCATGAGACCCTTGGTACAAGTTCTATGTTTAGTGGATGCCGAGAAGAAACCAGCATTGGGTTTTATTTATAATGCTATGGATGAGGCGAAGGAGTTGATTACACATAACTTGGGAGGAGATGAGGCAAGTTGTAGAGGGATTTGGGATATCATTGGTGCTCGGTGGGAGGTCCAATTACACCGTCATCTACATGCAGCGACGTATTATCTCAATCTTCAATTTCAATATTCAGAGAGGAAATCCTCAAACCCGGAGGTGAAACTTGGCTTGTATTATTGCATGGAACTACTAATACTGGACCAGACCGTTAGGAAACTTGCAAATTTACTTGTTCTATTTCAAAATAAGGAGGGACTTTTTGGTCTGCAAGCAAAAAAATCAACTATAGCCAAACGATCTCCAGGTATGCTTATTTTTGTAAATGCATAACACT
>NW_021319458.1:119688-129618 GCF_001605985.2 Dendrobium catenatum
AGTAAAAATATTTAATCCAACAATCGATTAAACAGAACACGCATCCAACCTTTGCCAGATTACCATGGATATTCCATTCTAAAAATTTCTACCAAGTACAACCAATATTAATAGATTGCAATCCAATATCATGTTAATAAGTCCCCCATAGTATGATAAACATATTGAGCCTCCACAGTATTTCACTGGGGAGGAAAAATAGCTTGCAAATGTCTCGACCCATCAACCAGGATAATTAATAACATTATGAAAAAGAATAAGTTTCTGTTCCCACAAAGTCTTTCTACTCAATCAGAGGAAGTCGTGGTAAATAATTGCAAGCCAAAATAATGTAGTAATAACCAATACTAAAATGAGTACTGAGTAAAATCACCCACAACCTTAATAACCAAGGGACCTTCAAGAAAGAACCCAAATCTTCTTTTAGGGAAATTATAGCCACAACATAATCTAAAATTCCAAACTCTGAGCAATACTATCAAGATTTAACATTAGAAATAAAAAGGCTCAATTAAAATATCTTGGAAAACATTTTGAATACGACATTAAGTTTCTTTACTCTTAGCCCTCAAAGGAAGGGCAACCAATATCCCAACAATCCAAATAATAAACTTATTATGCGGTTTTAAATGAGAGGATATGTGATCGGGTGGTTCTATGGGGATTTAAGCATAATATTTTTGTATTTTCTATTCTTTCCTAGATAAACTAAATGAAATTCCTCTCCCCTCACCAGTTTTCTTATTGATATCTACCAAGATTTTCTATGAACATTCATAGAAATAAATTTTTGTGGTTAGAGTATGAGGATCCTTATAACCCTCTTTTCCACATTGAACCAGACGATAGTACCCTCCGCAACATCCCCTTATATTATTCTCCTTCTTTCCAAATTATGCTCTTCAATTTCCTGTAATGAGTAATTAGAACAAAATTAACATGATGATTGGACTCATTATTTATATTAGAACACAATTTCAACTAGGTCTTATCTGCCCGAACAATCGGTATTGCATATATAGTAAGCGTAGGTTATGGCTCCAGAACCATACATCCATTGTTCATATAGATTGGTAGCCATGCTTTGCTCATCCTTTATTACCATTGTTGTTAATGAATAGATAATTTAGTGTCAACAATATCTTGAAGGAGGGTCCACAATCCCTCCAAACTGACTAAGGGGATGACTTGAGGATTGTCATACCTCATAATCCTTTTATCTCCCATTTACTCCCCCGACGAGGCCACAGGTTTCATGATCACCAATCCCTAAACCAATAGGGAGTGTAAGGGGGTTTATCCCCTTTTGAGAGTTATGTCTAAACATTTTCCTACATTAGGGTTAGAAGTCTGCACATATGAATGATTCCTCACAATTAATTTTCTCCTTCTTAGATCTTAAGTGTTTCCTTATGTGCTACAATTATTGAGGATGATTAAGGCATTCAGAATTATAATTGACCAATGCATTTTACATAACCACAAAATATAGGAATTTTTAATTATTGCTTTTTTTTTTGTTGAGATTTAGTTGAAACTTTATTTCATTGTATTCTAAATAATATTTGTGTTTATGAAAGGTGGTCCTATATAATGGGAAGGGTCATTAGTTCAAAAATGCAAGTTTGAGGCTAAAATGACACTTTGGTTACACGTTAGGTTAACTTTCAATTCCTTTATGACTTAAAGTTTTTTCATTCAACTTTTGAACTTCTTTATGATTCCTTTGTATGTTATCAAATCAATTTATGAGTATGAAAGTTTTGAGTGCAATGTTAAAAGCTAAGTAAACTTCTTTCGGGCACACCAAGAGGTGCGTGTGAATGTGGTAGTTTAATAATCCTATGGAATCATGAAAATTATTTTTTAATTTGTATATTTTAAAAACTTTAGAAATTGTTAGTTTACAAAACCTACTGGAATGCTTGAAATTATTTTTAATTTGGTATTTTAAAAAACTTCGAAAATTATAACACTTATCACAAATGTGAAAAGTATAATAATTTTTATTTAAAAGTTACAATAATGATGAATAATATTCTAGTAAATACAATGAAGCATCAATCACAATTTCAACAAGCAATTATCATAGAAATAAAGTGCAAAAAAATTAAAGTGCTAAAAGTGAAAAAAAAAAACTAAAAATTATGTAGAGGTTTGGTCAAACATTGACCTACATTTGCTCCCCATAGTCCTCCTCTCCAAGTATTACACTAAACTTTTAGTGTCTCTTTTAGCCCATACAACTAGGCATAGAAGCATTTACAATCATTTCACCAACCAGGTGCGATAAAGAACCTTGACCTCCTTTCTCAACCTTCTAGTGATAACAGAGAACCTTGACCTCCTTTCACACCCTCCTGATTATGGAAGAGAACTTTGACCTCCTTTCTCTCCCTCCGTGTGATGATAGAGAACCATATCCTCCTTTCTCACCCACCTGGTGATATCAAAGGACTTAATCCACTTTTTCCCCTCTGTTGTGAAGGAAGAGAACCTCAATGATCTTCGAGCTGAATAACTTCATCACAGAGTCACCCAAAAAGCCTAAACAGACACCTGGTGGAAACAAGACAACACACTCGCTCAAAGCAACCGTGTGAATCCCTCACACTACTTCACCCTCACACACATGCTGTTCCATTATTCTACCTAAAGCTCTTTTATTTCCCTTCTCCAAGCTTTCTCTCAAAAATACATAGTTGCCAAAAACTTGAATCATGTCTAATGAGAGTGATAAATTAAAAGGCTTCACAAAAAGCCCTAAAATTCAAATCTATCAACACTAATTATACAATACAATCCAAGAGAATACGGTATGATTTGTTCAAATAACCCTATTAGTACATTATAAAGGGTAAGGTATTGTATGATCAGTTCAATGAATTGAACTATTTTTTTTATTTTTTGAAGAAGCAAAAGTTTGTTTTAATAGAAAAGAAGAAAGCAAAAACCTACAAAGTCGATTCCTCCTTTAACAAAGTAAAATAGGAAGGAGAAACCTTATTGAACCTAAAATCTTCCCAAATAAAGTTACTAAAAAGAGAAAAGTTAGCACACAAATTTGCTAACTTATTACTATTTTTCTTTATACAATTGAAAAAGACAAAGTTGATTTCCTTTAAAAAATCTAGATCCTCCTCCTTGTAAATGCCATTATTCCAAGCACTTGTAGAAATGAAATAATGTTTGAATTGTCGCCTTCAATGATAATACCTTTGTATTTAAATATTTAATTACATCCTTCAAAGAATGAATTGCTGAGAGTTCCAATCGTGCAATGTCCCAATGGACACAAGATTTTCCAAATGCTAACAAAAATCTTCCTTTGCACTATCGGAAAACCCCTCCAACTCCAACTCTATACGAAGAGATTAGAGAGGCATCGACATTGACCTTTAACCAGTCAGAGGGAGGAGGATGCCAAGTATTGGACAGTCTAAACGACTTTTTAGCATCCTAGTGGCCCGAGTAGAAATGACAAAAGCTGTGAGAGACTTAGGAATAACAAATGGCATTGGAAGCAATCAATACCGAGCTCTCTTCCACACCTTCATGAATGTACCTATTCCTAGCTTTCCAATAGAGGAATACAGCATTACAGTATAAATTAAGAAGCATACAATCCTTTTGAGCAAGGAGATCCAGCCAGTTGAGACATTCTTCAAATCTAACAAATAAAGGAATTCCAAATCCCCAATTATTTAAGTGTTGCAATACCTCCTTAAGCTTAACGCAATTACTGGTGATGTAGTCTATGTCTTCAACATCATCACATCCTCTAGGACATTTATCATCACCAATTAATCTTCTATAGGATAAAAAATGAAATGTAGGAATAGCTTTTCTACCTAGTCTCTACCAGAACACTTCAACCCGAGAGTTTAATTTTGCTTTCTTGATCCACTTCCACGCCTAAATATCCTTACATCCTTGCACCTTAGCTCTAAAAGCCAATCCAATAATAGAAATACCAGATTTTTGTTGTATTGACTCCAAATAGTCTTCACCCGAATCTGGATTGATTTTCACTTGCATAATCAGTTTCACAAGGTCCATACCAAAGTGTTTCAATAACACCTCTTCATTTAAGAAGCCATTTACAATGAATTCCTTGACAAAAACAACATCATCCTCATGAGGAACAACAAACGTAGGCCACTTGTTGATACTTTTATCCATAATACAAGTGTCTTTGAAGGCTTTAACCGAACCTCCATTTGCTATTGTCCACCTTACAATAAGTTACAACTTCCTTCCTCCAACATTCAATAATTTCCATGTCGATGAACAACCTCTCCTTGCATTTCCCATATCCAGCCGATCACCATATTTAGGTGCCAATAAATTGTACAATAGGGAATCTTTATCTTGAATAAATCTCCATGCCAATCTATCTCTTAATTCAGGAGCTTTAGATATACTAGAATACAATCCACGACCTCCCAAACTCAAAGGCTTATAAAGGTCATACCTATGATTCTCCGACACTTCTCCTCAAATAGGTGTGCAATGTCCAACACCGTGTCCGACACGACACTCGTCCAACACTCCTCCGACACGTGTCGGACATGCCGAAAACGTGTCCGATTAAAAAAATATTAAAAACAAATTGGTCGCGCGTGTCTCACATGCGTATCTTAAATATTTTATAATTTTTTAAAAAATATAATTTCTTATATTTGACGAGATTTAAACTAAATTTCTTATTTCATATCCACAACATCAAATCAACGTCTGTATTTAATACCCATTCATCGAATATTCTCATTTTCATTTCTCTTTGGCAGTGAAGGTATTTTCATCTCCTCTCTTTTTGCACAATTACAAATCTTTCTCTTGTTGAACCATAGTTGAAAGTAGTGATATTCAATGATGATGATATTGAAGTCCAAAAACAAACCTCTAAAGCTAATCCTAGTAGTTGAAGCTTGAATGCTTGATGTTGTAGTAAGTGATTATTTGCTTATATTTTTGTGGTTATACTAGATATTTTGTACTAAATATTTTATATTATAAGCTAGACAAGTTATCTTGTCATTCATTTATTATTGTTTATCATTTTTAATATGATATTAAATTAATATATATACACTATATAAAAAAATGTATTGTTGTGTCCGAGCCGTACCCGTGTCCTATATTTTCAAAAAAAGCCGTGTCCCGTGTCCGTGTCGTGTCGTGTCGTGTCTGTGTCGCGGTGTCCGTGTCCGTGCATCATAGGGTCATACCAACTTACATAATGTAACCCAAGTCTTCTATTAGATTTATTCCAAATGAAACTCCTACATAATTTGTCAATTTCCTCAAGCACTCGTTTTGGAATAAGAGTATGTGTAGCATGAAAAGTCGGATAAGATAACATAACTTATTTGACTAAAGTGAGTTTGCCAGCCAACGAAATGAACTTGCTTCTCCATATGTTAAGCATCCTCAAGGCTTTGTCAATGATGAATTGAAAGTCATCACTAACAAGTTTCCTTAAGGCAATTTTTACCCCAAGGTATTTGAATTCCTTAACATGTTTAAAACCCATAATATGAGAAATTATTTTCCTCTTCTTTCTATTCACAAATTTACCAAATAAAATGGCTGATTTACCCAAATTTATAGGCTGACCCATCCATCCACAAAAAATATTAAGAATAACCTTTACTTCTTTAACAGCTTTCCTGTTGGCTTCTGAAAACATTATCACATCATCTGAATAAAGTAGATGGGATACTCTTTGAACTATTGAACTAATGCTAATCCCACATGAACTTTGAGCAAAAGCATTAGATAGGAGTTGTGAACAAAGAATAAAAAGTAGAGGAGACAAAGGACAATCTTGATGAAATCCACTCTTTTCTTTAATCCAGTATGAGCAGTTTTCATTATAGTCAATGAGAAAGTAGGATCTTCTACACACTCCAAAACCAATTTGGAGAATTTGGGAGGAAAGTTAAAATAATCCAATACTTTCCTAAAAGAGTAGACTAAGACATGGAGTCATATGCTTGTTCCATGTCCACCTTGAAAGAAACAAGCCCTTTAGCAGATCTAGAATAACTGAATTTGTGAAATAATTTTTGAGCAATCAACACATGATCTTACAATGACCTCGCTTTCATAAATGCCACTAGCTACTTCGAGATCATCTTCGGACTAACCTCAATTAATCTGTTCAAGATCACCTTTGCCACCACCTTGTACACAGAATTACATAAGCTGATTGGTTTATAATTGGATGGGTAGAGAGGGTTAGACACCTTAGGGATAAGAACAATCAACGTTTCCTTCCAAACATCCTTCAACTCCCACTGCAAAGAAAATGTTTGATAGCTTTCCAAAAATCTGATTTGGTGATGTCCCAACAAGCTTTAATAAACATGCGTTAATCTAAGTTCGAAGCTCCACAAAGGAGAAAGAAGCTCAACAAAAAGAGGAAGGATTTTTGAAGGAGATTTCTGCTGCAAGCATTGGAGATGGAAGAAGGTGGCCGGTCATCCAAGGATGACCGGAGCACCAACTCCTTTAAATCTTCTGTGCGTCCAACTCTGTTGGATTCAAAAAGTAGTTTTTCATTCAATCGCAGCTTCCCGCGGAATTCATGTTTTTTGAACTCTCCTCTGGTTATTAGAGAGAGAGGTTTGGTCTCTATGCCAAAACCTTTACCGGAGATAGGAAAAGGAAAAGAAGTAATTGAAGATTTGAACAGTAAGTCAATCTTTCCCATGTCGGTTTTTATTGCAAATGATATGGAGGCTTCTTCATCAGGTTGCAAAGATAATAATTCTTTGAAGAATGATCCAATTTGTTCATTTGGATTGAATGATTCTAATGTGTGGATTAAAAAACAACATATTAAAATTAATTTGAAAGAAGTTCATTATGGAAATGAAGATGCAAATGTGGTCCAACTTGATTTAGAAAAAGAAAAAGCCAATGTTCAAGTTTTGAAGAATTCTTTGGTGGTGAAGATTCTTTGTAAAAACTTTCCCTTTTCAAAATGTGCCATTGAATTAAGGAGACAATGGGTTAAATTTGGAGGTTTTCTTATAACCTCACTTGGACTAGATTGGTTTTTGTGCTCTTTTCAGTCATAAGGAGCAATGGAGGAAGTTCTTAATGGAGGTCCTTGGTATGTGGGGGGATTCATCATTGGATTAGACAGATGGTCTCCCAATTTTTCTCCTAATTCTCTGAATGGGGTTTTTGCTCCAATTTGGGTTTGTCTGTCTCATTTGCCTTTACATTGCTGGGATGAAACCAATATTACTAGAATTGTATCTAGAATTGGGACTCCCTTATTGTTAGATGGAAACATGTTTAGATGGGGGAGAAGAGAATTTGCAAGAGCTTGCATTAAAGTTAATTTGAATTCTTAGCTCCCTTGCGGAACCTGGGTGGAAGGTCTTCATGGTAGATTTTTTCAAAAATTTGAATATGAAAATCTATCGTCTATTTGTTTCAAATGTGGATGCATTGGACACAGATTATGTATGTCCTCATGAATATCAAAATCCTGATTCGCTTCATAAAGAAGTTCCAATAAAATCCCATCTTCTTGAAGATAATTTCTATGGGCCATGGATGCATGTGAAATTCAATACCAAAAAAAGGGTTATAATTAATAGAAAGCAACCTGATTATCTCTTCAAAGATAATCCTATTAAGAGCTCTTTTGTTAAAAGTCAAGATGAAGTTATACCTCCAGATTTTAATTTGGAGGCTGATTTAGTTGAAACTATTAACAAAGCTGGTTTTGATAATAGTCTTAATAAGGTAGCTGATTGTTATATGGATCGAAAGATGGATGAAAATCATTTTGATGGATCTTCTTTAATCCATTGCCAGATTATCTCAGAGGAATTAATTTGGAACATACTATTCCTCCTTTGGAGTCCGTTCAAAATTTGAATTTTGAATTCAAAAATGCTAATAATATGGAAGACGGTGAGATTGCTGTTAATGATGTGTCAAAGTTAGTTGCTGAACCGGTGGAAGCTTCAAAATTTGAACTCAAATTTTCACAAATTCAGGAAGCCGTTAAAACAGAAACGGCGGCTAAAGCTCTTACTTCAGCTATTTCCATGGAAGCTCCTATTGTTGTGGAAACTTCAAATGGATTTAATATTCTAGAATTTCCTGAAGTTGTTACTCCCTCTTCGGAAGTTAACCTGAATTTTAAAAAGCCGGTATTAGTAAAAGGGAAATCCGGATCTATTAATTTGAATCATTATTCAGGTTCTAAGCATTCCTTTGGTTCTAAGCATAGATTGTTCAAAGAAACAAAAGCCTTAGGACCGGTGAAGGATCTACCTAGAAGAAGGAAGGCTGATCTCAGTATGAAAAATAGTGTGAGAGGTTCTTCTATTTAAACCATCAAAGATGCTTGCTGGTTTTTTCTTTGCTTTCCAAAAAGTACAAAGTTTCTTGAAGATGGAGCTATTGATCAAGGATTTCGTTAGAAAACTAGCTTTTGATTACAGATTTGAAAGTTGGATAAGGCTTTTGAAATACCTTTTGGTAGTATTCTTAAGTGTTATGTGGATGTCAGTAGCAAATTGTATTTTCCTTCTTGTTTTTTGTTGTAGTTTCATTTTTCCTTTAGCCTTTTGTTTGTTTTTTAAACTTTTTCTAATTGATTATGCGGTCGATACTAGATCCTATTTTTTAACCAGTTGGGAACTCTGGGATACTAACCAACCTTCGGGTTGTTTAATACTTTGGTATCCCCTGCATCTCAAGGGTTTTAAAATAGGAAATAGTGGGTCTCATTTCAATTACAATAAGTTTATTTTAAACAAATATGCTTTCAATAAGGTTCCTTCTTTCTTTTGGATCAAGGAACCATTAGTTTTTATTTTCTTTTTTTAAGATTGTATTAGGTTGATATTTCTTTTTGTCAATGCAATCTATTGCATTTTTTCAAAAAATAAAAATAAAAATAAAAACAAGCTTTAATAAACGAATAGGTAACCCAATCCTTGCCAGGAGAAATGCTTCCTCACATTTGCTTTATCGACCTCCTAAATAGATAAATAACTTTCCAAGAAACAAATGTCATCATTATTTAGATAGTTCAATGCTGGCGGCCAACCATCCAAATAAAGTTCCAGAAATCCCATTTTTTCTCAAAAAAATAAAAAAAGTTTCTTCAATCAGTTTTTGATCTTCTACCAAAAACCGTTCTCATCCTTCACTTTGGCAATACTGTTAGAATTCCTCCTTGCACTAGCATAGGAGTGGAAAAATTTTGAGTTGCTATCTCCCTCTACTAACCACTTCACCTTTGCTCTTTGCTTCCCCCAAGAGTTCAAGCGAGCCATAGTTGAATTCAATTCATTTACTTTAGCTTTAAGACTCCAACAATCAATTTTTGAGCGGGAACCAAAGATAGATTTCTTAGTTTGAAGATTTAGAATCTCTTTCAAAAGGCATTCCTTAAGTTGATTAAGATTCTTTAACTTAGCTTTACTCCAGAAAAATAATGACTTCAAGGATCTTCTAAACTTAATGTTTCTAAACTTAATACTGCTCCCCTGATAAGCCTTGTTCCACTCCTTCCTCACCACGACAATAGAGGCCGGATATGAAGCCCAAATGTCCTCAAACTTAATGTTTCTTTTTGTGACCGGACTGAAATCAAGAATATTTAAAAGTATTGGACAATGGTCCGATGCCACTCTAGTCAAATGTCTCACCACCATACGATGGGAAGAGCTCAAAGCAGTTTAATTGATAAAGAATCTATCTAATCTTTCAAGAATCCTTGCTCCACCAATTTTGTTATTGCACCAAATAAATTTAGGGCCAATAAAACCTACCTCATGAAAATCATTGTTTAGTAAACATCTTCATCTCCTTCGACTCTTGGGAAAACAAAAATCTTCTTCCCCCTCTTTTATCCTCCTTGGAAAGAAAACAATTGAAATCACCACCTAT
>NW_021319458.1:131315-135055 GCF_001605985.2 Dendrobium catenatum
TCTTTTTATTAACCCTACAACCTATAAAGTCTGAATTAGAATATCCTATGATCTCAAAGAAATTATTATGTCTAGCATATTGGATTTTTAAGTTTTGGGTTCCAAGCAGTTATCTAATAATTCTTTTAGTAGTAGTCATGTGAGATTCTCTGAGATCTGCCTGAAATCTAGAACAAATACAAACACTAAACAAGATATCAAATATAGCAGTAGTTAAGTGAAGGAGTGATCCAATTATTCTTTTGTACTTTTATTTATTAACTTATTTTCCATTTTGGTCCTTATCTAACTGAATAGTAGAGCTCATGAGAGTGTTTATTACCTTAGCATTATACATTCAATATTTCTTAAGGATGTCCTTGGTATAATTTGACTGACTTACGAATGCTCAATCATCCTTCTACTTCACACTAAATATATGAAAGTAGTTTAGCTCTACCATCATGCTCATCTCAAACTCCTCACTCATAGTTTTTGAGAATTTATCCCATAGATTTTTATTTATAAATCCAAACAGTATATAATCAATATGGATTTGCACTATGAGTAGGTCTTTTCATTTATTCTTTAGGAAGAGTGTGGTGTCTACACTATCCTTAACAAAGGCTCCATGTAGAAGAAATGTGCTCAGTCTTTCATTCAAGGATTTAGATGCTTGCTTCAACCCATATAAAGCCTTCTTTAATTTGAATACAAAATTAGGGAATTTTGAGTTCTCAAAACTTGGGATTTGCTCAACATATACATCCTCTTTAAGTACCCCATTTAAGAAAGAACTTTTAACATCCATTTATTATAACTTAAATTATTTAAAGCAAGTAAAGGCTAAGAGCACTCTAATGACTTCTAGTCTAAGCTACTAGGGAAAAAGACTCTTTAAAATCAATCCCTTCAATCTTTTTTTTTTAAGTAAATCAATTGCAATTACTATAAAAAAATATTATTACAAACTACTACCCTTCATAACCAGAATCCTCCTTTAATAATCTAGAAAACATAGGAGGAATGTTATTTGAAGACAAATCATCCAAATAAAAATTACTAAAAAGAGCATAGTTAGCATTTAAATTTGTTAACTTATTACAACTTCTATTTACCCAATTAAAAAAAAACAAAATTATGCTCCTTTAAAAAAATAGCTCATCCCTCCATTTGCCACGAAACTCTTGCAAAAATTTGATGATGTTGTGATTGTCTCCTTCTATGATAATACTCTTGTAACTTAACATCCAATCTTTTTTAATCTCACCAATGACTTGAATTTTCATGAGTTCTAAATGAGAAACATCCCCAATGAATACAAGAATGTCTGTAAGCAAGTAGAAATCTCCCTTTACTGTCACAAACGAGACCTCTAATTCCAGCTTTATATGATTGCAACAAGGATGCATCTACATTAATTTTGATCCAATCGGGTGGAGGAGGGTACCCACGATCCAATAGTCTATTCGATTGATTAGTACCCTAGTGCATAGTTTAAAATTGTGCAATCAGAGGCGCACTTGAGGCGCGCCTCTATGCAATTCTGGGCAAAATCACCTCATTGCTTAAGCAATTTTGGTTCCTCATGAGGCTTAGCCTCTTTTACTGTGAGGCACGCCTCTGAGGCTAAATTGCACAATTCAGTGTGAGGCACACGCCTCTAATAACTGGGAACCACACACTTAAGTATAAATGAAATAAGACTTCTTCCTCCCCTCTCATAGTAGTTTACCCAAAACGAGCAGGAAAACAAACCCGCAGCCCGCAAGCTCTTCCGCAAGTCCTCTCGGCCTTACTTCCCGCCGCCTCTCCCGACGACGTCGCCTCACTCCGGCGAGCTTGAAGTGTTCAGTCGCCCTCTAGGAGAAGTCTACAAATGATTTTAGGAATTTTTTTAGTTCAACAAAAGATTTTCAATTGAAAGAAAATCTAGGGTTTGAAGTTTTTTGAGATTTTTTGTTTGTTTTCGCATTTTTGCATTAGGAAACATGGTTAGAGGCATGGAAAAGGAAAATACATCATTGTGGCGTGACCATTCTTTGAAATACATTGTGCAAGTTGTTGTAGAAGGTGGCGAGAAGACATATATGTATTTAAAATAGATTTTTTGTGATAAGGTGGTGAAAGGAGGAGTACCTCGCATGAAGGAACACTTATTCGGCTCACATAAGAATGTAGCACCTTGTGCGAATATTCCGGATAACATGAAGGAGGAAATTACAGCTTATATGAAAAAGAGTACGACGACCAAATATTTATAACAGGAGCAATTTGATGAAAGGGTCGAACATGGTGTTTCGGAAGCAAGAGTGGAAAGGGATCGTCCTCCACTATACATAATATGGGTGCACGAGGTCCTATAGACTAGTATATGACTAATCCAGGAGAGGATGGAGGACAAGCATAAATGATGCCTGCGTCTGGTACTCGAGAGGGTTGACAGCAGGTTTGCATGGTTATTGGCAGATTTTTTTTTTTTGTGAATGCCATACCATTTAATGTTGTGACGTCGCTGGCCTACTTCAATATGATGCGATATATAGGATTGTATGGGAGAAGGTTGAAAGCACCTTCCATGTATGAGTTGCGAACATGGATTTTGAAGGAGGAACAACAGAACACAGAGCAGAGCATTGGTGAGATTAAATGGATATGGATTGAGATTGGTGTTACCATTATGTCAGATTGATGGTCTGACATGAAGAGCAGGAGCTTGATTAATATCCTTACCAACAATCCCTATGGCACGGTGTTTTACGATCAGTTGAACCTTCAGATGAGGTTAAAAATTCTGAATTCATTTTTAATTTACTCTATGGGGTTATTGAGGAGATTGGGGAGAAATTGGTTGTTTAGGTGGTCACCGACAATGCCAGTGCATACAAAGCAGCTGGTCAGATGTTGATGGAGAAGAAGAAACATCTATATTGGACCCCCTGTACAGCACACTGTATCGATATCATATTGGAGGAACTTAGTGATTTACCTCAACATACGAGCACTCTTTTTAGGGCAAAGAAGATCACAAAGTTCGTATACTACTACTCATTGGTTTTATCCTTAATGAGAAAGTTTTCAAAGAAGAAAATCATTCGCCCTGCAACCATTATGTTCGTTATTACATTTGTTCACTTCAAATCATTTTCAATTCATATTGCAAATTTATTCTACAGGTTTTCCACATCTTATTTGTACTGTAGAGTCTGCTTGATGTGAGACAACCTCTTGAAGCAATGTTTACATCAACAAAATGGCTTAATTCTGTGTGGGGGAAGAAAATTGAGGGGAAGAAAATACGAAGGGTAATTCTAAATGATAAATTTTAGGCTACTGTGACCTATGCTATATTGAGCATGAGACCCTTGGTACAAGTTGTACGTTTAGTGGATGCCGAGAAGAAACTAGCATTGGGTTTTTTTTATAAGGCTATGGATGAGGCAAAGGAGTTGATTACACATAACTTGGGAGGAGAGGAGGCAAGTTGAAGAGGGATTTGGGATATCATTGATGCTCGGTGGGAGGTCCAATTACATCGTCATCTACATGCAGCGGTGTATTATCTCAATCTTCAATTTCAATATTCAGAGAGGAAATCCTCAAACCCGGAGTTGAAACTTGGCTTGTATTATTGCATGGAACGACTAATATCGGACCAGACCGTTCGGAAACTTGCAAATTTACAACTTGTTCTATTTCGAAATTGGGAGGGACTTTTTGGTCTGCAAGAAGAAAAATCAACTATTGCCAAACGGTCTCCA
>NW_021319458.1:136168-143639 GCF_001605985.2 Dendrobium catenatum
ACTTTGGGCGATCAAGTCATTAATAAGAGTACACATTTTAGATATCTTGAATCTATTGTTCAGAGTGATGGTGAAATTGATGGGGCTATTTTCAATAGAATTCAAGTTGGATGGTTGAAGTGGAGGAATCCATCGGGCTTATTGTGTGATAGAAAGGTCCCCTCAAACTTAAGGGAAAATTCTATAAGATGGTGGTGAGACCTGCAATGCTTTATAGTGTCGAATGTTGGCCATTAAAAGAGAAGCATAATACTAAGTTAAGTGTTGCAGAGATGAGGATTCATAAGTGGATGAGTGGCTTGACCCTTAGAGATACAAAATGAGCATATACATGATAAGGTTGGAGTAGCTCTAGTGGAAGATAAGATTAGAGAGAGTCGCCTTAAATGGTTTTGTCATATTAAACGGAGGCCTTCCAATGATCCGGTTAGGAATGTTGAGGTAATAGATTTGGATTTTAACTGGACACAATGATGAAAAGGATTAATGTAGCCGACCCCACGTAGTGGGACAAATGCTTGATGTTGTTGTTGTTGTACCATATATGAGATAGAAGCATAACTTACAAAATTAGTAGCAATCACCATTGCACTATCATCCTTCCCTTCATCTAAAAGACTGTTACTTGCTCTCCAAGTGGGATAAACTTAATTGCATAAAGTATTGATGTGAAACCCATGGACTTTACTAAACTTCTCCATCAAACTTTAACATTCTTGAAATGATTCAAAAATAGGAAACCCAAATCCCCATTTATATAGATAATGTATAACCTCTACCAACTTCATACACTTTACCGTTAAATGATCCAGATCTTCCCTCACTTTATAGCCCCTTGGACATTCAAACTCACCTTGAATTCTTCTCTGAAACAAAAACTGGAATGTAGGAATCACATTATTAAATATATGCCACCAGAAAACCTCCACCTGAGTCCTTATTTTAACATTTTTCAAACATCCCCAATAAAATAGCAAGAGTGCTCTAGAACTGAGGCATTATAAGCAAGTGCTGAGACCGAAAAACTAGTCTTTTGATGAATCAGCTCCAAATAATCTTCTTCCTCAATTTGTTGGATATGAATCCCATAAATCAAGCTTATGAGATCTTCCCCAAAGAGAATTTTTAACTCATCAACATTCCAGTTACAATTATTGATTAACTTATCCACTGTTTGATTATCATGTTATGTAATATACACAAAAGTTGGTCATTTATTCAAACATTTATTCAAAATTCCTTGTGAAAAGAATTCTATTGTAGGATTTTAATGTAACATTATTCTGTTTGTATAATTTCTTAATCATTGGTTTTTGTCCCAATAATTGACCTATATGACTCAATTAAACTAACCTAAGTTAGCCTAATTGATCATCCTCCCTATTAACCCCTAATGAAATCCCAGACCACTCATGAACTTCACTTAACTCCCCTGAACAGTATTCTTAATTAACCGGACTTGAATAGTCACCTAACCCAGTTAATAGGTCACTAGGTCAATTGAGCCAAAATTTGGTCAAACCACAACCATTTGAGTCAAATTATTACATACAAATAGATCAAGTTATCCAAACCTCTTCGAGGCTCCAATCTGACTTCATTATATGTTTTAAACATAATTTTAACTCATCATGAGTCATGTCATAGTTAGTTTGACTTAGTTAACATACTAGAATTAGTTCAAATCACTGCACATATTTAACTCAAAATTATCCAAGCTTCACCAAGTTCTCAAATCGTTTCATTGCATGGCTTAAACACATACAAAATATTGGTGAGTTAAATCATAATGAGTTTGATGAAGTCAACTAACTAAAACTTGATCATACTCACATACATACACATTCATTCATCCGAACTTCAATTTCATTACCTCAAACCCTTCGTGTACCACCTCACCAGCACCTATACATTCCCCCAAGAATCCACCTCATCAACCATGACTAGTTGACTGGTCAAACAACAAACTAAGTGCTCAAATGGTTAAACCTACCATTCTACAACATTCCTCTTCATGCAAACATATTCCATCTATTCAAATCTCTTATAGAAACTTCCTATACCTCAACTCAACCCAACACAAGCCCTGGCTCTGCAACTTGAGAATTCCCTCTCTATGTGGAATAACTCCAGGTCAGTTTTACCAACAACAGTCATTCCCTATGCTACTTAATGACCTTGGATAGATATCAAACATCCAAGCACTCCATATGATCAATCATAGTCGTCCAGGTGAGCTTTAGTAGCTGAATTGGGAAAAACCACAACAAATCCTAATTCCAGGCTTACCTCACTCTCCAGACCTCCTCCAACTATTTTGTTATTTTGTTTTCCCAGAGGTCTCTTGACATTCCCCATTCCTCTTCCAAATGTTTGGAGCTTGAAAATGGTGAGTTTGCGAAGGATCAAAGGCTTCTCCATCCCAACCATTAAAGCAACCTTTCAAGATTTCCTCCTAGCCTTCTTCCTTTAACAAAGTTGTTGTAGAGCTCTCAATAAAAGTAAAAAACTATTAAACTTCTCTTTTGACCCATTCTATTGAGGAAAATTTTTTAACATAGGTATTTACCTAGTAAAAAGAATGCCATGTATCAAAGGTATTTTCTATTAAATTTAATGATACTTTTAAATGAATGATTGATATTTTCGAAGTATATAAGGCAACTCTTTGGTATTTTAAATCTTAAATGTATCTAATCTCCACTTTAATCAAAATTTTTTCTTTAGAGATGTAATTGACTATAAGAGCTCGCTTCTATAGGAACCAAAGATTCTAGAATAAAATAAACCCTATCTTACTTCACAATGATAGGGGAAGCATCTTTCTGATTTAGACTAAGGCTAATCCTGGGCTAGTTTCATATTTAAAATAATAGGTATATGTGAATATTATCCTACAAGATTAATTTGTATCCCCTATGAAGAATTTAAATATGAAAATAAAAAGCTTTTTTTCTCAAGTCAATTTATCTCTTTTGGTAATTAGCACTAATTAGGTGGATATGATTATAGAAACACTAAATCCCAAATTAGTGGTTACCTTTATTTTATGTTTGCCCACAAGTCCTTTAACAAAACTTTGGTGAAGATCATCAAATTGACCTTAGATGATATCAATTACTAGTGGGGTGAAAGGTTGATTGAAGCCTTATGTTCAATCAGGCCACTTATTGGACTCCAAGCCAATCAACTCCATTAGCCATAGTGTATGAGGTCCAAATCCATGCTCCCACCAGAAGTACAAATTCTAAAACTATGAACCACCATGAAAAATAAAATTATAATTGAGCATAATGAAAAACCTTATTTAGATAGCTTGATTTCCATGAGGAACTTCTTCTCGAGGCTTAGCAAAACATATAGTTATATAAAGCATGATTAACTCAAGCTCATAGCGTGACATTGAAATTTTTAAGAAGAAGACTTGGTCTTTGTTCTTTGAAGGCCTATCTTATCTCATCAAAAGATTAGTGGGAAATTTGAACCACCATGGGAGGGACCTTTCATTGTAGAGGCAATCTATAAAGGAGGTTTATACTAGTAAGTTGATGGTAATGGAAACCACCCAATGTTTCTGATCAACAATCATTTTCTTAAACAATACTATGCTTGATGTAATTTGAATATAAAATCAATGAAAATTTTTTAGTTTCAAATTGCATTAAATTAAATTATTTTAATTCAAGAATCAAAATCAAAATCCTTCAATCCTTAAAGTTAAGTTTAAGTTCCTGTGCTTTGCTTAGGATTAAATCAACTAGTGATGGGGCAAGCCCTCTATAGCTCTATCTTACTATCAAAATCAAAACCCTTCAATCCTTAGGATTAAACTCAGTAATGATGGCTCAAGCTTTTAGGGGCACCATCTTAGCATAAAATTTAATCTAAATCTTTTGATTATCTAGGAATAGGTATGAGTCCATAAGCTTCTTATCCCTTATTATCTTACAAGGTTAGTGTTGTTTTTAAGCCTATTGGGCTCCTTCATGACTTTGTCACCTTTAATATCTTCATGCTAGGTGTGAGACCCCGTGCTTCTTTTTCGTGAACCTGTAGGTAAACCAATTAAGAGAAACTCCAATCACTTAGGAATAGGTGCAAGTTCTTGAGCTTCATATTTTATATGACCTCGGATAGCTAGTCTTGAATTTAAGCCTGTCAGGCCAATTCACACCTTAATCATCTTTAGTGTTTTAAAGTTTTGTGTGAAACCACGTACTTCCTTTCCTTAGACCATTAGGTAAATCCAAATTTTACAAATTATGATCTTTTATGAATAGGTGTGAGTTGTGCTGCTTCCTATCTCCAAGGATCTTAACTAGCTAGTGTTTGATTTAAATTTATCTGCCCCCTTCATATCTTTGCCACCTCTTTAGTATATTAAGGTTTGGTGTGAGACCCCATTCTTCCTTACTTATATGTAGAGGTAAATCAGATTTAAAGAAATCTATCTATTAGGTATAAGCCCCATGTCAGCATTCCTTTCCTTGGAACTCAAATCCTAATTCTTATCTCTCTTGAGATCCATCAAATCGCTCAACACCAATATATGCAGTATAACTTCATTCTACTACACATATTGGTGGTATATTTGTTTACCACATTTTTATAAGAACTTAATAAAATCCGAATTCAAAATCAATCCAAACTCAAATAAATCAAAGCCAAATTTAAATAAAAATCGAACCCAAATTCTATCATTGGGTAATTACATAATGGCCTCTAATTGACCACTCCTGTGCTATCATTAAAAATAACATGAATAATTCCAAAGATATGAGTAAATAAAATTCAATCAACCAAATCCAAAACATCAAACCAAAATATAAAGCCAAAATCCTTTGTCTCATTAACTATTTGGAGAAATCATTCAATCAACTCAAAACCGAAGAAAAAAACCTTAGAATAATGATTTTTTAATAGCATATTGATAAGACATGACCCTAGGGTATACCCTCCAAATTTAAGAACTATCTAAGATCTCTAATGAAAGTTCGTTAGGGATGTTAAGCCCTTAAGAACTAGCCCGAGGCTAACCAAGAGGGGGGCGGGGTAAATTGGTATTTTTTTTTTAAAAAATTTCTGTATGTAAAACCACATAACTCAAAGTGCAAAAATAAATAAACACGGAAGCAAAACAAAGAAAGAGCACCCCAGATTTATAGTGGTTCAATCAATCCTTGACCTACGTCCACTCTTCGGAGGCACCCTCCGAGTATTGCACTAGCTGTCTCTCCTTCGGCTACCACAGCTAGGACGAGAAGCCTTTACAACAGACTCCTTTTCACCAACCTCGGTGCGGCAAAGAACAGACTCCTTTTGCTTCCTCCTGAAGAGGGCAGAGAACCCAGACCTTTAGCTGAAGTAGTCCTCCCAAGAACCTCCCAAGGACGAAGGACGAAGAACGGAGACGACGACTTGGAACCTTGCTTGGACCAACCTTTGTGAACCCTCTCACAAACTGCCCCTCACAAGTTCCTCCCTCTCTCTCTCTCTCTCCCTCTCCCAATGCTCTCTTAGGTCAAGACAACAGCACTCAAGATCTTTTTGCATGAGAAAATTTGGGTTCTTTAAATAGATTTTCAAGAACCAATTTTATCGTCCAGGCCGATATAAATATCATCCTGGCCGATCAGTACAAAATAAGCTCCATCAGCTGGGACGATTCAGGATGATTAGAAGAAAATTGATTACATCGTTCGGGTCGATACAATATCGTCCTGGTCGATTAGTTCAAATCTGAGTACAATCGTCCTGAACATCTCCCTGAATAGAGTCTGGCTGATGTCAATCGTCTAGGACATCATCCTGGTTGATTCTACGATCAGCCCGACCGATGTGATCGTATCAATCAGCCTTAATTGCTTTCCATAATTGCCATATTAATTTAGGCATAATTGTGCTGTATCGTCCAGGCCGATATGGAGATCGGCCGGGTAGATAATTTAAAATAAAGAATACCTAAATTGATCATGACGACTGATTCTTTTTTATTTGAGCTTATCGTCCTGGACGATACACGTATCATCCAGGACAATTTGCTTATTGATGGCTGCTTAACCAGGATGCCCTAAGTATTTTTAGTTGAATCGTCCTGGCCGTTAGGAACATCGTCTAGGTCGATGTACTCAAAACAGAAAAATTCAGAAAACCCCTCAAGTGTGTTATTGACCTCAATTTTGCCACGACTTGGGCCTGAAGAGTTTGACTTGGTCAAATTGACCAAGTTAGACCTCGAGACCCCCTCCAGTGGGTTCAGTGAGTTGGTTGGAGTCGGTCGAGCCCGGGCCCAGGTTGTGGGTCAACCTGGTTGACCAGGTCAACCCGGGTTGACCCAAATTTACCTAAAGAGCCTAAAATTAATTTTAAATCAATTTCATGCCTTCAAGGCTCGACCCATGGGCTCCCTCGACCCTCTTGACGGATTTGACCAAGTCAATCATTGACTTGGTCAAACCATGTCTTAAATATGTGAAAATCACCTATTTAGAGCCCAATTAAGACCCAATTAATGCCATTCAAGCCTCATGTACGTTTTAGAATTCAAACCACGACCTCATGAGGCTATTCTCCCTCCTAAATGATGATATATTTGATCCTAGTCGTAGATCTAAGGGTTAGGCCATTTAAATATCGAAATCTTAGGTTCTTTTAGGATCTTTTTGATCTTGTTCTCTCTCCAAGCCCCCAAACCCTCTAATATTTCGTGTGAGCACTCTTGGAGAGTTTTCCCATCTTCCCCAACCAATATCCGACGAGCTCGAGTCGCCGGCGGCGAGAACTCCGACGAAACCAAGCCCCACGTCCCTTCCGGGCTGATTTCCGCTCGATCTGAGGAGAACCAGGGTTCGACGTCAACTGGAGAAATATTGCTGCAGTTTCAGCAAATCCAACGAGCTCAAGAACGCAAAAATCGGACGGTTAGATCTCTCAAAATCTCTTAGAATAGGTCACAATGCTTATGGTTAAATAGCTTTTTGAAAAGCACTTTATAAGTTGATCCAAACATCCCCCATGATTTCTGTACATGCCTAGATCATATGTTTAAAATTTCGTAAGAATCCATTCAGTATTTTGAGAGAACGAGGTGTTTTTCTATTCTAGGGTTTCGGTTCGTTCTTTGAACTGCATGAAATCGCAGCCGTTGATCTTTAGATCAACGGCTGTAATTTTGCCGTTCTGTGTTTGGGCCAAACAGCGAATCCCAATCCTTGCCTACGTGGATAAGTGGCAATGATTGCGGGACCAATCCAGTTCCGCCACTTGTCGCGCCAAGGAATTTCTGGGATTATTTATTTGATTTAATCAATTTTAAGCTATTTTAACTTCAAAAATTCATAAAAAATTCATTTTTGATCCGTTTTTCGCGTATAATACCTCGAATCGATCGTATTTTCGTCCCCGTTATTTTAAAATTATTTTCAATTAAAAATATTTTGTATTTATTTAATTATTGTTAAAACAGTGAAAA
>NW_021319458.1:144790-154837 GCF_001605985.2 Dendrobium catenatum
CACCCTATTTTTAATATGATTTAAATCATTGATTTTGATATAATTTATCATTATATTACTTATTCTATTATAATTATTTATCATATCGCATCATTTTTTTTCATAACTATTAACCTTAACTTTTTTTCATTAATCTATATTCCGCTGTACTCTATCAATTTGTCTATTATTCCTCTTAATTAGCCCTTCCTATTATTCAACTATGACTATCTACTTTAAACTAAGCTTTATTGATTATATCTATTATTATTACATATTTATTCATTGATTATTATTATATGAACTGTTTTTAAATTTGCAGACGGTGGTGTGATATATTAAACTTAATTTTATTCTGATAATAATTTTAAACATTCATTATTTTCAAACTATTTTTTAACAATTAAGCTTTTTATTGCCTTGTTAAAATTCCGAAGATCCTTTTTTTTTCCCTGTTTTCGATTCCATATCTTTTACACGCAACAAACACCTCTGTTTGGTCGCTATGCCTTGAATTCTTCACCATTCTGTAACTAGTTTTTACTTTCAAAAGCTTTTCGGACTATGTATGTTAGCCTCCCTATATCTCACAAAAACAGCCCAATCAGCCACCTCCATTCTTAAACCCAACCTCCATTTCAATTACTTGTCTTCACACCCCTTTTGAACTTGCGCTAACTCTTCTCATTCTTTAACGTCGGATTTTGACTGGCAAAGAACCCGTGTTCTGGGTCCTGTATTTGGTTCAGACCATTCTGCCTCAGTTCGAACTATCCACTTTGGATGAAGTTCTATTTAGATCCTTTCAGATATTCTAACAACAGTAAAGTGGAAAGCTATTTTAACAATCATTTCTTTGATTTATGGGTTCCTAACTCTCCCCTTAGAAATTTTCCATTAACGTCGCTGCGCTTTCATAAGTCGGCGATTTTGACGTGCTACACGCTCCTCACTCTTTTCAGAAAAAATGTTCGTTCTTTGTTTTTGCAAACTGATTTGCCGGTCACGCTGCATTTTGCGTGCTTGTTGAGATTCACTTTTTGAATTTGATTACTCTTGAGTACTCTTTTTATATCGGAACTTCTATATCGTGTGAACAATTATTTTTCGCCGCACTACAAACTATCTTTCAAACACCAGTTTGACGTTTTTTTTTTATTAGGATAACCTTGCAGGGACTTTAGATTTTTTTTTCTGCTTTTCAATTAATGTAAAATTTTGTAATAATAGTTAAGAGTTGTGAAAACAACCTTGAGTTGGGATATTCTTATCCAGCTCGGATTCCAAAAGAAGAAGGCATCCCTAAGGGGAGAGTCTTCTTCCATTTGGAAGATCGAGCTGGATGGCTTTAGATATCCAAAGAGAAACGGTAATACCCCCATACTGGGGGAATTGTCTCTTCGTTTGGATATTCAAGCCACGACGGATCTAAGGAGTCCAAGGAGGAGAGATCCGAGGAGTCCAAGGAGGAGAGATCCAAGAAGTCCAGGGAGAAGATATCCAAGAGACTAAAGATTTGAAGACCCAATATTCTACTCAAAGTTGTTGGCGTCTGTCGTAGGCTTAGAAATCCGGGTTGTTGGCAGTGGTGCCCGGCCACTTTATTTTCTGCATACCCTGGGTTGTAATAAGGGCAGTTTGCCTATGGACATTTAGTTGATTTTTTTTGTGGATTTATATTGATGTGATTACCTGATTGCGCTTAGAAATATCTATTTTTTTTAGGTTTCTTTCTTGCATGCCGATTTTGTATTAGCCTGGATTGCGTTAGGCCCTTTTAAGGATTATAAAAATTTTTCTACTCATAACTAATTTTTAAAATTTTAAGGTTTAAATAACATAGAAACCTAACAAATCTAGGGAACTGCCGGAATCGTCCGGGGTCGCATGCATATTACTGCATTTCTCTTTCCTTGCTATAAGACATCTCCCTGCCTGCGGGTAGAGTCCGGATAATCTAGCCTATGAGGATGAAGTGTCGGACCTAGGGAGACCCAGTATTTTCTAAAAATTATTTTATACTAAGCCTATTTTTAAAATATAAAGCATTCATGAGCTGACATTTTAACTAGCATGCATTGCATTAGTAACTAATTAATTAAAATTTAATTTCATTAGTTAGGAGTATTCACCCTACATAAGTTCAGGACCAATTAGGAAATTCTCTAGATGTCGGTCCTATTTCTAAAAACTATACCTCCCACCCATCTTTCATAATTGACTTGACAGCATGGTTTTGAAGCAATTAGGTAATTAGCTGGCTCCCCCATCCAGGCCGGGGTAAGTCCAGGTTTTGCATTGCATTAGTTAGGACACTGATCTTAGTGTGTGTAGAACACTAAGTCCAAATTAGATTTAGGATTCGAGGCTACTACATTCGGTTTCGTATTATGCCTAAAATGGTAGGTAGGTCCCTTCTTTTCAGGGACCCTAAATCCTACTTATCTACGTCACAGGATGACATCACCTTCATCTCTTCTCTCATGCATGTGATCGGATGCCTGACTTTGATTTTCTCCAGTTTCTGTTTAGTACCCTAGAGCCTCCGAATGTTGATATGAGCCACACATGTCGACTGAACCTTTTTGAAACCTTTCTTCCTTTTGAGTAGAACTTCTTAGTCTACACCCTTGTACCCATCCCATTTTAGGAAGGGATAATGTATGATCCTTAATCGAGAGTTTTCTTGGGCTCCGGCCTGGGATGTAATTAACCACGGGGGCTTGCGCCCGTGGGAAACTTGGCCCCCACAATCTACTAAACCCCACTCGAGCTTTGTATCGGATGGGGGAAACCCGTGACTAGGTCGTGTATATTACTACCCATCGGGGTGTGTTAGCGATAGCCTCTATCCCGAATGGTTAGTCGTATGTACGATCCAATCTGCCCTCCCATCGACCCGTTCATGTCGAGCATAGAGGCCTACGATCGTTTTGTCCTACGGGATAGTGCGACCGTACCCTCTGCATTCGAACCCCTACGAGCAGTGTTTCTTCGGAGGTCCACAGGTTTCTGGCGACCACGGTGGGACCAATTTCTCTCTCCATCTTTGGATTATATATTATCTTTTCTTGTGTGTACTCCGGGATTGGTACTCCTTAGATTAGGTCCGTCCCACTCTTAGTTAGGATCTTTCCTTAGTTAGGGTTCCTTCCCCTTAGCTAGGGTTTCCTCCCTACTCTACTTCTTTCCAGCCTAGCAGGCTCTTCTACCCTTTATCCATTCATATCTATCTTTGTTTGTCTCTATCAAATCCTTCATTCTTTCATGATTTCTGATTTCTAACTTTTCAATTTATATTCTTAGCAGAAGTGTCATGGCTCGTTCAGCCCCTTCCGTTACTTTTGCTTTCGGTTCGGATGCGCGGGTGACACTCCCTGAGTCCCTGCTCGCTAGTCCGCCAGTAGGAGGAATGACTTTTGGTTCTTTCACTGACTCGGCCTTCGTCACTCTTGGCGGGCCGACCCCGGCGGAGGCTGCTGCATTCTCTCCTCCTCAGAGGAGAGGACGCGCAGCCATGCGCCCTTTTGGACGACCAGCTACCCCCGTTATTCCGGCGGAAGTACCTCGCGTTCGGGTTCCCCCTCCCACTTCCACTAGGAAGAGGGGTGCCCAGACCGAGGTGCCTTCACCCTCTTCTGGCCGGGTTTCTATTTTTGCCCGACTTTCTCACCCTGAGACTGCAGGGCAAACCCCGGCACTTCCAGTCGTTCCTGTTCCCCCTGCCCCCTCGGAAGTGGGCTCAGATGTTCCTTCCACCTCTACCTCCGGCCTTGGGAGAAGGGCCCGGAGGAATAGGAATAGAAGGCTCAGTCTAGCTGCGTCAGAGGCAGAGAGGCAGCGGATGACAGATGTCGTCGTTCATGATGAGATAGTTCAGAGGCAGAGGATAGTGGCTCCCAGGCAGCGGAGGCCACGTCCAGTTGTTGATGCACCTACTCCAAAGGTGATGGTAGCCCCCAAGTTGGAGGCAGTTCAGGGAGGATGCTTCTCCCCATTGATGCATAGTGGAGATGAGGAGGATGTTGCCATTATAGCGGCGGCTCCTCCTGTCGCCACTACTCTACCTCGGGCTAGGGTCCCCAGGGACACTAGTGTCCGCGCCCTCACTTAGGGATTCGGAACATCGTCCGCTTAGCTCGTGGCAGAGGGCCCGTCAGTCGGGATGGCTTACTCCGTCAGATTTCTCAGGCTACCTTCCAGTTGAGACGACAGACTATGTGGAGACTTTACAATTGGCAGAGGGGGCATACACCGCAGCAGCTAGCACAGACAGTTCCAGCAGATAGGCCGCCAGCAGTTGCTCCTTTGGTAGGACGATGCCCACGTCGTCGAGGACGGAGACAGCAGCAGGAGCCTGCCCGGCCTCAGATCAGTTCAGAGGTAGTAGCCCCAGAGCAGCCAGTTGACAGTACAGTGCCCCGCCGTAGGTGGGTTTGGAGACGTCGACAGGCGGACACCCCTATCGACCCAGTTCCTGTAGTTGGGACAGAGCAGTTGTCAGAGGCTGAGCAGGTAGATGAGGCAGATGATCTGATAGACTTAGTAGTTCCCTCCGAGACCGAGGTGGTCCCGATGATGTGCGATGAGGATGTGCTACCTACTCCAGACAGATCCCCAGAGCGGGATGAGACAGAGCCAGCTCGTAGTCCTCACAGGATCGGTTCCCCCATGAGTCCTTACATAGAAGCCCTTCGACACTCTTTCTTAGAGAACGATGATACACTAGTGGATACCGATGAGGATGTGCCAGTACACCGGGTTTGTGTGGTCACCCGTAGAGGTCACTCGGATGAGAGAGAGCCCGAGGACCAGAATGAGCAGGGAGAGCCCGAGGTGGGTGGATCTCCCAGATCAGTTGATACGGATGCTACGGTCCTGAACCTCCAGACACAGATGGAAGAGATGGCCAGAGCCATGGCAGCCATGACAGCACAGTTGATAGTCTTTGGGGTGGTGCCCCAAGTGGCAGGAGTAGCCGCTGCCAGTACTTCCAGAGATCAGCAAGTTGTGCCCCCAGTTGCACTAGACCCCCTGAGAGTGGACAGGGTCCAGAGAGCAGTGCCTACAGCACCTTCAGTGGTTCAGAGTCAGCCAGCTCAGTTATCAGCGGGTTAGCTTCAGGATCTGATTACCCAGAAGGTAGAACAGGCCATTTCCTCCAGGAAGACTGGAGAGTTAGTTAGTAGAGGGCGACCTTACCCGGTAGAGTACGAGCAGGAGCCCTACCCTCCTGGTTTCATCCCTCCTAGGTTCAGAGTATTTGACGAGTTTGGGAACCCGAGGCAGCATGTGGCCCAGTACCAGGCCATATGTTGCAATATAGGAGGGAGTGACCCACTGATGTTGAGGTTATTTGTTAGCAGCTTGGCAGGGGTGGCATTTGCTTGGTACGCCGACCTCCCCAACAACTCAGTCAGGACTTTCGCAAAGCTGGGGCAGTTGTTCATCCAGAGGTTTATCAGCACTGAGCACAGAGTTACAGTTGGGGAGCTAGTAGTCACCAGACAAAGGCCTAGAGAGTCACTCACAGACTACATAGTTAGATGGAGGAACCTGAGTTTGCAGTATGAGCCACAGTTGTAGGAGCAGCACGCAGTTGAGATCTTATTGAAGAACATAGATGGTCCCATAGCTCCATACCTGAAGGGTTTAACCATACAGACCTTTCAAAAGCTACTGACCAAGGTTACCAGCCTACAGGACAGCATACCCGATGCAATCCCTCATAAGGCTGAGAGTCAGTCTTCGCGCAGACCTCAGTGGCAGGAGTTTTTAAGGGCACCTCCACCCAGGAGAGGGGAGGTACACAGTACTCAGGGACCAGCAGATAAGGGCAAGAGGCCCTTAGGCAGTTCAGCACCTCCACAGCAGTCGCGCCCAGCTAGTCAGTCACACTCAGCTAGCTAGCCAGCAACACAGCCCAGGACCTCCCGTAGGACTCCAGAGAGTCAGCAGTCCTTACAGGAGAAGCTTAGTAAGGAATAACCCTTTAAAAGGGAGAGTGTGAAGAAAATATTTAAATTCCTTACTAAGAAGAACATACTTACCTTTCCCAGCAGCAGTAGAGTAGAGGAGGAGGGTCAGACTGAGCATCCACTCTATTGCCCTTACCACAGATACGTTGGGCATGTGTTAGAGGATTGTTTTGTGTTTAAGGAAAAGGTTGAGAGGTTGATGGCCACAGGACAGATACACCTCCAGGACAGCGACCTAGTGCAGCCCAAGGGCCCTTAGACAGTTCAGATGGTTTCTAGTCCCAGCCATAGTCCCAGCCAGAGTGACAGTCAGGGCAGTAGTGGAGAGTATGATCTCTCTATCTCATCTTAGGGGTGGAGAGATTTCTTCTTTTGAACTGAAATCTATTCTAAATTGAAATTAGATTTAGAAGTGAAAATTTTCTCTATTATCTTGTGATTCTCTATCTCATAGATAACTATAGTATATTGATGAATAAAACTTCTTGATTTTCTTGATCAAGCTATTCATTCTTATCAGAGGATATGATTTGTTTTGTAGATCATTCTTCCTTGTCCAAAAGAAGTAAGTCTTCTTCTCTTGCACTTGGAAGATGATCTTACAACTGAGAAATATTTTATTTTTAGAGGTTTGGAAAAGGAAGCCAGTTACAAAAAATGAAAAGATGCTCAAAGCGCCAAAAGTGAAAGATACAGAAAGTGTATCAAGTAATTGAAATTTATGCAAAACACATAAAAGTTGAGAAAGTGGCTCAAAGAGCCCAAAAGTTATAAGTAAATGGCTTCCCTTTCTAGTAAATCTCTAAATCTCAAAAAATCTATATCCTTTTGATATTTTTGATACTTGAGTCTGAAAATTATGATTTTGAAATCACCATTATACATTGATATCCTATAAGATATGAAAGTCTATTCTCATACAAGAAATGAAGAAAATTAAATTTCTTTTTCTAATTTAAATTACTTTTTGGGTTAGATTTAAATTCAAGAGAGAAAAATACTCATATAAATTAGATGTCATGATTTAGCTAGTATGGAGCTTGATCTGAGTTAATAAATTTAAATTGAGGTTCCTTTTAAAATTAGAGAGAGTTAAGTACTAAACTCCTTTGGGATATGTGCTCTTTTATCACTTTTGACTGGGTCCACATCCTCTTGTATTTGTTAGGATTGGTGATGTTGATCCTTTATTTGAAAGTGAATTGCTTCTTCCTGTCAGCCCTACTTTGATAATTGAAGCCCCCAGTCTATTCATATGAGATGAATGTGATAGGGGATGTCTAAATCATTGATTTAGACCATTGAGAGATGTGATATTGGGTCCACACCCTCCTACTTTTGTTAGGTTTGGTGATGTTGATCCTCTACTAGGATTAGATTCTCTTCTTCCTATCAGTCTTGCTCTAATAGCGGAAGCCCCCAGTCCATTCACATGAGTTGAATCTGATTGGGGATGTTGTAGTCTTTTAGATTAGACTCTTTTGAGATAGGATATTGGGTCCATGCCCACCTATGTTAGTCAGGTGGGGTGATAGTGATCCATTACACCTATGAGATTCTCTTCTTCCTATCAGTCCTGCTCTGATAGTTGAAACCCCCAGTCCATTCACATGAGTTGAATCTGATCGGGGATGTCGTAGTCTTTCTAGATTAGACTCCTTCAAGAGAGGATACTGGGTCCACATCCACCTATGTTAGTCAGGTGGGATGATAGCGAGCTATTATTTCTATGAGTTTCTCTTCTTCCTATCAGTCTTGAGCTGATAGATGTAGCCCCTAGTCCATTCATATGGGTTGAATGAGATCAGGGATGCCAGAGTCATTAGTTTAAACTCTTTTAAAAGTAGGATACTGGGTCCACATCATCCTGCGATAGTCAGGTGTGGTAGTGTTGATCCTCTATCTTGATGATTGATTTTAGTTATATATCAATTTCACTATGATTGTGCTCCCCCATTTATTCACATGAGTTGAATATGGTCTGGGTTATCAAAACCAATGATTTATTTTCTTATAAGTTCTTATGTGATTTTCTCTCTCCCCAGTTTGGTTCATGTGGTGAATATGGTCTGGAATATCAAAACCAATCACAATCTCCTTTATAAAAAAATGAAAAAAATATACATGTGATAAAAAGACGGAAGCTTTTAGTAGAGCAAAACTGGTTGCCCTTGTTACAGGAGGAACCTGGTAATACTCTCTAAGAGCATAAGTTCCCCAAAGTTCTTTTTCTTCCCTCTCCTTTGAGGTACCTTAGTGTCTGCCTCAAGGATGAAAGCACATATATCTGAGCATGATTTTCCACAACTTTAATTATCTTTGCTAAGTGATGTAGTACATTGTGTTTTAAATGTTAACATCACTATCTTGTGAGCTTGGGTCTTTCTAAGGAAGGGTCAATCTCCTTCTGCCCTCTTTTGACAGTTTACTCTCCCATTTATGCACTGCTCTGAGTTGCCAGAGTGGTCATCTGAAAGTGATGGTGTCACTTTCACTCGGCACAGGGTCCTACCCGATTAGGGTAGGTGTTACCACTGTGACCTTCTCATGGTTGTGGATTTCACTCATGATTACTGTATTAGGTGCAAGGTGTACTCCCTTGTCACCTCAGAGTTATTTCTTGGTTGTGATGTAGTACATCATGTCTCAAATGTTAGCATCACATCCTCAGGAGTCCTGATTTTTCAGTAGATGATCGGCTCCTTATTTTCTTTCTGTACCAACCTCACCATTCATACCTTCTCTTAACTGCTAGAGTAGTCCTATAAGTGTAATAGTGTTGCTTTTACTCCCCACAGGGTCCTACCCAATCAGGGTAGGTGTTACCACTGTGAGCCTTCTGATGTTTTATCATTCCTATTCATGATTACTGTCCTCAGGTAGTGAGGGTGTCCCCCTTACTACCTAGAGCTGCTTTACTAGTAGTGATGTGGTATACCTTACCTCGGATATTAGCATCACTACTTTGAGAACTTCGATCCTCTCGCAGAAGATCAGTTCTTCCACTACGTTTTGTGACCTATCTTACCATTCATACACTAGGCTCAGTCGTCAGATTAGTCCTATGAATGTGTTAAGGTCATTTTCACTTCCCATAGGGTCCCACTAGCTTGTGTGGGTGTTACCACTGTGAGATTTCTCCTACTCAGAGTTGTTGCCCTGAACAGCGGGAGTTCTCTCTCGCTACTTTGGTTCTTTTTCTCTTACTCGGTGATTTGAGACGTCGTGCCTTAGATGCCAATATCACCTCTTTCTTGAGCTTTGATTCTCAGATACCGAGTCAGCTCTTCCAGTTTTTTTTTACCACTTCTTTCCCTATTGAGACCCCACTCCTAGCTGCCGGAGAGGTCCCTTGGATGTTTTGATACCACTTCTACTTCTTATAGGGTCCCCATCATTTGGTGTGGGTTTACCACTGTGGCCCCCTTGGGGATTATTTTTTTTGCTAGGCATAGTCCTACCTTATGTAGTAGAGGTGCCCCCTCGCTACCTCAGTTTCTTTGACTTCGTTGGAATGAGTTTGCCCCTTTGCACACTCTACTGAGAGGGTATCTCTTCCATCTTTGTTTGGGAGACATCTTCCAGATGTCTTCCTTCCCTTTTGTGTAGGGTTAGGGCTCTTTAAGAGATCTCGACCGCCATTGGATACTCATGGCCACGACGATTTGTCCTCTACCATGTGGTTACCAGAGCGCTAGCTTGAGATTCCTTAAGTAACCCTACCCATAAAATTTTTACATATACCTTTCCTTTCTTCCTCATATCCCTACACTGATCTGTGTGAGGTCGATGATGAGATGACCCATGCCTTCTACCCCGCTGTTTCGATACTAATAGATGATAGTTGGCTTTTCTTACCTGGTTGAAAGAGCCCGACAGAGTCCCTGGGAGGCATTCCTCACCACTCTTTCCTCTTCACATCATTGCTGGCATATGCGCCAGATGATTGTGTTGAGTGTTTTATCTTTATTCTACTGAAGGCATATGTGCCAAGTAGAGACTCTGCCACAGGCACATACATCGGGCAGCGGTGACCTTTCTTTCCCTTCTATCCTAGTGCAGGTATATGCGCTTGGTGAATATTAGGTTT
>NW_021319458.1:154937-165308 GCF_001605985.2 Dendrobium catenatum
AAAGAAGTTCATTATGGAAATGAAGATGCAAATGTGGCCCAACTTGATTTAGAAAAAGAAAAAGCCAATGTTCAAGTTTTGAAGAATTCTTTGGTGGTGAAGATTCTTTGTAAAAACTCGCCCTTTTCAAAATGTTCCATTGAATTGAGGAGCAATGGGTTAAATTTGAAGGTTTTCATATAACCTCACTTGGACTAGATTGGTTTTTGTGCTCTTTTCAGTCACAAGGAGCAATGGAGGAAGTTCTTAATGGAGGTCCTTAGTATGTGGGGGGATTCGTCATTAGATTAGACAGATGGTCTCCCAATTTTTCTCCTAATTCTGTGAATGGGGTTTTTGCTCCAATTTGGGTTCCTCTGCCTCATTTTCCTTTACATTGCTGGGATGAAACCAATATTATTAGAATTGTATCTAGAATTGGGACTCCCTTATTGTTAGATGGCAACATGTTTAGATGGGGGAGAAGAGAATTTGCAAGAGCTTGCATTAAAGTCAATTTGAATTCTTAGCTACTTTGCGGAACCTGGGTGGAAGGTCTTCATGGTAGAATTTTTCAAAAATTTGAATTTGAAAATCTATCGTCTATTTGTTTCAAATGTGGATGCATTGGACACAAAGATTCTGTATGTCCTCATGATTATCAAAATTTGGATTCGCTTAATAAAGAAGTTCCAATAAAATCCCATCTTCTTGAAGATAATTCCTATGGGCCATGGATGCATGTGAAATTCAATACCAAAAAAAGGGTTATAATTAATAGAAAGCAACCTGATTATCTCTTCAAAGATAATCCTATTAAGAGCTCTTTTGTTAAAAGTCAAGATGAAGTTATACCTCAAGATTTTAATTTGGAGGCTGATTTAATTAGTTGAAACTATTAACAAAGCAGGTTTTGATAATAGTCTTAATAAGGTGGTTGATTGTTATATGGATCGAAAGCTTGATGAAAATCATTTTGATGGATCTTCATTAATCCATTGCCAGATTATCTCAGAGGAATTAATTTCGGAACATACTATTCCTCCTTTTGAGTCCGTTCAAAATTCAAATTTTGAATTAAAAAAATGCTAATAATATGGAAGACGGTGAGATTGTTGTTAATGATGTGTCAAAGTTAGCTGTTGAGCCGATGGAAGCATCAAAATTTGAACTCAAATTTTCACAAATTCAGGAAGGAGTTGAGGAAGCCATTAAAACAGAAACGACGGCTGAAGCTCTTACTTCCGCTATTTCCATGGAAGCTCCTATTGCTGTGGAAACTTAAATTGGATTTAATATTCTGGAATTTCCTGAAGTTGTTACTCCCTCTTCGAAAGTTAACCTGAATTTTAAAAAGCCGGTATTAGTAAAAGGGAAATCCGGATCTATTAATTTGAATCATTATTCAGTTTCTAAGCATTCCTTTGGTTCTAAGCATAGATTGTTCAAAGAAACAAAAGCCTTAGGACCGGTGAAGGATCTACCTAGAAGAAGGAAGGCTGATCTCAGTATGATGAACAGTGTGAGAGGTACTACTATCTTAAACCGTTAAAGATGCTTTCTGGTTTTTTCTTTGCTTTCCACAAAGTACAAAGTTTCTTGAAGATGGAGCTATTGATCAAGGATTTCGTTAGAAAACTTGCTTTTGATTACAGATTTGAAAGTTGGATAAGGCTTTTGAAATACCTTTTGGTAGTATTCTTAAGTTTTATGTGGATGTCAGCAACAAAATGTATTTTCCTTCTTGTTTTTTGTTGTAGTTTCATTTTTCCTTTAGCCTTTTGTTTTATTTTTTTTTTAACTTTTTCTAATTGATTATGGGGTCGATACTAGATCCTATTTTTTAACCAGTTGGGAACTCTGGGATACTAACCAACCTTCAGGTTGTTTAATACTTTGGTATCCCCTGCATCTCAAGGGTTTTAAAATGGGAAATAGTGGGTCTCATTTCAATTACATTAAGTTTATTTTAAACAAATATGCTTTCAATAAGGTTCCTTCTTTCTTTTGGATCAAGGAACCATTAGTTTTTCTTTTCTTTTTTTAAGATTGTATTAGGTTATTTCTTTTTGTCAATGCAATCTATTGCATTTCTTAAAAAAAAAAGCTTTAATAAATGAATAGGTAACCCAATCCTTGCCAGGAGAAATGCTTCCTCACATTTGCTTTATCCATCTCCTTAATAGATAAATAACTTTCCAAGAAACAAATGTCATCATTATTTAGATAGTTCAATGCTGGCGGCCAACCATCCAAATAAAGTTCCAGAAATCCCATTTTTTCTCAAAAAACTGAAAAAAAAGTTGCTTCAATCAGTTTTTGATCTTCTACCAAAAACCGTTCTCATCCTTCACTTTGGCAATACTGTTAGAATTCCTCCTTGCACTAGCATAGGAGTGGACAAATTTTGAGTTGCTATCTCCCTCTAGTAACCACTTCATCTTTGCTCTTTGCTTCCCCCAAGAGTTCAACCGAGCAATAGTTGAATTCAATTCATTTACTTTAGCTTTAAGACTCCAACAATCAATTTTCGAGCAGGAACCAAAGATAGATTTCTTAGTTTGAAGATTTAGAATCTCTTTCAAAAGGCATTCCTTAAGTTGATTAAGATTCTTTAACTTAGCTTTACTCCAAAAAATTAATGACTTCAAGGATCTTCTAAACTTGATGTTGAGAATATTTAAACTGTTCCCCTGATAAGCCTTGTTCCACTCCTTCCTCACCACGGCAATAGAGGCCGGATATGAAGCCCAAATGTCCTCAAACTTAATGTTTCTTTTTGTGACCAGACTGAAATAAATAATATTTAAAAGTATTGGACAATGGTCCGATGACACTCTAGTCAAATGTCTCACTACCATACGATGGGAAGAGCTCAAAGCAGTTTAATTGATAAAGCATCTATCTAATCTTTCAAGAATCTTTGCTCCACCAATTTTGTTATTGCACCAAATAAATTTAGGGCCAATAAAACCTACCTCATGAAAATCATTGTTTAGTAAACATCTTCATCTCCTTCGACTCTTGGGAAAACAAAAATCTTCTTCCCCCTCTTTTATCCTCCTTGGAAAGCAAACAATTGAAATCACCACCTATCGCCATAGAAACTTCTACAGTAGAATATTTATCCAACAACTCCCAAAGGTCTCTTCTTTTATGAAAATTTTTACTTCCATAAACTGAAGCTTTATTATAAAACTCAAGATCACACCAGGGAGTGAGTAATAGCAAAGTTCAGTAATGAAAGCAAAGATGTTTTGATAAGTGTAATTTTACCTCCCAAGGTTAGAAACTTCTTTCCCCAAACTTTTAATCTGTCTGTGACATGGCTTAAAAGATCCTGAAAGTCAGCAACACCCATTCTCTGTAAAGAAATCTTAATGCCCAAGTAATGCAGTTCTTTAACCACCTGGAAACCGAGAATACTAGCCACCTTAATCTTATGAGACCTCTTCACAATCTTACCAAAAATAACCTGGGACTTATTAACATTCACCCTTTGGCCCATCCAACTACAAACATCCTCCACAATGCATTTTAACAAACGTGCCAAAGAAGTGGTAGCCCGAGAGAAAAGCAACATATCATCTGCATAAAGAAGATGTGAGATCCTTAGTCCTCTAGGAGACACTTGAATACCCAACTCATGGCCCCTTTGCTCAATTGCATTAGATAACAATTGAGAGCACAAAATGAAAAGATAAGGTGAGAGAGGGCAGCCTTGCCTGAATCCACAGTGAGCATCAATCCACTTTGTGTATTTCCCATTCAGGATAATAGAAAACCTTGCATTTACCACACATTCCATTAGTAATTTAGAAAAGGCAGAGGGGAAGCCATACAAGTGGAGAATATGATTCAAGGTTGGCCATCCCATACTGGCATACGCCTGCTCCATGTCAAGTTTCACAGCCATCAGCCCCTATTTATTTCTTGACACTTTAAGTTTATTGAAAATCTCCAACGCCAACAAACAATGCTCAGATATTGATCTCCCTGGAATGAATGCAACCTGTTCTTCAGAAATCATCCTGGGCAAACAGGTCTTCAATCTGTTAACCAACATAGTGGCCACAATCTTATAAGTGATTTGACATAGACTGATAGGTCTACAACTAGCAAGCACAACTGGATTCTTAATTTTAGTAAGTAAGACAATGAGCGTATCTTTCCATTCCTTATGCATTACTCAAGATTTAAGAAATTTCTTGATTGCATTCCAAGTGGTCTCACATACTAAATTCCAGTAGCACTTGAAAAAGGAAGACGTCACACCATCAAGTCCCAGACTTATTGTTTCCTTGCTGAAAAATAGAGATTCTGCACTCCTCCATAGTAAAATCTGTACCCAAGGTAGCTGCATTCAAAGCACTCATCGTCTATTTTTCTGAAGGATATGACCACACAATCAAATCACAAGTTCTATACTTCCATTTCTTCTCAAAGAACTGCAAAAAGACTTGTTCAATTTGATTATCTTCTTCCACCAGAGTGTTATTGGCATCCTTAACTTACCATATCCAATTTGCATTCATACGGGCTGATGCAAAATTATGGAAAAATCTTGAATTAGAGTCCCCTTCCTCATTCCAGGTGCTCTTTTTATTAACCCTACAACCTATAAAGTCTGAATTAGAATATCCTATGATCTCAAAGAAATTATTATGTCTAGCATATTGGATTTTTAAGTTTTGGGTTCCAAGCAGTTATCTAATAATTCTTTTAGTAGTAGTCATGTGAGATTCTCTGAGATCTGCCTGAAATCTAGAACAAATACAAACACTAAACAAGGTATCAAATATAGTAGTAGTTAAGTAAAGGAGTGATCCAATTATTCTTCTATACTTCTATTTATTAACTTATTTTCCATTTTGGTCCTTATTTAACAGAATAGTAGAGCTCATGAGAGTGTTTATTACCTTAGCATTATACATTCAATATTTCTTAAGGATGTCCTTAGTATAATTTGACTGACTTACGAACGCTCAATCATCCTTCTACTTCACACTAAATATATGAAAGTAGTTTAGCTCTACCATCATGCTCATCTCAAACTCCTCACTCATAGTTTTTGAGAATTTATCGCATAGATTTTTATTTATAAATCCAAACAGTATATAATCAATACGGATTTGCACTATGAGTAGGTCTTTTCATTTATTCTTTAGGAAGAGTGTGGTGTCTACACTATCCTTAACAAAGGCTCCATGTAGAAGAAATGTGCTCAGTCTTTCATTCATGGATTTAGATGCTTGCTTCAACCCATACAAAGTCTTCTTTAGTTTGAATACAAAATTAGGTAATTTTGAGTTCTCAAAACTTGGGATTTCCTCAACATATACATCCTCTTTAAGTACCCCATTTAAGAAAGAACTTTTAACATCCATTTATTATAACTTAAGTTATTTAAAGCAAATATAGGCTAAGATCACTCTAATGACTTATAGTCTAAGCTACTAGGGAAAAAGACTCTTTAAAATCAATCCCTTCAATCTTTTTTTTTTTAAAGTAAATCAATTGCAATTACTATAAAAAAATATTATTATAAACTACTACCCTTCATAACCAGAATCCTCCTTTAATAATCTAGAAAACATAGTAGGAATGTTATTTGAAGACAAATCATCAAAATAAAAATTACTAAAAAGAGCATAGTTAGCATTTAAATTTGTTAACTTATTACAACTTTTATTTCCCCAATTACAAAAAAAAAATTATGCTCCTTTAAAAAAATAGCTCATCCCTCCATTTGCCACCAAACTCTTGCAAAAATTTGATACAAGAATGTCTGTAAGCATGTAGAAATCTCCCTTTACTGTCATAAATGAGACCTCTAATTCCAGCTTTATATAATTGCAACAAGGATGCATCTACATTAATTTTGATCCAATCGGGTGGAGGAGGGTACCAACGATCCAATAGTCTATTCGACTGATTAGTACCCTAGTGCATAGTTTAAAATTGTGCAATCAGAGGCGCACTTGAGGCGCGCCTCTACGCAATTCTGGGAAAAAATCGCCTCATTGCTTAAGCAATTTTGGTTCCTCATGAGGCTTTGCCTCTTTTATTGTGAGGCACACCTCTGAGGCTAAATTTCACAATTCAGTGTGAGGCACACGCCTGTAATAACTGGGAACCACACACTTAAGTCTAAATGAAATAAGACTTCTTCCTCCCCTCTCATAGTAGTCTACCCAAAACGAACAGGAAAAAAACCCGCAGCCCGCAAGCTCTTCCGCAAGTCTGCTCGGCCTTCCTTCCCGCCGGCGTCGCCTCACTCCGGCGAGCTTGAAGTGTTCAGTCACCCTCTAGGAGAAGGCCACAAATGATTTTAGGTATTATTTTAGTTCAACAAAAGATTTTCAAGTGAAAGAAAATCTAGGGTTTGAAGTTTTTTGAGATTTTTTGTTTGTTTTTGCTTTTTTGCATTAGGAAACATGGTTAGAGGCATGGAAAAAGAAAATACATCATTGCGGCGTGACCCTTCTTTGAAATACATTGTGCAAGTTATTGTAGAAGGTGGCGAGAAGACATATATGTATTTAAAATAGATTTTTTGTGATAATGTGGTGAAGGGAGGAGTACCTCGCATGAAGGAATACTTATTCGGCTCACATAAGAATGTAGCACCTTGTGCGAATATTCCGAATAACGTGAAGGAGGAAATTACAACTAATATGAAAAAGAGTACGAAGGTAGAATATTTACAACAGGAGCAATTTGATGAAAGGGTCAAACATGGTGCTTCGGGAGCGAGAGTGGAAAGGGATCGTCCTCCGCTATACATATTATGGGTGTACGAGGTCCTATGGACTAGTATATGACTAATCCAGGAGAGGATGGAGGACAAGCACAGATGATGCCTACGTCTGGTACTAGAGAGGGTTGACGGCAGGTTTACATGGTTATTGGCAGATTTTTTTTTGTGAATGCCATACCATTAATGTTGTGACGTCGCTGGCCTACTTCAATATGATGTGATATGTAGGATTGTATGGGAGAAGGTTAAAGGCACCTTCCATGTACGAGTTGCGAACTTGGATTTTGAAGGAGGAACAACAGAACACAGAGTAGAGCATTGATGAGATTAAATGGACATGGATTGAGATTGATGTTACATTATGTTAGATTGATGGTCTGACATGAAGAGCAGGAGCTTGATTAATATCCTTGCCAACAATCCCTATGGCACGGTGTTTTTACAATCAGTTGAACCTTCAGATGAGGTTAAAAATGCTAAATTCATTTTTAATTTACTCTATGGGGTTATTGAGGAGATTAGGGAGCAATTGGTTGTTTAGGTGGTCACCGACAATGCCAATGCATACAAAGTAGCTGGTCAGATGTTGATGGAGAAGAGGAAACATCTATATTGGACCCCCTGCACAGCACACTGTATTGATATCATATTGGAGGAACTTAGTGATTTACCTCAACATACGAGTGCTCTTTTTAGGGTAAAGAAGATCACAAAGTTTGTATACAACTACTCATGGGTTTTAGCCTTAATGAGAAAGTTTTCAAAGAAGGAAATCATTCGCCCTGCAACCATTAGGTTCGTTATTACATTTGTTCACTTCAAATCATTTTAAATTCATATTGCAAATTTATTCTACAGGTTTTCCACATCTTATTTGCACTGTAGAGCCTGCTTTAAGTGAGACAACCTTTTGAAGCAATGTTTACATCAACAGAATGGCTTAATTCTGAATGGGGGAAGAAAATTGAGGGGAAGAAAATACGAAGGGTAATTTTAAATAATAAATTTTAGGCTACTGTGACCTATGCCATATTGAGCATGAGACCCTTGGTACAAGTTCTACGTTTAGTGGATGCCGAGAAGAAACTAGCATTGGGTTTTATTTATAATGCTATGGATGAGGCGAAGGAGTTGATTACACATAACTTGGGAGGAGAGGAGGCAAGTTGTAGAGGGATTTGGGATATCATTGATGCTCGGTGGGAGGTCCAATTACACCGCCATCTACATGCAGCGGCGTATTATCTCAATCTTCAATTTCAATATTCAGAGAGGAAATCCTCAAACCCGGAGGTGAAACTTGGCTTGTATTATTGCATGGAATGACTAATATTGGAGCAGACCGTTAGGAAACTTGCAAATTTACTTGTTCTATTTCGAAATAAGGAGGGACTTTTTGGTCTGCAAGCAAAAAAATCAACTATTGCCAAACAGTCTCTAGGTATGCTTATTTTTGTAAATGCATAACACTTTAATATGTTATGATTATCATTTTTCTTTTTGAAAATAGTTTAATGGTGAATCCAATTTGGTGATTCCACCCCTGAGTTACAGAGTTTTGATGTTAGAGTTTTGGGCCTTGTTTTTCTTCTGTGTGTGAGCGAAATTGAAGTACATATAGTCAAGTGCAAACAAAGAGAAGAAATCAACTTTTAACACTCATAATGAACTTCCTTGTGTATATTATACACAACAAGAGGTTGAGGAACAAGGGGTTGAAGGATGATGAGGACCCATTGGTGTGTGATGATGTGGCATCTGATAATTATTGATTTATAGATGATGAGACATATTTGTCATTATCATACTTGCAACTAGAGGATCTAAGTATGGATGTCTTGAGGGTCGAAGCAGATCAAGTGGACACATTCACTAGTACCACACCACATACATCCACTAGTTCTGCAGCACAACAACCAAATAAAGGTATTTCATAACTTCTTATATGCTATTACATTATATTTATATCAAGTTGACAAGTAACATGATAATGATCATTCTTATTGAATAGGGAAGAGAAAAGTGAGTCATATTGAAGATGATGAAGATATGACATTCATAGATACAATTATAGAAGAAGATTCCCTTAAAGACCCATTTAGTGATGGGACATGATTTGATTTAATATGTTCTTTCTTACTTGTATTTTGGGAGTTTTGATAGACTAATATTTTGTGGTTCTGTACTTTGTAATATGATTTTATTGCATCTATTTTCTTACTTTCCACTAATTTTACTTGTCATTTAGATGTTTTTATTGTATGATAGAATCTTTCTATTATTTACTTGTTAAAACCCATAAATTCTCATTTACGTAATTCTTCGTCTGTGAGGCTTATGCTTCACACTCCCTCGAGGCTTACGACTTGCCTCACGGACGAAAAATGCGTTGAGGCTTATTTATGCAATTTTTAACCTTGCCCTAGTATCCCAAATTACCTTTATCTACCATATATGAGATAGAGAAAGCATATGATAAAGTTCCAAGGGAAGTGATATGGAGAGTTTTTGAAAAGAAAGGAGTTAATAATGCTTATTTTCAAATCATTAAAGATATGTATGCAGGAGCTATTACTTGTGTTCAAACATAAGGTGGTTTGACCAAGTATTTTCCTATTTCGGTTGGATTACATCAAGGATCAGCCTTAAGTCCATATATTTTTGCTTTAGTCATGGATGTTCTCACTAGACATTTACAAGAGGATGTATCTTGGTGTATGCTTTTTGCTGATGATATTCTTCTTGTTAATAAGACTAGAGAGAGAGTTGAATGTATACTTGAATTATGGAGGTCAACTTTAGAGTCTAAAGATTTTCGCGTGAGTAGATCTAAAACTGAATAAATAGAGTGTAATTTTAGTAGCAATACACCTAGTGAGAGGATTGTGACTTTGGACGATCAAGTCATTAATAAGAGTACACAATTTAGATATCTTGAATCTATTGTTCAGAGTGATGGTGAAATTGATGGGGCTATTTTCAACAGAATTCAAGTTGGATGGTTGAAGTGGAGGAATCCATCGGTCTTATTGTGCGATAGAAAAGTCCCCCTCAAACTTAAGGGAAAATTCTATAATATGGTGGTGAGACCTGAAATGCTTTATGGTGTCGAATGTTGGCCATTAAAAGAGAAGCATAATACTAAGTTAAGTGTTGCAGAGATGAGGATTCATAAGCGGATGAGTGGCTTGACCCTTAGAGATACAAAATGAGCATATACATGATAAGGTTGGAGTAGCTCCAGTGGAAGATAAGATTAGAGAGAGTCGCCTTAAATGGTTTTGTCACATTAAACAGAGGCCTTCCAATGATCCGGTTAGGAATGTTGAGGTAATAGATTTGACTTTTAACCAGACACAATGATGAAAAGGATTAATGTAGCAGACCCCACGTAGTGGGAAAAATGCTTAATGTTGTTGTTGTTGTACTATATATGAGATAGAAGCATAACTTACAAAATTAGTAGCAATCACCATTGCGCTATCATCCTTCCCTTCATATAAAAGCTTGGTCCTTGTTCTCCAAGTGGGATAAACTTAATCGCATAAAGTATTGATATGAAACCCATGGACTTTACTAAACTTCTCCATCAAAATTTAACATTCTTGAAATGATTAAAAAATAGGAAACCC